>NC_139651.1:16132544-16302544 GCF_964638095.1 Poromitra crassiceps | reverse complement strand
GAAAAGAGAAGCAACGTTTTCACGTCTTTTGTGGCTATGTAAGTTATCTCGTGATGCAGTATTCAGACTTGCCTTTGACCCAGAATGCCCAGATGTTGCGCAGACATACTTTTCAGCCCACCCTCATTTCGTATGCCAAGTTGGAAGCTTTTATTTTTCACAGTCTCGTCCTCCGTGCTGTCATCCTGGTTAGTCAGGTCTCCTTTTATGTCCCCCACGTCTTCTGAAGAAACTCTCAAGCGACGTTTCTCTCCAGCGCGCTGCAACTCGCACATCTATTTTGGCCTGTCGCAGTTTGATGACCTCACATGCGTGCGTGTGAGGTCATCATGTGTTGTGGACGCAGGGCTGGAAAGGTGGAGACATTTGCATAAATTTGCACAAGTTCATTAAAGCCAAGTCATTAGTGGTATGAAGTACTGTACATCAAAAGAACTTTGATTTACAAAATGACCAAACGAAAATAGTCACAAGAGTACAATAGTAAAAATAAACACACAAATGAAAGAGTGACAATGACCTCTGTGCTCTCCAGACCTCTGGAGTGAAAAGTTCATAGACTGTCGAATGGAGAACACCACCTTCCTCCACCCGAAGAAAGGCTGCCATCTTAACTTCCAGGAGGAGAACGACATTGTCATCTACATGGTCAGCTTTCTGGGCAGCTTGGCCATTTTGCCTGGAAACATCATCTCGGCGCTCTCCATCGACAAGATAGGAAGGATCCGAATCATAGGTGAGATGAGACACGGAGAACTGTGTCTGCTGTCACATCTGCTTCAGTGGGTCACCATGTGTCAAACTCCCATCTCTCTCTCTTGCTCTCTCTGTCTCTCTCTCACTCTCTCACTCTCTCTCTGTCTCTGTCTCTCTCTCTCTCTCTCTCTCTCACTCTCTCTCTCTCTCTCTCTCTCTCTCTCTCTGTCTCTCTCTCTCTCTCTCTCTGCTCTGTAGGAGGGTCAATGCTGGCCTCCTCTGCCTGTACCTTCCTGTTGCTGTTGAGTTTCAGTCAGGGAGCTGTGATCCTCTGGCAGTGTCTGTTCTACGGCGTCAGCGTGGCGGCGTGGAACGGCCTGGAGGTCATTTCTGTAGAGCTCTACCCCTCGGCTAAAAGGTACAGTCCAAGTTTCCCCCTCCGGTCCTGTGGTCCAACCTTACCCCTCCGGTCCTGTGGTCCAACCTTACCCCTCCGGTCCTGTGGTCCAACCTTACCCGTCCGGTCCTGTGGTCCACCTTTACCCCTCCAGTCCTGTGGTCCATCTTTACCCCTCCGGTCCTGTGGTCCAACCTTACCCCTCCAGTCCTGTGGTCCAACCTTACCCCTCTGGCTCTGTGGTCCAAGTTTAACCCTTCAGTCCTGTGGTCCACCCTTACCCCTCTGGCTCTGTGGTCCAAGTTTAACCCTTCAGTCCTGTGGTCCACCTTTACCTACCTGGTCCTAAATTGAGCCCTTGTAGGAACACGGCTATGATGAGTAAACATGAAGATATTTTTCCCTGATAAATTGATTTGAGTATGAAAAATTTAAAAGCTATTTTCAAGAGTGAAACAATAAAAAGTTCAAGACAAATGGATTTGTTTGCACAGACTTTTCAGTGTTTCGGTGGTTCAAACCGGTTCAAACCTGTCAAAAGGAAATGAATGTGTGTATGATGTAAGCAAGGGTGGAGGCGGAGCTGGAAGAGAGGGCAGAGAATTTTGATTTTGTTTCTTTTAACGATCAGATTTGTCTTTCTCTGGCCAGCAGTATTTGTTTTGTCTGCAAACATGTGGAGATTTTGCCTTTTTCACAATATCTTTTTATAATCTCCTTTGTACCGCCCCCTTTGAGACAGGTAGCACCGCCCCCTTTGAGACAGGTAGCAGCAGTACCCCAAAGAGACATTTGTTTTGCACTCTCAATACATTTTTAATTTCTGTCTCATCTTCACCCATTCATTCTCCAGACAGCCATTCTAAAGCCACCTCCTCCTCTCTCTGTGTCTCTGTAGAGGGACTGCGTTTGGCGTCCTGAACGGGGTCTGTAAGTTTGCCGCCATCATCGGCAGCTTCATCTTCGCCGCCTTCATCGGCGTCACCAAGATCGTCCCCATCCTGCTGGCCTTCGCCGCCCTCGTCTGCGGAGGTCTGCTGGCTCTCAAGCTGCCCGAAACCCGCGAGAAGATCCTCTCTTGAAAAGCCAAACTCACAGTATAGCTAATAGCTATGTGTACAAGTTTGACGGACAGCCATGCTATCTGAGCTGCGTGTGTGTGTGTGTGTGTGTGTGTGTGTTTGTGTGTGTGTGCGCGTGTGCGTGTGTGTGCGTGTGTGTATGTGAGAGCAGAGAGGCTGACTCATGATTATATGATCTTAAAAATCGGTCTGGTTGCCTATGGAAACCTCTTGGCCTCCGCGCCCTCTGTTAGCCAATCAGGCTGCCCGTGTGAAAATGTCTACTTCCTGGACCCATCCGTTTCTTAAGTGTGGAATGTATTACCTGATCCAATCCGGTTCTGTTTCTCAGTGTCGATCCAAACCAGACTGGACTTCTGTGTCTGTCGTCTTGCCCTCCACTCTGAGCCATAGTGTCTGTCTTAACTGTTAGCGCTGTGTTCTAGCTAGTAGTGAGAACGTCTTGTCTGTCGAATCTTGCCGTGACAAAATGTAAAGAATTGTTCTTTTCCGTTTGTTTGTTCTTTTTTCTTTCTTTTTTAAGAACGATATGAAACTTGTGAGTTTAGATATTTTGATATACGATGCTCTCTTTGTGACGTTACGTGGTGAAGAACAGTGTTACAGGACCTGCTGCATTTCTGATGACGTGTATCAAGACTTCTAAGGAGCACGTTACTTTTTTGGCGTGACTGTGTGTGTGTGGCTGTTCTCCACATGTCTGTCTATTTACTAAACACTATAGCCTGACTACCAATATTGTATGTGTTGTTGTACATGTAGAACTGTGTATAGTAAAATACTAGCTCCAACATGCCTGGAATAAATCCTTCAGCTGTACAGGATGTATAAATGTGAGGGAGGGCATACAGTACGTCTCATTTCCTGAATGTTAGTTAACTACTAAGTGGCTATCATGTGTGTCAGTAGTATTGTAATGTCCGTTTCTGATTTGATTTATTGTAATTTGACAACTTGGAAAAACACATGAAACGCCAAATAACATCCAGGGCTTAAAATTCACTTTGCAAACTGGGGGGGAACCCCCCCCCTTATGTTCTTCAGATAGGGGGGATTTATAGATTTTGGGGGGGATCTATAGACTTTGGGGGGGATTTTTTCAGCCGATACTATAACCGACAAATATCTGCTTCTCCTGTCCGATGAGCGATAATAATTTCACATTTTTGTACAGTATTTAAAAAAGGAACTTCACCTGTAGTTTATGCACACCTGAGTCTAAATTAGTCTATGGCTTTTGTCATTGTGCTTTATCTGCAGACTAAGCAGACATCACGGAGGATGTCATGAGAAAGTCAGATTTTTTTCCGCTGTGGTCCTCACAATTTAAAGATGGCAGTGCAGATTAGACGGAGTCAATTCAACACGTTCCTTTTAGCCAAGGAGAAGATCTCCCTGGAAGGAAAGTTGATTGGGAATATTGATCAGGTTGAGGAGCTCCAGAAGACAGGTGGGAGGCTTTACACAGAATGTTGATTTAGTGGACAGAGAGTAAACTAGCGGTGCAGTGCTGCACTGTTGGTCTCTGCTCTAACAGGAACAGACTAAGCTCGAGTGTTTTGTTTTGTGATGTTAAAAAATAAAGAAATGTAATATTGTATTTGATGTGCGAGCATTTTTATTTGTCAAGAACACAGAACCGTTCTTCTCACGTGCTACGATGACATTGTCATTTTGAAATTTAAGTCAGAGACTCTAGTCCCCATCTCTGATTTGAACATCAAAATAACAATGTAGGCTATATATACACCCTTTTGGGTAACACCTTATTTGGGTATTCCACCTACAGAGTGTTTACTGAATTTGTAAGGGTAGATCTTGTGCAACCTGCTGGACTTGGAATAATGAAGACGATGGGTGACTTTAAATTGGATCAGTTGGTGTCTGCTGTTAATCGAGCAGAGTTGGACTACAGATAGATAGACCCCTGTCCCATATCATTTCAGACAAGTCAACATCAAGTTCCTCCTGCCACGCCTCCCTATAATGGTCTCAGTGGGGGCGATATGCCTGTATCATAACAGTGAGTGGGAGTTCCTGTTCCCAGGTCTACAGCAGCTGGGCTCGCGGGGTGGGGCCTTGTAAAAACATGGCAGCACACAAGTGTGAGCAAGTGTCGGTAGTAGGAGGATGTGTTTATTCTGGGCGAGGTGTGAAGAGACACTGCTGATCCCTCCACCAGCTTGACAGCACTGAACACAACATGCATGCTCGGCTCCGAACTACACTTTTGATTCTTAACGTTTGATTTTAATTTATTTGGAGGGAGATTTGGCAGATCAACTTTTCTTTAGTTATAGGTTCAGAATCATAGGTTTTCACCATTTGAGATGGACCAAAATGATAATGAATATTACCAGCATTCTTATTAAATCTAGGGCTGGGGCGATGATTCAGTACTATCGTTTGTTCTCTATTCAGTGGCATCAGGTCGGCCGCAGGTAATAATATGATAATTGGATTACTAAATTTCACTCTGCTTATTTTACCCATATTGTGATATGCATTGGTATGTTTCGAAACCTCTCGCTCCCCTCTCAAATTAAAATTCAAAAGGGCTTTATTGGCATGATCAGGTGCATCTTACAATAGAAATTCTATCATGTATTGTCTCGTAGAGTGAGATGTTCAGCGAATGTCACTCGCCTAACAATTAGATGAAATTTACTGTCCACCTCTGTGTGACCCCTCCGGTCCAGTTCACCATATCAGGCTTCCTGCTATGTTTCACACCCAGGGTGCAGAATGCCCCACCAACACACACACACACACACACACACACACACACACACACACACACACACACACACACACACACACACACACACACACACACACACACACACACCTACACACACACACACACACACACACACACACACACACACACACACACACACACACACACACACACACACAACACACACACACACACACACACACACACACACACACACACACACACACACACACACACACACACACACACACACACACACCTTTCTCACAGCCCTCAGGGAGGCTGCACCCACTAACCACACAGTTCCCCATCATTACACTGATTTCAATTCAGACAGATCATAACATCACTGAGGACGGATTCACAATAAAGTCGTGTGATTCTCTATTGTTCGCTTTGGGGAAACCCTTTTCTCTCTCTCTCCCCCGGTCAGAGGAGCCCAGGAGCTGGTACAGACAGCTTGTGTTGCTCAAGGACAGCAGGCCGGAACGACCTGGGGGCTTGAACCCACAACCTCCCCACTCTCCCTACCCCTCCCTGGCCACTGCACCACCCTGCTGCCCATAAGATCACCCATGATTTCCCCCCAGCACTCCTCTATCATTCATGACGGTTGTAGGGTCACGATAATATCAGGGTGATGTGACCTCTGACACTTGACCTCCTTACTATTGGTTGCTTGTAATGTTGGCGATCTAGGAACTGAAGCTCGTTCCACTGTTGACCTCGCTGTGTGTTGCTGCCCTGGCATGTCAGCTAAATGCCTCAAATGAAATATCTCCATATTTGAACATGGTCAGTTCTGTCTCTTTTCTATTTTGATTTGATTTGTGTTTACACAAATCACTGTTTTCTAATCTACACCTCTCATATCAGCAGCTGTGAGCACTGAGCATCATTGAGCATCATTGGCAGGGACTGACAAAGCTGCCATTTTTCCACATTTCTGTTTATGAGCATTTTTGGCAAGTCTGCGCGGAGTTGTGGTGCACATCCCCAGGTTTGGACTCATACAGTTTCCTGAGTGAATCAGTATTCATAGTATTCCCATGATGTCACAAGCATTTTCCTACCAATATGACGCTATAATACACACAGCTCATTGGCTGTTTGTGTCACTTGATTGTAATCACCTGTTAATTGATTACAATCACCTGTTATTTTCCTACCAAGATGGCCGTGTGGTGATGTAACAGAATACTATCAATATTAGAGACACTGCGGAGCACGTCATCATTCGGAAACCATGCCCAAAACGGGGGAAAACACAAACTCCCCCCGCCCCCAATCCTGGCGTTCTCCTATGTCCCGTGCATGGTCGCGTGTTGCACACAAAGATCATATATACGGAAGATGAACACTCCAACTTACTTCACTGACGGCTAGATCCACATTTTTCTTCTCGCCAATTCTCAATGGCTTCCTTGTTTTGCTCAGGAGTACAAAAAAACTTTAATTGGCGATTTTGTACATTTGTTGTCTGCGCAGCCCACCACACAACAGCTTTTAGCTGTGTTTAATTCAATGAAAATTATGCTGGTGTATGGAAGTGAATGGAGCACTTTCCCCCGTGATGGCTGTGGCCTATTTCATGCAGTGTCTCTATGGCCCGGATCAATCAACATGAATATGCGTATTTATGCATATAAATGAAGTGAAAGAAGCCTCATACAAAATCCTTCTTCTGTATAATGAAGCAAGAAACCATAACACCTGTTTTGTAATTATATCAGTTTCAAGTTTCAAGTTTTCTTTATTGAATATTCTCTTGGCAGTTTATGTAACTGAAATACGAGAATATTTACAATGGATAAAATCAATGGACTACAACATAAAAATATAAAAACCACAATTTAGAATAAAATAATAAATTGGTGAGTCTTCTGTATTTTATCAACAGTCTATGGCAGTGATGGGTAGGGCTGTTCATTCTATATTATTTGGCATTCAGGAGAGAGATATTTACAGTGAACAGTTCTGGACAAATGGGTGAATTCATTTGAATGTAAGAATCAGGTAGTGTGTGTGATCTCTCCTCTTCCTCTTTGTACTGTCAGGGGTTCCCGTCAGGTTCCTGACAGCATGAGCTGCCCAGTCGTTTAGTCTGATGGAGGGAGGTCGACTCTGAGTGACACTTTCCCCATAGAAGAAATTGGTTCCTTAGGAGGGCAAAATCAATTTGGTTTTTCCATTATTTTTACTGCATACATGCTGTAATTTTCACACTATTTTCCTTCATATTCTCATCTTTCCTCTCCTTTCTTCTATATTGCATACTGGCATTTACTGGCTTTTCACTTATTTCACAGTACACACCTTTCACATTTTTGATAAATTCTCATGCTGCATATATATTTAATTAATGTGTCTCAGTATTTGCTGCCTGCAAGTGAAGTCAAGTAGGTCTGTAATAATCCATACTTTTTCATACATTTCTAACCTACTTGCTCTGCTGTTGACTGTCGGCAGTATTTGTTCATATTAATATAATAATTTGTTCTGGTAATATAATATATAAATATTTGTTCTTATTTATATATATTATATAATATATATATATTTATATTTATATATATATATATATTTATGTTGTATTTTTCTTTGCTGTATCCTAAACTCTATTATTTGCTGTTGCAGTGACCCAATTGACCCACAGGGTTAATTCAAGTTTGAGCTAATTCTGTATTCCAATGAAGGCCATATTATCAGGCAGCCAGAACAGCGATGGCGGAGGTTTGTGGAGGGAGGGGGTTCGGTAGACCCAGGAGGCCCAGACAGGTGGCAGGCAGCCCAGCCTCACAGAGCCTACTGTGGGTGGGCGTCCACCCAGAGGTGCCAAACTCCCAGCCAGGCTCCCATAGCCTCACCTTGGTCAGAGTGACCCGGTAGGGTCACACACACCGCGGGTTCAACCCCAGTTCACTGCAGCCTGGCCTCGGCCTGACACAACACAAACCTTTCCACAAGTTTGTTTAAGGTGTTGTGAAATTTTCCTGTAGCCTATTTGATCTACTTTATTGTGATTATATACACGGATCCAGCCTGTGGTTTTACTGTATATAAGTGCGTGTGATTTTTTGGAAATTTGAATCCAACTTTGAGATGCTGTCAAGTGTTGAGCTCTTCTGTGTTGCTTTTCATTAAAGAAATGCCAGTGGGTGTACAATATGAGTGTTCACAATTAGTTTTCAATTATCTCAAACTTACCACTTGGCACAATCTAATTATTTAATAAGTCAAGAAGGAAATGTGACTATAAAGACTTAATTTAATGTTGATCAAATCCAGAGGATCCATCCAGCCTGTAAAGAGTTCCCATTTAGTCAACCGGGGACTGAAGTTCCATACTAGCTTAAAAACTACACAATTTGCTGTAATTTTGCTTTGTTATTTTTGTAGGTGTCACTATTTTCTGAATGGCCAAGAAGTGATTTTAGGACCAAAACCTTTTTTCCTATTCGGCACAGAGAGAAAGTGAAGAGAGGACGGAGACAAGTGAAATAAGGTTAAGGATGAGAGAGAGACAGAGGAGAGAGAGAGAGATGGGCAAAAATGGAGAGAGAGAGAGAGAGAGAGAGAGAGAGGGGCAAAATGCTGAGAGAGAGAGAGAGAGAGAGAGAGAGAGAGAGAGAGAGAGAGGGATAGAGAGAGGTTAGTGGTGACAGTAGCTTCTAGCGGGGCTGGTTCTCACAGCTGAGGTGTGAAGCAACACCTCCGGACTCCGTTGTCAGCGTGTGAAAGCATCACACCTCCACTTTAGCCGGCTAATGCAGGTCATCACCCTTCATTACAGGCATCAACACACACATTTACATTAGCATGCGAGACATTTAGCACAGGCTGCTAGCAAGGCCCACTGACAAGCAGAGACACAGTAGCATCATGGGCTTCAGATCAGGAGAAGGGAGGTGAAGTCAGGGGTCAGCTTATGTCAGTGGGAGGAAAAGAAGGAAAGATTAGAGTTCAGGACCAATTGATTGATGATAATTAACTGATTTATGAATCGATGATTAATGCCAACGAAGGTCTTGCCCTGGAGGTGGTTCGGCCGAGCACCTTCAGTCGTAGGCTGGTCCCACCCAAGTGCAGGACTGAACGTTACAGGAAGTCCTTTCTGTTAGCTGCCATCAGGTTGTTTAATCAACACGTCAAATAATGTCTTTATATGCTGTGCATATATGCACTTCCCTGCACTTTAGATATTCGTGCAATGTACCTGTGTGTGTTTGTTTGTGTGTGTGTGTGTGTGTGTGTGTGTGTGTGTGTTGCTGTCTAAATTGTATTTTATCTTGTTGGCCTGTTCTTTAGTCACTTTATGCACATTTTTTGCACTTTAGTATTATTATTATCAGTATTTTGCTGCCCCCTTTTCTTTTCTTAGTACTTGACAGTACTTTTTGTGTGCCTTGCTACATGTTTCAATGTCCTCATGTTTTCCTGTTTTTGTCCTGACATGTTGAATGTAGCTGCATTACGTGACACATGAATTTCCTGCAAAGGAATCAATAAAGTATCTATCTATCTATCTAAAATACATGAGAACCAGGTGGCAAGCTCAGGGTTGGACAGATGAAGCCTTTGCGGAAGTGATCAGATCTGTAGTTCGAATGGTCAGTTGAGGCATGGCTCCAAAAGGGACTTGTTACCCGTTCACCCCCATGTTAAAATGCTCAACTTTACAAAAGGACTAACCATGTTGACAGACTGGTCCAAAACACGCTTTGGCTCTAGTCTATATAATGTCACCTTTCATGCCGACTGTGCAGGGGCTGCATTTTTCTATAACTCACGTGTTTAGAGTCAAATAGACGATAGAAAAGACGATGTTTGTGATTAACAGGTCGCCTGTCCAGCACAGCTCGCCGATCACAGATCAATAGCTGTGTGGAAACCCCTGATCGTGAGACCCAAGATGGCGACAGCCACGCTCCCATATAGGCTCCAAAATCCAATTAGTGATGTCACGGTAACGCTGTCTATATTTTATATACGGTCTATGATGAGAACGTCCTGCAAAAGTGTATGTTTTATTTACTCTGCTTAGTGCAGACTTTCCCTTGAATTTACTTTATTTATGTGCTATTATTATTATTGTGCTTAATTTAGTCTTTTTTAAAGTCTTTCTGATTCTGATTCTGATTCTGATTTATGTGCTATTTGGTGGAGATATTTTGTTAAATCCAAAGCTCTATTATAAATGGTGGTAGCTGTCAGATTTTGAACCCCGGTAGTGTTAGCAACTTAAAGGACCATGTTCACTTGCTGTGACAGCGATGAAACAACTAATTTGACACAACAAAGATGTATTAATTCTCAACAGTTTTATTTCCTAGTACGCAATTATCTTTATTATTATATTCCCTTATTAGCTGACTGGCTCTTTGGCTTTGGTGTTTCAAAATGAGTGAAGGTTTCCCTCAGAGAAAGTTTCTCTCAGAGAAATCAGATCAATTAGAAAACATTTCGCTGAACCCCCAAAACATGTGCAGAACGCATCAGGCTCGTGGCAGAGACAAAAACACAAGAAGCAAAAACTGTTTATTGTTTTGAGCAGGAGTCAAAATTCACACTTCTTGCAGCTGAACTTTCCCAGACACACAGAGAGAGAGAGAGACAGACAGAGAGAGAGGGAGGGAGGGAGGGAGGGAGGGAGGAGGGTCTGAGTGAGGGAGGGAGTGTGTGTGTGTGTGTGTGCGTGTGTGTGTGTGTGTGTGTGTGTGTGTGTGTGTGCGTGTGTGTGTGTGTGTGTGTGTGTGTGTTCAGGGCCAGTAGCCTCTCCTTGAGACAGTGATGGTCAGGGAGAGTCTGCGGAGGTGTCACCTCACACCTCTGCGGCCTGGCCTGGACTTATAAGCCAGAGGGACGGAGCAGAGCGCCATTCGCACACAGCCTCCCCAGTCTGACCACACGCACAACAACATGGACACCTCCTCCATGCCTCTGCTCGCCTACGGCCTGCAGTACCAGTGGTGCTCCGACTCCGACGTCTCCGGCAGCCTCTCCTCCCCAGAAACCCTCTCGCCGGTCTTCTCCATGGACTCCAGCCTGTCCCCTTCTTATCATCAGCGGCCGCCGGAGTCCACTCCCACGGGGACTAATAAGAACGGATACCCCCAGGGCCTCCTCGGAGCCTCGGCCCGCTCCCCCGCGTCGTCCGGGCGCCCGGGCCGGAAGTCGGGGCGAACCAGGGCGACGCGCGTCCGCAGCAAGCAGAGAGAGAGCGCCAGCGAGAAGGAGAAGCACCGGATGAGGGACCTGACCAAGGCCATGCACCACCTCAGGACCTACCTCCCGCCGTCGGTGGCCCCGGCCGGGCAGACCCTGACCAAGATCGAGACGCTGCGCCTCACCATCCGCTACATCTCCTACCTGTCGGCCCAGCTGGGGCCCGGCCAGGAGGGGGCGCTGTTCCAGCGGGGGGGGGAGCGAGGCGACGGCTCGGCCAGCGACGCCTCCTCGCCGGACTGCTACTTTCGGTGCGGCTCCGGCGCCGGAGGACAGTGGACCCAGCCGCACGGCCACGGCCACAGCCTGGACCACAGCCTGGACCCGGGCCCGTGTCAGAGCCAGACCGCCTCGCTGCATTCTGGGAATTGTTGTTTTGGACTAGACCTGCGTCAGTACGGCAGACTGTACAGCGACACTCCGCATGGAGATGGACTGAGCGCCAACATGGACGCCGTGCTGCAGTCGCCACCTGCAACGCACCCCTCCTCCTGTCAGGTATGTTCTACAACTTCTTCCTGTGCTGGAATACAAACCATGTCACAGTAGACCATCACATTGAACCACTTTCTCACCTGTAAGCCCTTTTTAAAGCATACCGGTATGTACGTACCTGTGATAGACAATAAACTGCTAGCAAAAGTTCCTAATTATTATTTTGTTTCTGATGTATAACTCAGCTCTCTTATGTGTTTTATTACAGATGTATGGCAAGGACTTCTGCAGCCCGCTGGTCCCAAGGGAATATTGGGGCTAAACTCTCCACCCTCTTCGCCATCGCCAGCCAACAACAGCCAGACAAACTAGTTCACTATTTTACTGCCTCACTGTGAAACCAGTAATTTATTTTAAATGTATATCTTATTTTCACTGTTATTTATTTTGTCCTATGAAATGTTCCATGTAAATATCGATATATTATGTCTATGAACTATTTTTATAATTCTTTATACCGCTATTTATAATAAAAGAGTAAAATGTAGCATGTTGTCATCTGGAGCCTCTCTGTGAAAGTCTGAATTTTGTTACATGATGTTTCTGGAAAAGTGCATGTTGGTCAGTCAACATTTCATGGAGAAAGTCTTGCTTTAAAAGAAGAAGTAGATCGCCCTCTCCTGGTCATACCGTAACATCACATTGGCACTCTGCTGAACAAGCTCAACACTGGAGGGACATTTCTATCAAATTGGGCTAGGAAGCTTTAGCTCTTCGGTAAAGCAGTTTGGTGCAGCATGAAAAAACACAATGACAATCAACAGTCAAGATCACCAGTCAACTCTCATTTTGTTCATATTTTTTTTTTGCAGTTGTCACATAATACAAAGTATGCTTAATAAGAATAAGTTATATTTATTTTTTATTTTTTGTTTATTTATTTGCACGATAAAAGCAGTAGAGACAGCCCTGGATTAATGCTCACCAGAGCTAGGCCCCGGGGCCTAGGACGTGAAGGGGCAAAAAATAATAATAATATAATTTCACGGACCGCCTGGACATGGCTCGTGGCCCGAGACTATGAGGGGAAACAATTATTAATAATTAGAAATAATAACTTCTGTGGTGTGTGTGTGTGTGTGTGTGCGTGCGCGCGTGTGTGTGTGTGTGTGTGTGTGTGTGTGTGTGCGTGCGTGTGCGCGCGCGCCATGAGAGTAAGGAGAAGTGGAATTATGGGCACTCTCCTTAACGAGCAGACGTCAGTGAGGTTTGCCCTGTGTGTGTTAATGACACAAAGGCTACATGTGTGACACACATGTTGTTGTGAACAATTCTGCCTGAACAGATCTCCTTACTTACCAATTATGTTTAGCATGCTTGTTTAGCATAACTTGCAGACAGACGGTCTTTCTCGCTCAATTGACTGATGGTTTAAATACTTTGTAGACAGTTATCTCCAGGGGCGGCTGGTGCATATTTTGTCCAGGGGGGGCTATACCAAAAATAGGGCTGAGTGATATGGTTGAAATCAATATCATGATAATCAATAAGGATTTTTCTCCGTATCAATACTGTTGTTCATGCTAATGTAGCTTATTTAGCATTATGTATTTACTTAGTTCATGGAAATAAACAAACCCTCCAACCACAAAGAATTTTCTGACGGGAATAATTTCTGTAGTGTACCCTATACATACCAGTTTACAGAGGTTACCCTTCCTCACACCTACGCTAGCCTACATTGTTTTTACATGCTGTATTGTGTTGCCATGTTTATTCACAAAAAGTAGGCTACATTAACTTACATGTCAAGTGAATTGTATAGACGGTTTTCACAGAATTGGGTTGCTATGGGAACAGTTTGAACCCTATCTTATTTGCTGTCAGCTATTGCATTAGCAAACATTGCAACAGGAAGTAAGCTAGGGGCAATTTTGAATGTTTATGTTGTCAAATTAAAAGCGTCTATAGAAACAACTCATCTAAATTGACTATTGCACAGCTGATTTCAAAGAGAAGAAGATTCCTGCACACTGACTTCACTTTAGTGCACAGCTGATTTCACACATTTTTTCCACAAGGGGGGGGGGGGGGGGGGGGGGGGGAGTCACATGATTGTAGAATGGGTCAAAGTAATAGTTCCGGTGTATCTTGTCCATTCTATGGCCAGACGAGTTGTAATATATTGTCATGTCATGGTGTTTTGGGGTTAATAAACGTTAATAAACGAGATTCTGTTATTTTTCTATAATTTTTGGGGGTAGTGCTATTTTAACTTGAAGTCAACGGGGAGAGGCTTGTGTTTCCCCCCTAAAATTGGGGGCGGGATCATGTGCCACCTACACAAAATGACGTTTTGCCGATCTGACGTATACCCAGTGCATCCCTTGGCTTTTGCTGAAATGACACCACTGACTTTATTTAGTGCATCTCTGTTAATGAGCATTTACAAATAAAGAGGAGTCCTTGGCACCGCTAAGTCTAGACTAATAAGATATCAGTTCTGCCCCACTCGCCCCCCACCCCTTCTCTCCTGGCTCTAATGACCTGCTAAGACCAATCAGAGGGCTTTCATATGCATGGGGACGTGTTGCTCTGCATATCAGGCAGAGGAGGGTTTAGTTAGACCTGAGTGTTTGCTTTGCCACAGAGATGCAGTTTGTTTGATATGCAAGCGGCAAAGCCTAACACACAGCTTAATATATACACACACACACACACACACACACACACACACACACACACACACACACACACACACACACACACACACACACACACACACACACACACACACACACACACACACACACACACACACAGCTTAATATACTCTCCTCAGCCTTTCATGGCAGAAAAGCTAATAAACTCTGCGGGAGGAAAGGGTTAATTAACACTGCTGTGCTGATGATTCACTCATTACATGTGAGTCAACAACAGTCAGGGATCATGTGGATTAAGGGCACTTTAAAGGTCCCCTATCAGCCTCATGAGGGAGAGAGCAAAGTGACCATCCGCTGGTAAATCGTCTGCTGAAGATTGTTTTTACTTTTCCAATGGTGATCATTTGATTTCAAAACTCTTAAATTGTATTCAAGCAGCCTGCATGATTTCAAGACTGATGCAATGCTGCAAATCAGAATTGTGGATAATTACATCATATAATAATATGAAACAGAGTAACACAGGCAAACACACAGTACAGGCGTGCAACTAACGATTGTCCATTATTTCCTTGATTAATCAATTAGTCATTTGATCTGTAAAGTGTCAGAAAACGGTGAAAAATGTCGATCACCGTTTACCCAGAGCCCAATTATGATGTCCTCAAAAGTCTTATTTTGTCCTGAGCAACAGTCCACAATCCAGACTAAAGACTGAAGACTATAAAGACACCAGATTTAAGAAGCTGGAACAAGATCATTTTAGTATTTTGTTTTTATGGGGAAAAATCATTCTAAACGATTAATCGATTATAGAAAATAGTTAGCGATTAATTGTTGCAGCTCTAATCTATATATATAAATTTGGCAATGTGGACTCTGTTCGTTTGTTTGTTTCACGAAATTTGTCCGGCCACAGCTATGCCATTTTACGGGCGATCGGGCTGAAACTGGGGTCAAAGGTCACTATGGGAACTAGTCCACGAGTCAGCTGTCAGCTCCGGTGTCGCCTCACATACCTCCATCCAGCTCCAAGACAGTAAAAACCAATCCACCAAGTTTGCACCCACAAAAAAAGTGTCTTGTATTAAAGAAACATGTTTGAAAGCCCCGAGAAGAATCCAACCAAATCATTACTTTGAGCCAGTTGTTTCAGATGTTTTTCTCCTGATTCCATCAGCTGTTTTCCTTTCCTGAGGAGATGGAAAGCTGTGTGAGACCGCTTCACACGTATAGGTTGCACCTCTGCCGAAGACCAGGAGTCAAATGTCACACGGAGGTTTGTCCAGGAGTCAAATGTGACACGGAGGTTTGTGGGAACGCTGGTCTGGACTCAGATCCACAGTCCTCTCCTGACACACGGGCTTTCACTCATACCCACAGGATATCAAAAATAACTAATAATAATAATAATAATAATAATAATAATAATAATAATAATAATAATAATAATAATAATAATAATAATAAAAATGTTATTTGCAATTTACAGTTCTTACAAATACTTAGAAGATGCAATTATCAATTTTAATCGAATATTTCCCCGAGCCCTCCACTGCAGCTGCCCCACCGCTCCTGGCCTGACCATGGAGGATGAGCCAGGATAAGTCAAATGCAGAATACACATTTCATGGGCACCTCTGCATTGATGGGTGCCATGCCATCCAACTGTATATATTGAGCAATAATATTGAGCAAAACCTTTCCTTTTTTTCCCACCGGATACAATTTCCGGAGCAAGGCACCAGTGTGATGTGTTGCTACATGTAACTGTCAACATGTAAATATAAATCTGCTAGGCAATAATACACTACCTTGATTATGTCAAATGTATGTTGGTTATATTCAATTTCTAGATTTTCACAATATTTAAGAGACAATTTGAGCAAATAGAGCGGGAGGATGAATCATATTATTTTCCAAATAGTCCTGTGATGTGATCATGTTTGATACAGAAGTCAGGAAATTAGGAAGTATTTTCAAGATAAGGACACAATAAAGCAATTAGAGGAGGGGTGTGATTCATGGAGGTGTGTGTGTGTGTGTGTGTGTGTGTGTGTGTGTGTGTGTGTGTGTGTGTGTGTGTGTGTGTGTGTCTGTGAAGTACTTCTTAAAGATATAATATGGCTGTTGAATCATCCCTAATGCATCTAACAATATAGTGAATTGATTGAAGGCTGCAACTGTGTCGATTATTCCTGTGCTAATAGTCTGTCCTCCACTCTAACGTGTTCTGGTGAAAATGTGTTAGCCAGTAGCTAAGTGCTAGCTGAAGCTCCAGTAGCTAAGTGCTAGCTCTCCAGTTCCCAGGCTAACGGTGAGGCCAAGGTGTGAAGTCCTCACGCCTCACAGGCAGCTGCCTGGCACACTTCTGCAGCCCACTATTACACACACACACACACACACACACACACACACACACACACACACACACACACACACACACACACACACACACACACACACACACACACACACACACACACACACACACACACACACACACAGAGCAGGTAAAGTTGTGTCATCCGTACTATTAATTTATTGATCTGATGCTCACACACTTCTTAGTGAGCAGGTAAGGGTCAGTGTGCTTCTCCAGGATGCTTCATCAGGAAATATGGATGGATACAGCAGTGGCTGTGTTTTTTGAATCTGCATGGGACGGTCTCTCATTGCTAACCACAATGCCAATTTGATCTGACTGTTGTAACTGCCATTATTACTATGTAAGCATGGAGAAACCTGGGAGATTCTGAAATTGTGAGGCCGTGAGATCTTTAATTAGATGATTGAGAGAGGATCAACATTGAGATGAATCCATCCCAACTCAGTTTAGTTTATAGTTATGGGAATTTGGGGGGGGATTTTGCCGTTCCCGATCCCAGCCAACCATCGTCTAGATTTATAATACAATCCACGCGTGTCCATGATCTGGGCCCAGAGACAGACGGACCTGTGACTATGGGGTGTCAAAATTAATCGTATAATCGATGCATCGCGATGCGGACGTGTGAATCGAATCGAAGACAGATGAATCGTTGAATCGTTTATGTTTAAATTTCTGTTGACATTCAGATTTTAAAGCACTTTCTAGTAAAAAAGGGAGTTGATATTTATCTGACTGCTTGTATTAATTGATGAAAAAGTAGCCATGTGCAGTAATAGTACAGAAAATTGAGGATTTGATACTTGGAGCTGCGATACTTTGAGCTGTATCCAGATGCATCGTGGAATCGAATCGAATCGTTGACAGATGAATCGTAATCGAATCGAATCGTGAGGCCAGTGAAGATTCACAGGCGTACCTGTGACCGGGTCAAGTCCCTGTCCCCGACACACTCATGCTCCCATGCTGGAGGTGCATCGTGTGAATCATACTTTATGATGCCTGTGCTAGATGCCAGCTCACACCTTATCCTGGAGCGGGCCTGCTTCCCATGGACCCCCTGGCCTGGGTGTCAGCCCCGCTCCCAGAGCTTCTCAGGACCAGAGGTGGCTGCCGGAGGTGCAACCTCACACCTCACACCACATATATGGTGCAGCCTCCCTGGTCCTCCTCACTAGCCTCTGCCTGCCTGACCAGAAACACAACTGACAACTCACTGCTCAGGGAAGTCTACTTTTACTGCCACAACTCCTGCTTCTCTCTTCAGCAGCAGCTATGAAGATGTCCTACTGCTCTTCTCTCCAGCTCCAGGGGAACCAGGGCAGCTCTTTCCTGCTTGACTGCGACTCTCTGCTCAGGGAGAAGCCATACGATGGCCTTGCCTACGATGCGGCCTCAGACCCCGGGTACTTGAGCGCCGGCAGCAGCCTGTCTCCCACCTCCACCGTGGACTCCTTCTGTTTCTCCCCCACATCGCTCCAGGCTGCTGGAAGCAACCAGGGCACCGCCTTGGACCATTTCATCTTCAGCAGCCCGGCAGCACCTCAGATCCTGCCCTGCCCCGGACCCTCCACGGCCGGCTCTTCCACCACCAAGAAGAGACCCAGCAGGTCGAGGTACCCGGGTAAGAAGCGTCAGACAGCCAGCGAAAGGGAGAAGCTGAGGATGAGGGACCTGACCAAGGCCATGCATCACCTCAGGAGCTACCTCCCGCCGTCGGTGGCCCCGGCCGGGCAGACCCTGACCAAGATCGAGACGATGCGCCTCACCATCCGCTACATCTCCTACCTGTCGGCCCAGCTGGGGCTCGGCCAGGACGCAGAGGAGCAGAGGAGATTCACCCCGGGCTTCGTGGCCGAGCAGCCCCAAAGCCTCAACCGGATCCTGGGTCAGTCGGCCGCCAGCTACAGTCCAGGGGAACCAGCCAGCTACAGTCCAGGAGAACCAGCCAGCTACAGTCCAGGGGAACCAGCCAGCTACAGTCCAGGGGAACCAGCCTATGACGCCATGGACTCCCTGGAGCAGGCCTTCACGCCCCAGCTGCCCTCTCTGCAGCACTCCTACCAGGTATGTTCATATCAATGGTCTCAATTCAATGACTTTTTTAAACATTTAATAGTGTTATTTCCATCAGAGATGTACCGTAACCCTTAACTTTATAATGGCTTTTTCCATGTACAACTTTTCACTTAATCACAATAATTGTCCATAGATTGTCACATGTGAATACCCAGTGATAAAGCTACCATACCAGTATTTTTTCCCTTTTCTTTTTTTTATTGAATGAACAATGTCAGTAACTCAGCATCTGTTGTCTGTCTGTTGTCAGGTTTCTAGTGGAGTTCGCTTCACCAACCAGCAGTACTGGACACCACAGCAGCAGCTCCAACATGCTGCCTTCTCTGGACAGTGCTGAAGACACTGCTGCTATCAAATGACTCTGTCCACTTTCATTGCAACAATGACCTCTGACGAAGGACAAATCTTCTTTTTTGTTATTTTAAACAAAATATATATTTTTGTATGTTTTTTTTATTGTAAATAATTGTATATTTATTGGGTTTTCACAATGTGAAGAGTACTGAGAATAAAATTCTTTATTTATCATAACAGCTCTTACATTTCTTTGTTTGGTACCCTACTATTCTTACTCTATTTTGAATTCAGACGCATATATTGTAAGTTTTCTACTTCTGTGATTTTTTTTTATATTTTTGTAGATGAGTCAGTGCCTGGCAGCAGACGTAGCTTCTTAGCTCAGACTAAACAGAGAGCACATCCACTCTAAAGTGTTTGAGGAAAGACCCCTGCTGGGCTAACTGGCAGCTGAACTGGGACCACCTTCATTGGCACCTTGTCTCCCTGCCTGAGTAAACACTAGTTAGCGGTTGAAACGCTGCAGGAAACCTCATGATGTCCATTTGGCCTTGGCTTGGACAGCATCTGAATCAGACTGGGCTGACCGTTAGTGGAATCTAGACAACCGATAGTTCCAGTCTAATCTAACACATCACCACAAGTGCCACCCCCATTTGAGAACCACTGCCATAGAGGACTGGGAGGAGGCATGTGACAAAGCGCAATGTCAAACAATTCACTCTGGCCTTAATAAACATAAACATAAACTTGATTGGCACCTCGTCTCCCTGCCTGAGTAAACACTAGTTAGCGGTTGAAACGCTGCAGGGAACCTCATGTCCATTTGGCCTTGGCTTGGACAGCAGCTGAATCAGACTGGGCTGACGTTACTGGAATCTAGAGCAGTGGCTCTCAAATAGAGGTCCGGGGACCCCCAGGGGTCCGTGGCACTTTGCAAGGGGGTCTGCGAAAGGTTTTCAGGAAAATATAAATAAAAACTGTTTTTTTTTGTGTGTGCAAAAGCTTCATAGCTCAACGAAAATATTGTATGCTTTCAATCTAAAATGGTTCATGGATTACATTCTGATCTAATAAACCTATCAATTTAAAAGTCAAGCACGTTACCGTGGAAACAATTAAGCTTAGCCCAAAATCATAAATCAGAATGAGGGGGTCCCCGTTATATTTACTATCTTGTAAAGGGTCCTTGGCTGAAAAACATTTGAGAACCTCTGATCTAGAGAACCGATAGTTCCAGTCTAATCTAACATGACCATATAATACACAAAAGAAGATATTGGTATCAAATAAACTTTATCCATAAAATGCTTTACCGCAAACTTTACAATAAAAAAGAAACACATCCTCCAACTTCATAAACATGACATTCATAAGATTGATATCTCTATAAACATGTGGTTATATTATATTATTTTAACTATAAACATTTGGTTTCAGCTGGAGAAAAAAATGTGTAGTCATAGTGAACATTTGCATGATAGAAAACTACGTTAAAAAAATGTTGAGCAGTGGACAGGACAGGACAGGGCAGTGTTCTTTGGCTCATTAAGAAGCAGCCTCGCCAGTGAACCATGCGAGGACCTGTTCCTGGTTCAAGGCCACCCAGTTCATGTTGGCCTTGGTCCTCTCCAGAACCTGCTCCACAGCCCAGGCAGCCGAGCCAAACCCGCCCTCTGCATGGTCCTCTTTGAACTGCTGCAGCTGGAGCGGATCAGCATGACAATGCATGGGATTTAATACCGTATATGCAGTATTCTCACTCATTGGCTATGGTCAATTCTGATATACGCTAAATGTGATTTACCAGTTTACCAGAATATACTAATATACAAGAGAATATATCAGCATATACTGTAGCAATATATACCATAATAACAGTGTATAGGCTACTAGACTATATCAGTATACACCAGCAGTATATACCAAGATATACTACAGTCTAACAGAATCAACCCATGTCACCAGAATCAAAGGTCGGCATGTGTATTTTTTCCCCCTTTTTGTACACACACATTATCTGGCCGGGCAAAGATGGGAAATGGGCGGGCCTGGCCCGGTCTGGCCCGCCCCCAACGCCGGGCCTGGAGGGGGTGGGCTTGCCCACTGGTTAAATAACAACAACGTTAAATGTGACTTATGGTTGAAGTATATAAGATGCTGGGAAGTGAACCCCGGTCTCCAGTGTCTAAAGCCTTTAAGGCAAATGTGGCCTCCGTCACCCTCAACCTCAACACACTCATTTCCCACCATGCTATCTCAGTAGCATACTGTTGTTATTTACATGACCGTTATAGGACTAGGCTATAACGTCACACATACCCAGGTGGGTGTGCTACACATCGGTGGTGGTTGAGTTGAGTCCTGCCCCCTCCCCTGACATGTGAAGCGCTTTGAGTATCTAGAAAGGCGCTATATAAATGCAATCAGTTATTATTATTATTATTATTATTATTATTATTATTATTATTATTATTATTATTATATCTATTGTTGATAAGCAACATATTTTTGGTTGCAGAGATGTAGCATGCCACCATTTTATCCTGGTGACTGGGTTGTGTTTGTCATTGTTGTCATCCTCATCACATCAACTGTTGCTACCTTAAAAAACAACAAGAGAAGCTGTACCTGTTTGTAGTCAAATTCAGTGTTGAAACGTTTGGTCACTCCATCAATGAGTCTTCCAAAGGAAAATGATCCACCGCCGTAGCTGAAGAAAAGACAAAAATGAGACACCTTGTGAAAAGGACTCTAATTCTCAAATCGTCGCGTTGACACAACGCCACGCTGCCGGGTAACATCTACTGCTTTGATCCAAGCCTCCTCACACATTTCCATGACATGTTTAGCATGAGTGGGAACAGAACCCTCAACCATGGCAGCGTTAGTGGCTTGCTCTGGCTACACAGCACCACCAGCTGGCAGGATTGTGCACTTGCGTCCATCAGGGAAAAAACTCACTCATTGAATATATGGTCCCAGTTGGCCCGGACAAAGTCCCAAGCTAGAGGCTGGCCGATGGCGTTACCGGCGATGTAAATGATGGTGATGGTGGCGTCCTGCTTACGGATCTTCTCTGGATCCAGACAATATTCCAGATACCTGCAAGACACCCACAATGAGCCAATGTGTACTATCATACATTATGTATATATAAGTGATCGTGTGTCAGATTATCTACTGACCGGTTGAGCAGCCAGGGCTGCTTAGCGCAGGCCAGACTGTACATCAGTTTATCAGCCTCTGAAGCGATGGTGGCATTCTTGAACATGGCCCAAGCAAAGTCCCACTCCTCCACCCCTCCTGCTGCGATGGCACTGCAGTACACGGTGGACCTCAGGTTGGCAGGGATGCTGCGTGGACCACAAGAGCACATGTGTTTGGTAAGGATGGAACAAGGTCAGTGGTCAGTGGCTATAGAGAGGCAAAGTGGGACGTCACTTCCTGCTTCAGCACTGTACCAGAGATTTTCATCCGCCATTTATTTTCCCATAGACATTTCGTAAAATACTTATAAAATAGTTTTACTTGTTCAAACCAAATGGGTCAGATATATTTAGAAACAGGAGAGATCGCATAACATTTCACCCAGACCAAAACGTTAAAAAAAATGCGCGTTTGAAGAAAATGAGAATTTTTTCCTATGTTTTTTGTTTTGTTTTGGGTTCTGAGTGAAATGATCTATGGTCTCTCCCGATTCTAAATATATCTGAACCGTTTGGTTTGACCAAGTAAAACTATTTTTATAAGCATTTTACGAAATGTCTATGGGAAAATAAATTGCGGAAGAAAACCTCTGGTACAGTGCTGAAGCAGGAAGTGACGTTCACTTTGCCTCTCTATAAGGAAGGAAGTAGGGAGCTAATAGGGAAAGAATCATCCTGAAACAATGAAAAGGAAACATAACGAAGAAAAGAAATGTGAGTCAGGCCTACAATACTGAACAACAATGATTCTATTCATTTAAAAGTGAGCACAAATATCACTGTACATTGTACAAAACAGTGGACAATATTCACAGTCAGACTTGATCTGCGAACGTACGTGTTGTTAGCGGGGTGGTTCATCCACGCTCTGAACCAGCCGGTAGTCAGCTCCTTGCAGCCTTCCACGTCCGTGCTGCAGGCCAGGGAGATGGCGTTCACCTGGTTGTACCTGGACAGCAACACAGAAGATGATCGGAGCTTCAGGGTGGCCTACAGTTAAAAAGGCTACACTTTTGTTTTGGGTCACATTGGTATCAGATGAGAATTTGATAACGGGATCTCCAAAATCACTTTGAAATGACAAGGCACAATAAAATCAAGGCTGCAGATGGCAGATATGAATTCAAAGCAACACAAATGAATGAAGCAGGCAGGGAATAAACAGGCAAACATAAAGTTCCTTACTGGTCAGTGTGTCCGTCAGGGATCTTGGTCCAGTCGTCAGTGATGTTTTTGAAGTGGTTAAAAAGAGGAGTGACCTGTTTCTTTATATAAGCCTGGAGGACGATAACACCACATGAGTACTGAACTGAATAAGATTTAGAAAAAATCTTTACAAAATGGAAATAACGTGCATATCCTAAAATATATTATTGGACATACACAGGGGATATTTATCACAGAATTTGTTTTTATAGATGCAAAAAATAATAATACGTTGGAATCAGAATGACTTTATTTTGCCCATCTTATAATACAGTACATGTTGAAGATCATTCACAAACCTGCATGGGTCCATAGACTTCACTGCGATCAAACATGAGGAAGAAGTAGTCCAGATTGCGTGTGGCCGTCTTCCAAGGCATGTACTCCAGTTCTTTGATGAGGAACTTGGTGGTCCTCAGAGCCAAGGTCGTGTTCACCACCCTCGCCCTGAATAGGTCACATGAAATTACTTGACACCCATCTTTCAAAATGTGACATTAATACATTTATACTTATATATATATATATATATATATATATATATATATATATATATATATATATATATATATATATATACACTGGTATATAAAAAGATCTGACCTTGCAAGGTTAAAAGCGTCATCAATGAGTTGGGCTCGGTTGATCACTGGGATATCCTGAAAAGAATGAACATGAAATTGAGTTTGGACATTTGAATATTCATTTACAAGCACATAGAAAGTAGTCCCGCTTGCCAGACAATCTCCCTTTCACACTGTATCAGCGCAGGAGAGAGTCTGGCTGCTCTTACTCTCACTCTGGTATAGTGGGGAAAAAGGCTCTGTTATCTTTACAACCATCCACTGAAAGTACCAAGCAGGTCTGCTTTATTGCACAATCCAAATCTTCGTCAAAACTTGTCATTTTCAGCGTGTAGCTCGTTAGCTAAGCTAGCGTTGTTGTTGTTTCACAGCGGTAGAGGCATTTGAGAGCGACACGCAGGGAGCGGAGAGGGATTTCTCTTTGCGCCGACTGAAATGGTCGGCACCAATGGCAGAGCTTCTCCCCGCAGCCTGCTTCCAGTGAGTCAGACTAGGCAGAGCTTATCCCCGCAGCCTGCTCTCAGTGAGTCAGACTACGCAGAGCTTATCCCTGCAGCTTGCTTCCAGTGAGTCAGACTAGGCAGAGCTTATCCCCGCAGCCTGCTCTCAGTGAGTCAGACTACGCAGAGCTTATCCCCGCAGCCTGCTTCCAGTGAGTCAGACTAGGCAGAGCTTATCCCCGCAGCCTGCTTCCAGTGAGTCAGACTAGGCAGAGCTTATCCCCGCAGCCTGCTTCCAGTGAGTCAGACTAGGCAGAGCTTATCCCCGCAGCCTGCTCTCAGTGAGTCAGACTACGCAGAGCTTATCCCCGCAGCCTGCTTCCAGTGAGTCAGACTAGGCAGAGCTTATCCCCGCAGCCTGCTTCCAGTGAGTCAGACTAGGCAGAGCCTATCCCCGCAGCCTGCTTCCAGTGAGTCAGACTAGGCAGAGCTTATCCCCGCAGCCTGCTCTCAGTGAGTCAGACTACGCAGAGCTTATCCCCGCAGCCTGCTTCCAGTGAGTCAGACTA
The DNA here is from genome assembly GCF_964638095.1 of Poromitra crassiceps. Taxonomy (NCBI): domain Eukaryota; kingdom Metazoa; phylum Chordata; class Actinopteri; order Beryciformes; family Melamphaidae; genus Poromitra; species Poromitra crassiceps. The sequence goes on along the minus strand of NC_139651.1, from coordinate 16,277,533 downwards.
GGCAGAGCTTATCCCCGCAGCCTGCTTCCAGTGAGTCAGACTAGGCAGAGCCTATCCCCGCAGCCTGCTTCCAGTGAGTCAGACTAGGCAGAGCCTATCCCCGCAGCCTGCTTCCAGTGAGTCAGACTAGGTAGAAAGTATTGCAGTGTTGTGTACCTGGTGGCTGGAGGAGGCCAGCTTGATGAGGAGACGATCCCAGTTTTCAGAGTCATAGTTGACTCTGTAGAAGCCAGCTGTATTTATGTTGGCCAATAGCCACTCTCCGGTGCCGATTGTCATGTTTGTGTTTGTATCTGTTTGGATAGGGATTAAGGGGAAAAAATATATTTTTATACAATGTCCATCATCCTTAAGCTGCTCTGAGAGTGCGCCTAAATGAAATCCTACCTTCTTTCTTAAGGAGCCAGTACTGCCTCACAAATCCTGGTGGCTTCATCCATGTAATAGGGACAAACCACTCATAACTAGAAACACATCCACGCATCCATCCATATGCACATACAGACACATAGAGCATAGAGAGAGGTCAGTGTAGGGTTCAGTCAAAGATGATGGGATTTCACGCAAGACACCCCAACTTCTACTCAACAGCTACGCTGTTTCAACCAGAGTCTCATGTGGTCAGACCCACTGTTACCATTAAGTAAGCTTCCAGCAAGGATAGATATAGGTGGATTCCTACTTGAACTGAGAGTTCCATTTCACGACAGAGTCTGGGTCCAGCAGGAAGTGTTCTTGGGTGATGTGTCCTGTCTGGGTGTCGATGGTGACCACGGGGAAACCCATCTGGAGGATCCAGCGGTTCATGATGTCCTCCACAGTGTGGGGCAGGCCCAGGCTGGGCGTCTCAGCATCCACCGCCTGGGGAAGAGGACGGTTAAAATCATCCTAATGTGATAGTTAATTCAATGTCCCTGTCACGGGGATGCCCTATATTAAAATACTGTGAAGTGTTACTGTGTTTGAGGTTGGTGTTGGAGATTGTATTCATTGTAGTCTGTCTCACTGCAGCGTTGCAGCCATGCTGGAAGGCATACTGGCATTGGGGCCAATTAACAGGCAAGCATCCTTGTGGGCCTTTTCACTCTGCCTTGATCCAGCCAGGACTAGAGACTAGATCCTAGAGACTTTTCACTCTGCCTTGATCCAGCCAGGACTAGAGACTAGATACTAGAGACTTTTCACTCTGCCTTGATCCAGCCAGGACTAGAGACTAGAGACTAGAGACTTTTCACTCTGCCTCGATCCAGCCAGGACTAGAGACTAGAGACTTTTCACTCTGCCTTGATCCAGGCAGGACTAAAGACTAGAGACTTTTCACTCTGCCTTGATCCAGCCAGGACTAGAAACTAGAGACTTTTCACTCTGCCATGATCCAGCCAGGACTAGAGACTAGAGACTTTTCACTCTGCCTTGATCCAGCCAGGACTAGAGACTAGAGACTTTTCACTCTGCCTTGATCCAGCCAGGACTAGAAACTAGAGACTTTTCACTCTGCCTTGATCCAGCCATGCAGGACTACAGACAGGACCGCTGGCCTCGCCCAAGTGTGCATGCATTATTAGCCTAGGCTAAAGGCCCAATTATGCTCAACATTATATACGGATATGGACGAAGCTTTCTGTCTGTACTCTGTGTTCATTTCGTGGGTAATTCTGAAAGCTTACAGATACGGATGAAACAGAGTAGTACCACACACACAGTCACACATTTGACTCTCTATTGCCCACTAGTGTCTTTTGTTTTTAACCCCTTTTTTGAGTATTTTTCCCATTTTGTATTTTTGTTGCAAGTAAAAAACCACCTGGCCTGTGTGGACGGCCCCTTTGCAGTGCTCACTGTGAAGTAAAAAACCACCTGGCCTGTGTGGACGGCCCCTTTGCAGTGCTCACTGTGAAGTAAAAAACCACCTGGCCTGTGTGGACGGCCCCTTTGCAGTGCTCACTGTGAAGTAAAAAACCACCTGGCCTGTGTGGACGGCCCCTTTGCAGTGCTCACTGTGAAGTAAAAAACCACCTGGCCTGTGTGGACGGCCCCTTTGCAGTGCTCACTGTGAAGTAAAAAACCACCTGGCCTGTGTGGACGGCCCCTTTGCAGTGCCCACTGTGAAGTAAAAAACCACCTGGCCTGTGTGGACAGCCCCTTTGCAGTGCTCACTGTGAAGTAAAAAACCACCTGGCCTGTGTGGACAGCCCCTTTGCAGTGCTCACTGTGAAGTAAAAAAACACCTGGCCTGTGTGGACAGCCCCTTTGCAGTGCTCACTGTGAAGTAAAAAACCACCTGGCCTGTGTGGACGGCCCCTTTGCAGTGCTCACTGTGAAGTAAAAAACCACCTGGCCTGTGTGGACGGCCCCTTTGCAGTGCTCACTGTGAAGTAAAAAACCACCTGGCCTGTGTGGACGGCCCCTTTGCAGTGCTCACTGTGAAGTAAAAAACCACCTGGCCTGTGTGGACGGCCCCTTTGCAGTGCTCACTGTGAAGTAAAAAACCACCTGGCCTGTGTGGACGGCCCCTTTGCAGTGCTCACTGTGAAGTGTTCATGCTGAGAGATTGATTTGAGTTTGAGTTTTGCGTTTGAGTTTTGTTGGACAGAGTAAAAAATGGTGGCATTTCTTTTTAAATAAGCTATTGTGTGGCAATGAGGCAGTGGTGCTGCTGACAGTTGAATCCAATTGAATAAGTTAATAAAGTGATTCTGATTCAGTTTGGTGTGTTAAATGTATTTATTCTGATTTAGTTTGGTGTGTTAAATGTCATGTAAAGTCCGGTGGCATCTTACCATTTGTAGGTGCTTCCAAAGGTCTGTATAGTCCGTGCTGTTATACTGGAACTGCTCTAAGTACGTCTGCAGACAGAGGAAACAACACTTGTTACACTCTGGTGCAAACAGAAAAACATGAGCCTAAATGTGCTGAATTAGCCTATCAAGAGTTCCATGTGTTTTATGATGTACTGTCTGTACTCACACTGAGACCTTTTTGAAAGACGAACTCTGTGATGAACTCTGACAGCATCCTGAGGACCGCAGCTCCCTGGAATGACAAGTAGTCAAACATTAGCCTGCAAGTAGCCAAACATTAGCCTGCAAGTAGCCAAACGTTAGCCTGCACATAGCCATTAACATTAGCCTGCAAGTAGCCAAACATTAGCCTGCAAGTAGCCAAACATTAGCCTGCACATAGCCATTAACATTAGCCTGCAAGTAGCCAAACATTAGCCTGCAAGTAGCCAAACATTAGCCTGCAAATAGCCATTAACATTAGCCTGCAAGTAGCCAAACATTAGCCTGCAAGTAGCCAAACATTAGCCTGCAAGTAGCCAAACATTAGCCTGCACATAGCCATTAACATTAGCCTGCAAGTAGCCAAACATTAGCCTGCAAGTAGCCAAACATTAGCCTGCAAGTAGCCAAACATTAGCCTGCAAGTAGCCAAACATTAGCCTGCAAGTAGCCATATTAGCCTGCAAGTAGCCAAACATTAGCCTGCCAGTAGGCATTAACATTAGCCTGCAAGTAGCCATCTGCCATCTGCTCATGCTGAGGAGTGATTTAGTAGTCATTTCATTCTGTGGTAGACCTGATGGGGGTTCCCCAGCAAAAAATGAAAAAATAGCATAATTTCACTCTTATTTCATTACGGACAGTGAGAGAATGAGAGAGGACCCTGGAGTCTTCTCATGATTTGTTCTGATAAAACAGGTGTATTACTGAGTACAAATCTTACAGACAATAAAGGCCATCTGTTTGTATAGCATTAACCCATTGATACCTGATGCAGCATTTGTGTGTATATCCCACATTAAATGTGGGATATACACACAAATTTTGTGTGTGTATCCCTTTAAGACCGCTCTTAAAGGGATACACACACAAATGCTGCATCAGGTATCAATGGGTTAAAGTGTTACCTGCCACAATTCTACTGTACCTTGCTGTAAGTGATGGGGTCAAAGAGTTGACTGATTTGCTCTGGCTTCTGGATGTCCCCCTCTTTGATGGACAGCGGGTGGGAGGAGGCCATGGCGTCCAGAGCCATCACACCCTGCACCTCGTTCAGAACCATCAGGTCTTTCTGGAGGGACACACAAAAATGTTGCTTTACATTTTAGCCATTTTTTTTTAAGCATGCACGTCCTCACACTGAAACAACAGAATATGTATATTCCCAAAAAACGCCATATATGTTGCGAATCGACACCGGCGACTTCCTGGTTACTTCCCCAAGCGGTTAAGATTAGGCAACTAATACAACTTGGTTAGGCAACTACCATAAGACTTCAAATAGTAAGCCACGCTGCAGCCATAGTTTCAGCTTCTATTTTTCAACCGAGCTGCCAGGCATGAAGTCAATGCAAGTTGTGAGCAGGGGGGGGGGAGGGCAGCGGTGAGTGAGGCGCTGAGGAGAAGAGAGTGCTTCTGGTGTGAGCGGTTTAGCGTGACACTCTATGCTTCTGCATAGCGCCTGGTGCGAACCAATGGGTCAGCGTGGCTTCGGCGTATGGTTGTGAACGAGGGATCAAACTTACTATATTCCAGCCTGGTTCAGCAGAGTTGGCTCCAAGATAAGAGACGTAGGAGGCAAAGCCCTCATTCAGCCACAAGTCGTTCCACCACCTCATGGTCACCAGGTTTCCAAACCACTGGGGGCATATTATACATAATCATATATATACTGTATATAGCAGGGCTGGCGAGCCCGTATAGTATATGTGTGTATGTATATGTATATAGTATACATACATATATACTGTATATCTATATCTATATATCTATATATATCTATATCTATATCTATATCTATATCTATATCTATATATATATATATATATATATATATATATATATACGGTATATATTGAAGAGTTCATTTGCAAAAACAGGTAAACGCCATTCTTAAAATGAACAAACAACATCTGTTTGATACTCCCTGGAGTGCACATAGAAAACATTATTGAGGTAATTTATGTGAAAATTATCAGATGAATATGTTTTAGTTATGATTGATAATAAAAATGTCCCAAAAATAAATAAATTACAGTATAAATACATCAATATATAAAATAAAACGATAAAAAATCCAAACGGAGATAACTGTTTTATATACTGTATATATATAGACATTAATATGCAAGAGTTTTATGGAATGCATGGTCCTTAGTGCCATAGTACCATATGGGCGAGCTCATGGGAGATGACTGTTAACACCCACTCCTTGTCTCCATTGGACGACACGGCAGGATTATATAACAGGGCGGTTTCCCTGTAGGTGATCAGGCCCCAGTTCTCCATGGCTCCGGCGCTGAAGTCAGGAAGAGCTATCTGGTCTAGAGACATTAGAGAGGTCACTACAGGCACCTTAAAGGAACACTCTGCCCATTTTCAACCAGCTTTGTATCATTAGAACATCAGTAGTATATCAGAAAACTGTAAACTGTTTTGAAGTCTGTCATTTAATTTGACAGGTATTGAGTGTTAAAAGTGTGGACCAGTGACATCACTGGTCCACACTAACTCAAATTAATAACTCATTAACTCAAATCAACTCTCAATAACTGTCAAACTAGATGAATGATGAATAGTTTGACAGTTATTGAGAGTTGATTTGAGTAACTGTCAAATTAAATGACAGACTTCAAAACCGTTTACAGTTTTCTGATATACTACTGATGTTGTAATGTTACAAAGCTGGTTGAAAATGGGCGGAGTGTTCCTTTAAGACCAGCAAAAAAGAGGGTACATACATCATGATATATGAATGAATGAATGAATGAATGAATGAATGAATGAATGAATGAATGAATGAATGAATGAATGAATGAATGAAAGCTTTATTTCGGACAAATAATAATAAATAATAAAATAATGTATATACAATAGCACGAAATACCAAGGAAGAAAACAGAATAGTTAATCATAATACAATGCCAGTGACAAAAGTCCAAAAAGGAGTAGGCTGAAGTACAATGTACTTATATAGTCCTACCCCCAAGTCCATAATTCATTCATATAGATATTCATGTATATGTATATGGCATGTATTTAAATCACAAGGATTTATGTCAACTTTTAAACTGAGTTTAGTTTAGGTATTTTATTTTATTTTATGCTATGTGTGTTCTGTGAGCGAGCTACTGTAACTTGTCCCAATTTCCCCCCGGGGATCATTAAAGTCTTTCTGATTCTGATTCTGATTCTGAGGTTGGTGTGTTGTTGTATTGAGTGTGTTAGCGTTGGTCAGTTTTTATTTAATAGCTCAAATTGTTCATCTATATCATGTTGTATTAATTTTTATTGTAGTTCATTGTAACAAAATTGTGCTAATCCATTTTTGCCAGTCTACGCATATTTGCATCCCTCTTTGCTGTCAATGTCAGTGTAAAGCCAGTCCCTCCCTGCTGCAGAGGGCGCTGTGTGTGCTTCCTACCTGACTTGCTGAGGGGGTAAGGGGACGAGTAGTAATGCTCAAAGAAGCGCAGTATGGGCGGAGTCTTCTCCAGGGCGTAGTCTCCCTGGCCCTCCTCTATGGCCTTCCTGCGAGCCCAGATTCTGATCTGGACACAGAACCAGAGGGGACAGATAGGGTGGCTGTAGACCACAAACATGAACTGAGTCCAGTAGAGGGCAGCATAGTCACACTGACTGACAACCCCCTTCGCCCCCTTGTCAGACCTTTTGTTTGATTGTTATGGTGCCCAAGGAGGAGAGCAGTTGATTTCAAACTAGGCAACAGAAGATGGGGTAAACGACAGTCCATACGTAAATGTAAGAAAAAAGATAACTTAGTAAGGCATGAAAAATGTTAACTAGACTAGACAGACTATAACTCCACAATGACACCGGTATTTTCCTATAAAGCTATTTTACTCAAATTTATCATTTTCAAGAGTTGGCATAATTCCAATATTGCCCTAATTTGCCCTGCTGTGGAGAAGACAATACCACGAAGAACACTGACAGTAGGATGTAATAGTCTATGGATGTAATGAATGATTACCAAAACTTCTGCCCCTGACGGTGTGCTGATGTGTGCAAAATCACAGACAACGAAAGCCAGCAGGTAGGTGGACATAAGCTGTGTGTATTCAAAGCTTGTCTGAATGAGACTCTGGCCTTCCATGGTGATGTTGACAGGCTCTGTGTGGGGACAAAGACAAAGCAGCAGGGTTATTATATATAGGGCATAGGCTATAGATGACACAATCAGTAATGGGTTGTGTGCCTACAGATGTTACCGCATTTGGTCTGTCTTGTAAATCCATGCAGGCTCGTTACCTAGAGCAATTGTTTTTGACCACCAAATTCCAATCAGTTCATTTTTGAGACCAATTTGTGCCAAATTTGAAGAAATTCTCTGAAGGCATTCCTTAGATATTGCGTTAACGAGCATGGAAGGAAGTGACCTTGAACTTTGGCCTTTGACCACCAAAATCGAATCAGTTTATTTTTTGACTCCAAGGCCTTCAAGACGTTCCTGAGATATCGACGGACGGACAACCCGAACACATAAGGCATAAAAATATAGAAATCGTTTTCTTATCTGAAAAGCATTGTATGTATGTCTGCATCTGCCAGTGGGCCAGTGAGGCATGATGTTGTCTGAAATTAGGTGGAAACTAGAAATAACCACCTTGCAGTTGTATGCCTCCGTCAACAAGTCAAGTTGCAGTTGACATACAATTTCACAATTTATTAGAAGGATAGACCCCTTGAGATGAACCATCTCATTTTCGAAACATGTCTGTCAAGACTCATAAAACTGAAGTGAAGACTTTGAAGGAATTTACTAAAAGGTATGTATTTTATTTTAAAAATGTTTGCTAAATGGAAGTTATCACTATATTGACATGTATGATTCCAGTGAATAATTTCCAGTGAAAAACACGCTGTCTTCACTTTGAGACTATTTTCCCATACAGTAGGAATACAGAGGACTCATAGAGTGCGTTTACATGCAAACAATAAAAGGATAATTAAGCAATATAGCATGAGAGCAAGTGTGTTGTGGCGAATATATCCCGCTGATAAGCTGTTATCCCACGAGGCCGCAGGCTCGAGTGCTATATTGCTTTTATAAAACGGTTTCCAAGTATAATAATATAATAATAATAATACTATAAGTCCGACTGGCATGGTATTCTGATAGAGTCAGTTGAAACACTACTGTAAGGCGGGACCGCAAGAACGTGCGGGTGATTTGATTGGATCGTTCTGGAGACTGAAGTTGACATTGGCCAATCCTGGCGCTTGCTGAGAAGCTGAGAGCTTTCTGGAAAGCCGACAGGCAGCTCGAGCGCAGCGCTGCATTCTCAGCGCTTGCTGAGAAGCTGAGTGCTTTCTGCAAAGCCCGACACCAACGGGGGTTAAATGCGGGGTTAAATGCGGGGTTAACAGCCTTTTTTTTGCAAAGAAGACATTAGCCCGCATTTATTCTTGTACAAAACATAATTTTCTGCGAAGTATTAGTAAAGTTATAAGCGAAGATCGATTCACAAGGATCTGACAGCTGTCTCCGCCATTTGTTTTTTTTGAGGTAACCAAAGGCTTTTAGTAAGAGAGTTGCCATGGCAACCAATAACCCATGGCCATGGGTTATTGGACTCGGTTACTGGATTTATACAATGGCTGTGAACCAATCAGATTGCTTGATTTGAGAGAGCCGTTTTATAACTGAGAATAATCTGGTAACTGGCAATAATCTGATTTCCACGTTTACATGCACTTGAATAAACCTGATGATTCAGCAGAAACCTAGGTGCGTTTATCAGTTTTCTCATAAACTGATAACGACCTTTATCCGGTAAAGGATGACGTTTACATGACACTTGAATAATCAGGTAACTCCAGAAATCTGCTAATAAACTGTTTATTGTCTGCATGTAAACGCACTCATAGAGAGCTTTGTCACACGCTGCGACAATCACCTCAAGCTCAGCAAAACCAATGAGCTTGTGGTGGACTACCAGAGGAATAGGAGGCCGCATTCATGAGAATGGGATGGGCATGAGGCCACCGTAACCTTGACCTTTGACCACCAAAATCAAATAAATTCAAGTGGACATTTGTGCCAAATTTGAAGACATTTCCTCAAGGCGTTCCTGATATACCCCCCGTTAACGAGCATGAACAGGCAGTTGTGAGGTCACAGTTCACCTTGAACTTGGACCTTTGACCACCAAAATCGAGTCAGTTCATCCTTGAGTCCAATTGGACGTTTGAGCCAAATTTGAAGAATTCCCCCAAGGTGCGCTCCTGAGATATCGTGTTACCAAGCACGGACGGACAGACTTATGACATCCCCAACACATAATGCCCCCGGCCACAGCTGTTGCCGGAATATATATATATATATATATATATATATATATATATATATATTTCAGGGGCGTAGGCAGAAATTCAATTATGGGTGGGCCTGGATAAAATTGGGTGGGCCTGGATAAAATTGGGGGGGCAATTGCATGACGAAATTTTGCGCGCAAAACACGCAAAATTCCTAGATGTCATGAAGTTGTCATGCATTAGACTCTGGAGATGATGTGCCCTGCGTTTTTAAGCTACAAAACCATTGGCTAGCAAGGCAGCAGCAAGTTTACCTCTAGAAAACAACCAATTAAAAGAAATATATATATATAGATACGCCCCATATATATATATATATATATATATATATATATATATATATATATATATATATATATATATATATATATATATATATATATATAGGAAGATATTGGCATAAGAATAATCCAATATTGTGCATCCCTACAGGAAGCCATATCTCATTATTCAGCAAGGAAAATGTTAATTTGCAAGTGAGCTGCGGGGGGAGAAGCACAGAGTGGAGCTGCGGGGGCAGAAGCACAGACAGAGAGGGGAACTTGCCGTTGTTCATGGCGTTGGACAGAGCCACAGTGCCATGCGGGTGGAGCAGCGTGATGAGGAAGACGGCCTTCATAGCGGGCTCGTCGAAGCAGGGGAACGCCTTCCTCGCGTCAGTCGGCTGCATCTGAGTGGTCGCCACGACTCTGACGAGAGCAAACACCAACGGTTAGGTCACTCAACACGTCTCTCAGGTGTTAGCATGTGAGTGTGTTTTCTTATCTAGCTGTGCTTTACATGAAGAATACTGTACTACAAAATGAAACATCCTTAATTTGAATAGATTAAGATCAGTGTTGGGCAAGTTAATTCCAAAATGTAATATACTACATATTACTAGTTGCTTTCATTTGAAAGTAATACGTTACTTTATAATATTACTGTCTGTGTAGAGTAACTCGTTACTTATTACACTACTTTTGCATTACTTTCACCAAAACAACAGCAGCAGCAGAATGACATCCTGGAACCATCCCGAAAAATGATTTCAACCACCTTGAAGTCAGTGTAAACAATCCAAAATTCTAAATGTTATTCTTTTCCTTTGTTATTGTCATCTATAGTGGTTATTTGCATAAAAACACACAGTTTGATTAGGAAGCGATTGTATCTTTTTTAAATATGTGCTTTGATTAAAAAAAAAAAAAGTAACTCAATTTGTAACTTGAGTTACTTGACAAAGTAACTGGTATAATATTACTGAAATCCTATAAGTAATAAGTTATATTACTGAGTTACTGCTAAAAGTAATATATTACATGTAATATGTTACTTTTGTAATGAGTTACCCCCAACACTGGTTAGGACTCAACACATGTCTCAGGTGTTAGCATGTGACTGTGTTTTCTTATCTAGTTGTGCTTACATGAAGAATATACTGTACTACAAAATGAAACATCCTAGATAGATAGAATAGATTAAGATAGACTTCAGTAATAAAATACACATTGAAGGAGAACTCCTTTACTGCACTGTTCTATCAGTCTATGATGTTCAGGGCATTCCAGGAGTTAGTGATTGTTTAGTTTACTTGCGCAATTGGCCTGACATTTCCTTCAACCTGCCTTATCTACAGATAGTGTCTCTCCACTTGCTCTTTGATGTTTGATTGTTTGATTGTTGATTGTTTTACTCGTTTGTTTCATATAGTTTAACACATTTTTCTCCGACCCAACTTCATCGTAGCTGCTGGAAATATCTTCACCTGACGTTATGTCATCTATGTTTGGTCAGTTATCTCCACAGGAATAAGAAAAATACACCAAACTGAGAATGGATCCAGGAATGCAAGTTCTACATCACTATTTTACAGATTCAAGGACGGATTCCTTATAGAGCTGAACAGTCACGTGACATGTCTTGCCCCGGAAGAGCAAGAGCAAAAGATTTTCAAGCAAGAAAATCTAATTTTCTATTTTCTTGGTTCCAGCCTTAAAACTCGTTATATAAGGATTTTTCACAATGTCTATGGATAAATTAATGGGGAACTCTCTTCCAGGGCAAGAAATGTCACATGACTGTTCAGCTCTATATAATATAGAAGATTACCATTAACTAAAGGCCTATGCCTTAAGACTGCTTTTGAAATGAGATATACATATCCCATATGTATATCTCATTTTGTATATTATGGAACTCTTCCTTTTTGCTTCAGATTTGACCTCTTTCTGTGTTCTTCATGCTCAGATTGTTTGCTTGAAAACGACAAACAACTAAATGAGTTGTTAGGGATTCCACAGCGCTTTCTTCAGTCTCCAATTGATTCATCACAAAGTGAATTTTTGGTTTGAACCCTGGGATGGTCCCATATCTGCAAAACTACTATCTCTATTTCTACAATGTGAGGCGCGGTGGATCTACTCTCTCAACACTGTCAGCCCTCACGGACTTAATGAGGAGCTGGACCTAACATTTTTCTTATAGCGTATCATTTCCCCTGTTGCTCTCTCCCCCCCCCCCCCTCTCCCACAGGACGTCATGGACTTTGCTTATAGGCTATGTCGTTTTTCCCTATAGCCTATATAGGCCATCTTGACTGTTTGCATATAGCCTTCTCTGCAATAATGTATATATCCTCATCTGTTGCTTATACCCTCATTTTGCGTATTCAGGTTGTTACTATATTGGAGTGTATGTTGCTTTATGATGGCCCAACCTACAGTATGATGTCATAGTACTGCCCACCTCACGTCATTGCCTCTGAACTGTGCCACGTATGTCTTTTATACTCAGGTGCGGTGGCCGACGCCCAGCTATTCCAGCCTGATGAAGACCCTGTGTGGTTGAAACGCGCGTAGCGTTTTGTTTGCCCGTGTACCCTATTGAAGATATATTCTGTTTGTAACACTGCTGTGTACACGAATATATTACTTCGGGATTAAATACTATTCTTGAAAAGTTCAAGGAGCTCCCTTCTTATTTTTGTTTTTGTAAACTACTATCTCTAACATCACTACTATACAACTAGTACTCAGTGTTTACAGCTTCAGTGTGAAATAACGAATCCTAGTAGAAGATAACTATCCTCACATCGACTGTGTGTGCTGGGCTAGATGCAGTACATGATTAAAAAGGTAGAGCCCGCACACCGAGGAGGTATAGTTAGACGTCTTTATTTTTGTGCAACGTTTCGATCCGAGACGGATCTTTGTCTTCGTCATTGACCAATGACCAGACGAAGATTCATCTAGGATCAAAACGTTGTCACACAAATAAAGAAGTCTAACTATTCTTCTGTGCCGGGGACTCTACCTCAAATAATAATCAATTAATCAAATAACTAATCCTAACCATGACCTGGCTTCCCCTTAACCTTGACCCAAATAAACCAAGCTAAAAAAAAAGTACCTAAACTTGGATAGACAGACGTACAAAGTATAATCAAATTAGAACAAGATACTTTTTCACTCCGTCCTCCATGTATTCGCTCCTGTAGAATCCTCCCAGGTCGTCGGCCAGCTCTCCGACAAACTCTGTGAGGAGCTCGTACAGCCGGCCGGCCTGCAGCTTGCCGCTGAGCTGCACCACCAGGTACTGGGTGGGAACCTGGAGCCAGGTCCTCCGTATGCCCGGCGCGCTCACTCCCCCACTCACGCCGCTCAGCCTGGCGTGGTGTCCCTGGAAGGTGGTGAGGTTCAGCTTGTTGGAGTGGATGAGGATGAGGTCGGTTTCCTTCTGGCACCTGAAGACCACGGCCGAGCGTCCGCTGAAGACGTACAGGCCTGTGGCGTCGTCGGGCTCCATCCTGGGCCACAGGGTCACGTTGTAGAAGATGGGGGAGAGGGAGTCGGGGAGCCTGTAGCGCTCCCAGGGCTCCTTGGGGGTGGATGGGGTGGTGGGGGGGGAGGCCGTGCTGGTCACCTGGTTCTTCGACCTCTCCTGAGAGTACACAACAGACAGGGCTATGATGGTGGCCACGGAGGCCACGGCGCCAACCGCCACAACCGCTGCCACCACTTTGCTGATGTAGAAGCCTTTCGCCATGTTGCCACCAGAGCAAGAAGACATGCAGACAGACAGACAGGCTATTTATGCCCTGTCGTATAGAGAGATACAGCTCAAGGGGCGTGTTATCCCTCGGGGGGGCGGGGGGAAATGGCCGAAGGTCCAAAACAACGGGTTGTAAAAACCTCTTGTGATAAGAGAACCAGATCTGTGAACTTACTTTTATTATGGCTCCTCTGAATGAAGGGCCTTTTCAGAAGTTAGCTCGTCTCGTGTCTGTTTACTAAATACATTATGCAGATTCGGCCATGCTATAGGGAAATCAGAATTACAATTAAATTAAATTAAATTAAATTAAAAATGTCGTTTGTTGGCATGAAATACTGGAGTACATGTTGCCAAAGCAAAGGTATACATTGTAGTGAAGAGAATATGCCCACAGACTCTTCACTTCCTCTCCAAGTATAACTGCTAGTTTCATTTCAGGGAGAAGTTTGGAAAGTGTTTTGAGCAATATTTGTTTCTTATTTCTTCACACATTCAAACAAGAAGTGTGATTACATTCCGAGTTAAGAAATGAGTAAAGGATGGGTTCAGAAAACGGTGTAAAAGGTTTATTTCATCTAAACGATTATGTGCTAAACTACCCAATAGTATAGTTGGCAAAAAAAAAGTTTATAAATATGGAACCATTCCACTGGTTAAACTGGCCCTCGCTTCAACAGAACTGACACATAAACATGACATCATAATGCCGTGCCATCTCGTTTTTGGTCTGAGGAAATAATAACTCATCTGTTTCAAGTCATACGTAGATGGTATTAAACACCAACCACTGAGAGGAAGTGAAATACCAACATCAGATGCCAACTCAGCAGGACGACACCTCATATTACCAGGAACTCTAAAACCTCCCTGTACAATCGTCATTACAGCCAATGACAGGACTGGGTAACACTTTGCAATACTGTAACACAAAAACATGTGTAGTTACTAAGGAACGAGTCAGGAACGAACTGTCTATATCTACTAGGGCAGTGGTTCCGAACCTTAGGGTCGCGAGCCTCAGTGGGGTCGCCTGGAATTCAAAGAGGGTCGCACGGAAAAAAAAGAAAATCTTTTTCTTTTTTACACCACACACAATTTAAAACTACAGAAGATTATTAGTGTCACTTGAGATTTTTTTTTAAGTTCTGAGTTTAAAGTAAAAGTGATAGTCTCTAACATTTCAGTTTTGTTCTCTTGGGTGACACCTATGGAGATGAGCAGTAATTGCAGGTGAGATCCAAACTGTCAATGGGCCATAGCCTCAAACCATTGATCAGATACTGACTTTTTTTTAGATGAAAATGTTTGAGATTATAGCTTTAAATGAGGATTCTGAGAATAAAGATAGAATTCTGAGTTTAATGTCAGAATTCTGAAAAAAAAACAAGTCAGAATTCTGAGATTAAAGTCAAAATTCTGAGGGGAGAAAATAAGAATACGGTAACCCTTCCTTTTACAGTCCGGTAATTACCAGGTATTTACCCGGTAACTACCAGGTAATTACCTGGTAATTAGAAGTATTTACTGGGTAATTACCTGGTAGTTACCGGGTAAATACCAGGTAATTACCTGGTAGTTACCGGGTAAATACCAGTCCATTGTCTAGTATATAACTGGTAACTACCTTGTACATATCTGAGTTATTGTCACACTAACACATTTAGACGAATTGATGGGTAATAGTGGAAGGTTTATATTCTGTAATCTATAATTACTGGGTAAATGCCAGGTAATTACCAGGTAAATACATGGTAGTTGTCAAGAAAATATCTAGTCATTACCGGGTATTTACCTGGTAATTACCAGGTTATTACCCAGGAGATAATTCTAATTACCAGGTAAATACCTGGTAGTTACCGGGTAAATACCTGTCCATTGTCGACTATATACCTGGTAATTACCTTGTAAATAATAAGTGTTATTGTCACACTAACACGGTCACATTTAGACAAATTGATGGGTGATAGTAGAGATTTACAATCTGTAATTAAATAATTACTGGGTAGTTACCAGGTAAATACCTGGTAATTATACCTGGTCGATACCTGGTAAAAACCAAGAAGACTGTTACATGTGACGTCACTGATGATATTATCGATCGAGTACCGGAATTTGAATATCTTGGGTCCCTAGATTTTTGTGACGTCAAAATCGGGTCACAAGCCAAAAAAGTACTAGTAGTACTGTACTAGGGGCTACTGAGGCTCAGCCTGTAGAGGGTGGCACCATCCGCCTCCTCCTATCGTTCCCCCCCCGTCGGTGCTGTCTCTCCGGATGCCCTGGTATGTGATACCCTCATTATCGGTGACTTGTACGCCACGTCTACGTGCCCAACTGTGAAACCAGATGCTTTGGCACTTGGCAGATGCCAGCCATGAAGTCAGGGCCCTCTCAGTCAAACCCCACCTCCTACTCCTTCTTTACCATAGTATCATAGAATCCATCCTCTTGTACTGTGCCACCTGCTACTTCACCATATTCCCAAAATCACAAAAACATCCTCTAAAATAATTGGCCTCCCCACTCCCAACCTACCAGCCCTCATTGACACTGCCATAACCCATAGAGCACTGACCATAGTACACAACCCCAGTCACCCCCTCAACCCATGTTTCACCCTCCTCCCTTCTGGCCGCAGATACAGACAACTAACTAGTCTGCAACAAAAAAAAAATCCCTTTGGGAGGAGTTGTACGGAGCCCCTAAAGTTCTGAAAGGCAATATATATCTTTTTTTATATATATTTGTGCGCACAATATATTAAAGTGTGCACACAATTTAACTAAATTAACCTTAGTTTAAAACTTTAAACTTTACTTAAATTGTGCGCACATTTTAGGTAAATTGTGCGGACATTTTAGTTCAATTGTGCGCACATTTTAGTTAATTTGTGGGCACAATTAACTAAAACGTACGCACAAATTAGCATCCTCAAAATAAATATAACCTTTCAGAACTTTAGGGGGTCCGTAGTTTTGTACCCTCAGCCATAACTGCCCTAAACAGTCTAAGTAAGCAAATAGTTCACAGACCTGCGTGTGCTATTTTTATGATGTCCCTTTTGTTGCCTATATATGTGTTGTGTGTATTTGTTCAATGTTTGATGTACAGACTGTGAAAACACATTTCCATTCAGGAGGACAATAAATTATGAGGCCATTTACACCTGGCATTAACATGCGTTTTCTGCCATCAGATTGCAATCAGATTGTATTTTAGCACTTCAGCCTGATTCCATTTACACCTGGCGTTAACATGCATTTTCTGCAATCTGATTACAATCTGATTGCAATTAGATTGCAGAAATGGTTGTCCTCTCAATCCGCCTAAAGTTGGTGTATCCAGATTGAGAGGACACATTGCATTTACACTTGTGTTCAATGTGTACACAATGCATCCCTGACCACCTCCGGAGGTGGTTTGGCCGATCAGATTTCAATCCTTCTTCAATGCGTTTTGGGGTTGTTTACACCTGGCATTTCAAGTGATAAAACACAATCTGACTGCAATCTGATCACAGAAAACGCATGTTAGCGCCAGGTGTAAATGGCCTCAAAGTGGCAGACATTGAGGCCATTTACACCAGAAACTAATATGTCATATTAATCAGATTAGTAATGTTGCATGACTTGTGCAATGTGCATCCTGGATATAGTTTGTTACAATAGTGTTAGCTCAAATGCTAATGTTAAACCTTATGTGGATGGACAATGCTAACGCCATTAGCGCCATGTTCTGGCATGTACAGTAAAATAAAAACACAGATTTGGGTGGTCTAACCTAACCTAACCAAAAGTGTCCACCTTGTAAAAAAAAAAGAAGCAAATTGACCCAGGGGCCACACTGAGTGGAGTCGGGGGCTGCACGCGGCCCGCGGGCCGCCAGTTGCCCACCCCTGTCTTAGATGTTTGTGAGGGAGGCGATAGCCTACTCACCCTGTAGTGTCACGTGCTCATCGCCCCCGCTCGGCGCCGAAACCGGCTCTTCAGGGTTCCCGCTCATGTTCCACGAGCTGAGGACTCAGCGACCCCCTCTCCTTTTGCCGATAGTTTCTAATTGAGGCCGGTATTAAGCGTATATGAAGTCCATAAGGCTCTCTTCAAAACTGAATGTTAAGAAGTCGAAGGGCGAGGACGAAATTGCTCCATTTCTCCTAGGCCTTAGTGCCCATCTGATTGCTGCTCTGACCGCTCATATATTTAATTTAACATTTATCTCGGGTGAAATTCCATCTGTATGGAAGAGCGCTCAGGTTTCAGGCCTCTGTTTAAAGGCGGCAACCCAAGTGATCTAAACAATTAACGTTCCATTTCCAAGCTGTGTTGTTTAGCCATGGTCCTCGAAACCCTGGCAAATTAGCAGCGTCTGGCTTTTTTTAGACACATATAACATTCTCCAATCACATCAATCAGGGTTCAGACCTAGACACAGTACTGTCACAGCCACATCTCTTGTTGCAAATAATATGAACTGCCTTGATGACTGGCAGCACTGTGCAGCTCTCTTTGTTGATATCTCAAAGGGGTTTGATACGGTAGTAGATCATAGTATTCTGTTAAGTAAAGTGTCCTCTATCGGATTAGAAGATCTCTCAGTCAGATGGTTTTCCAATTATCCGTCTGGGAGAAAGCAAACTGTTGTTGTTGACAATATGAGATCCGGCTCCCTGTCTATTGGTAAGGGTGTCCCCCAAGGGTCCATTTCTGGCACAACTTTAATACAGGCCGCCTTCAATACTTTCCAACAGTCCCTGTCTGACCTTAAATTGGTCTTAGATTCCAATAAAACTAAATGGATGCTATTGTCAACGATAGTCTGAGTATCCCACACTACAAGGTGAGCAAATTGAATCTGTTAAATATCTTGGCATTTGGCTGGATAGCAAACTTTCCTTTCATGAAAATCTATTGTACAATCCCCTAATATTAATGTCTGTCTTTGATTACGGAGATGTTGTGTACATGTATGCCTGTTAACTCTGCCTACTGTAAATGCACTTCATTTGGCCCATTTACAAAGTATTTTTTGGTGTATACTGTTTTACTGATGAGAGGGAAATGAGAGCCTTAACTGCGCCTAAATGCACTTTTGTCTCATTTATAAATTGAAAAAAATGTGTATATGTTTGTAATAACACATGCATAAAACGAAGTTGTGATTTATCAAACGTACTGTATTTGAATTGGCTGGTTTAGAAATGATTAATTACCTATGCCAGTAAAACATATTTCTTGGATTTAATTGACTATTTCATTGTGTCTGCGGGAAAGAATGTGGTTTCTTGCTGAGAAAATACTTTAGTCTTTTCAGAGAGAAAGCACAAAGGAACCTTCTGGATGTAGACTCAGTTCTCACCAAACGTCTGGGAGCCGAGACTATTCTGGAATCATGTTCTCTGATGTATCAAGAAATGTTCTTCATGTAGCCTTATGCTATCTATCACTGTAACCCGTTCGAATAAGAACTCCAGTTTCCTTTTGTTTTCATTCTATGACACACAAATGCTATCTGACCTTGCATGTCAGCAACGTTCCACTTCCAGTATAAAGACATGAGACAGAATGCTGCCTTTTCTGCTCCTAAGATTTTGATGAAGTGATTTGTGCCATATTGTTCGAACAATTAATAATACAACAAAAAAGAACACTCTTTTCTCAAGTCTGTTTTGTTAAAGACAATCTGTCATGACAGTTTACCTATTCGATATGAGGTGATGCGGAAATGGCAGTAAAAATGATCATTTATAGAGAAGGCCTGCTGTGAATTGGGTGGTTTGTCATTTTTTAAAGTGGGTCCCCAGAAAAAAAAAGTTTGGGGAACACTGCTATTCATAGTATTCTGATGTCACAAGCATTTTTCCTACCAAAATGGCGCTACAATACACTCATTGGTTGCATCACTTGATGGTAATCACCTGTAAATTGATCACAATCACCTGTTATTTTCCTACCAAGATGGCCGTGTGGTGATGTCACAGGATACTATCAATAGAGTATATGTGGGTACATGTTCCAGTTTTTGATACCATGGACCATGACAGAAGCCATTTCCAAAGTAAGTAGTGTCACACACAGGAACAGACAGCAGGGAGATCACAGTCTCTGTGTAGTCTTTTATTTGTTTTTTATTTGTTTTTTATTCAGAAGCCAGCACACATTTGAAATGAGAAACACAAAACGGACTCTTACAGCATCGGGCATCACAGCTTCGTCCACGATTAGCCTTTGTACGGGGAGGAGTTAAAGAGATTCAGCCAGTCTGACTAACACCCCCTACCCTCCCCCCAGCTGACCACAATGACTATAGTAGCCTACAAAAAATAACTTGTCTTTGGCGTGCTGCTGGGGGGCTGTAACTGTATTCTCTTTGGAGAAGTGCTCGTATTAGTTCAAATACCCACTGGGGTGATCCTCCAAGCAGAGGCTGTGCATCATCTGAAGCTGGTTAATGTTAAGCGGGTATAAAATCTGTCTGTATGCCTTAAATAGGACGGAGAAATATCATACAATAAGTGAAATCATCGTAGTCATGTCATACAGTCCAACATGGAAACATACACACCTCATCATGGTGAATAATGAAACGATAAACAAATTGAAACCGAATAAAAATCAAAGAGTACCGCACGTTTTCCAATTGTGGGGTAAAAGCGATTCTCCACGTAAAGATATTCAGTGTTGAGAATAATATCCTGACTTCCTGGGTGGGAGGAGCTACAGGAAATATTCCTTTACTGCACCTGTAGAAGCCTTACACCTGCTATAGCCGGAGAGAGTGAGAAAACACTTGCTATCTGCTGAGCATTATACCTCAATTAGTTCTGTTCAAGCTA
Source organism: Poromitra crassiceps (assembly GCF_964638095.1). NCBI lineage: Eukaryota > Metazoa > Chordata > Actinopteri > Beryciformes > Melamphaidae > Poromitra > Poromitra crassiceps. The sequence continues at coordinate 16,257,325 of NC_139651.1, read as the reverse complement.
TTTGATTGGACAAGAGGCATTGCATAAGTGCTGATATACAGTATAACAGCACTGGGACGTATCACTCTGCTTCACACACATGTTCTCACGTAACCTTGATTCGGCTGCGTTCACACAGCGTAGCGACAGCGATATGGATCAATTTGACCTTCATTATGAATGGATTGGTAGGAATGGGAAGAAAGTAAGCTGAAATCATCTGTGCTAACCTAAAAGTAGCTACCCCTTAGCTAGCTTGCAGTCGGGGAAACTGTTTACCTGTTGCTTGGCAACACTTGGTAGGGCAATCCTGAAGTAACCGTTTTTGTTGTTGGCAAAGGCAAATGACGTGTATACAAATTGTTTCAAATTACTTTTAAAACATTACTATTATAGAGAGGCAAAGTGAACGTCACTGTACCAGAGATTTTCATCCGCCATTTATTTTTCCCATAGACATTTCGTAAAATGCTTATAAAAAGTTTTTTTTTAACGTTTTGGTCCGAGTGTTGTGCGATCTCTCCTGTTTCTAAATATATCTGTACCGTTTGGTTTGAACCAGTAAAACTCTTTTTGGAAGCATTTTACAAAATGTCTATGGGAAAATAAATGGCGGATGAAAATCTCTGGTACAGTGCTGAAGCAGGAAGTGACGTTCCACCTTGGCTCTCTATTACTTGATGAATAGCCTTGTTTATACAACTGTTGTATAAAAGCAATATCACACTGGAGGATGTGCTGTTCTGTTGTAGCCTACTGATATCAGCACGGCTGTGATTATGCTGATATAGGCTACAGTACGGCACTAGCTCTTGTGTGATATCGATTAAATAATACACATTTGCAATCGACATATTTGCATACACAGATAAACACGCACGCAGTCGCACACACAATTTTTTGACACGACGGTTCATCGGAATGTACGTCATTTGCAGGAAAGGCAATTAATCAGAAACTTCCAATCACGCTTAGCGGGCGTGGCGTCACTCCCATAGAGTTCAGGCACTTGGAGAATCCATACCAAGGCACATTAAAGCTGTTCTGGCTCACGGTGGAGTTCAGTGAAGTCATCATAGTAAGCAGCATCGAATCATGATGTCAATAATATGATGCTAGGGTCTTTCAAGGGGAAAGGACATAAATGAATGATTTTCTGAAAGTATAATTGATTTTGGTTCAACATCGGTGCTGGTTTTCCTTAAAGGAACACTCTGCCCATTTTCAACCAGCTTTGTATCATTAGAACATCAGTAGTATATCAGAAAACTGTAAACGGTTTTGAAGTCTGTCATTTAATTTGACAGTTATTGAGTGTTAAAGTGTGGACCAGTGACATCACTGGTCCACACTCACTCAAATGAATAACTCATTAACTCAAATCAACTCTCAATAACTGTCAAACTATTCATCATTCATCTAGTTTGACAGTTATTGAGAGTTGATTTGAGTTAATGAGTTATTAATTTGAGTTAGTGTGGACCAGTGATGTCACTGGTCCACACTTTAACACTCAATAACTGTCAAATTAAATGACAGACTTCAAAACAGTTTACAGTTTTCTGATATACTACTGATGTTCTAATGATACAAAGCTGGTTGAAAATGGGCAGAGTGTTCCTTTAAGATGATCACTGACCAGAGGTCATAGGTCACCCTCCTACATCGTTGATGTAGAGAGATTATGTGTACCGTCCATCACGTCTCGCACAGCGCACCGACGTTGAGGTCGTCCGTTGTCGAGACAAAGAGCTGGATTGAAATGATTCTCTTTCTGATGGATTTCCTGACCCGAGCGCGGAGAGCAATGTTTTGTGCGGCGGCTGCGGTCTCATGTGGACTCCTCGGTGAACCACTTCAGCACGTGGCCTTTGTTCTCTGCCACCCACTTGATGTTGGCCGTGGTCTTCTCGATGGCCTGCTCCAGGGCCAGGGTCGCCGAGCCAAAGCCAGCGTGGAGGTGGTCCTCTTTGAATTTCTTTAGCTGGAGAAAGAAACGGAGAGACTTTCTGCATTTGGCATCGTTCCGTTCGTCTGAATATGAGATTACGGCGCGTTTCACTGTGTTATAATCAGTGTTGGGCAAGTTACTTTCAAAATGTAATATACTACATATTACTAGTTACTTTCATTTGAAAGTAATAAGTTACTTTACAATGTTACTTTCGGTGTAGAGTAACTCGTTACTTATTACACTACTTTTGCATTACTTTCACCAAAGCAACAGCATCAGCAGAATTACTTTGCCACCCCGGAACATCCTGAAAAATAATTTCAACCGCCTTGAAGTCAGTGTAAACAATCCAAAATTCTAAATGTTATTATTTTCCTTTGTTATTGTCATCTATAGTGGTTATTTGCATAAAAACACACAGTTTGATTAAGAAATGATTGTATCTTTTTTAAATATGTGCTTTGATTTAATAAAATGTAACTCAATTTGTAACTTGAGTTACTTGACAAAGTAACTGGTATAATATTACTGAAATCCTATAAGTAATAAGTTATATTACTGAGTTACTGCTAAAAGTAATATATTACATGTAATATGTTACTTTTGTAATGAGTTACCCCCAACACTGGTTATAATATGAGATTACAGCATGTAATGTGCACTGTGTTTGCAGCCCTGTGGGCTGTATACCTCTTGCAGCTCAAACTCGGTGGAGAATCTTCTTGTGATCCCGCCGATCAGACCAGGGAAGGAAAATGATCCTCTTCCGTACCTGACAAGACGGACAGAGAAGGAAGCAGATCATTTTAAAGATCAAGTCAAGCCGAGTTTATTTGTATAGCTCTAATTCACAAGCATGTCTCAGAGGGCTTCACAGAGAATATGTCTAGCTAAATCTAGCTGACACAACAATAACAATTACAGTAAGAATAATAATAACATGGTTGAACAATCTTATGATACAGAGAGACAGAGGGGAGGGGAGAAAGTGTGGGAGGAGAGAGCAGGGAAAGGGAGGAGGTGGAGAGGGAGAAAGGGAGGAAGAGAGCAGGGGAAGGAGGGAGGAGAGAGAGAGCAGAACAGACAGGATATTACTGGGGCTGGGCGATATGGTCACGTATAGTCACAGGGGTCAAGTAAAATTTAGCAATCAAGTTATGTATTATAGTTACCAGGTGATATGAGCCACTGAATAGACAACAAACCCTTAGTCTGACATTTATCGCCCAGCCCTATAGGGCATACAGCAGCCATGGCCGTAACTAGCTATGAGAACGGGGAGGTCCGGACCTCCCCTAATATTTCAGCCTGCAAAAAAAAAAAAAAAAAAAAATTTTTTTTTTTTTTTTTTTTTTGCAGGCCAGGCCAGGCCAGGCCACTCACTGAACAGCAGGCCAGGCGCCGCCTACTGGTTTACTAGTGGTTTTATTACTTTATTCAGGTTTAAAGTGGGTGCATCTCATTGTAATCATGCATGATGCCAATTGCCAAGCTCCCGAAGTCAGGTATGCAGGTGGCTATATGCATGGTTTCAGTTTCATGACCCAATAAGTAACAAAAAGAGGTGGTGTAAAGTTAAAAACAACATAATATATTTTATTTTATTTTTCAATCGTTCCTATCAGGAATAAATAAATGTCCCTCTGTATGTTTTTTTTATTATCGATGATGACTTTGTGTGTTGTGTACGGCTTGGGTTGTGTACCTGTGTTTGTAGGTGTCATTTTGATATGAATATGGCTAAAACAGTTTGTGTTTGTTAGTTACAATTATGTTGACAGGAGAGCTGAGCAGGTGGTGACATGAAAGAGAATATACTGAATAATGACATCACAACAGTATAATCCTAATGTTGATTTAAAATGATATATTACTCTAAATATGGCTAAAAAAGGGGGGGGGGGAAACTCAAATTTTTTTCGGCGGCGCCCGTTCGGAACCCTGGTTACGGCCCTGACAGCAGCTACTCAATCCACCTGGTCATCCGGCTGCAACGGCCGGGGCAGTAGTGGCCGAGGACGAGGCAGCAGCGGCACACTAGAACCGGCAGCAGAGCGGCCAGACTTTAATTAATGAGGAGCTTTTAATCATCAATAAACAATAACTTGACGGCCTCTCTAATTAGCACTTATTTCAATGTATTTTCCGAGCACTTTTCACTCACACGTTCATCGAGTGCGTTTACATTCACACTAATGAACGGATCATTATCAGACTTATTGAGTTACCAGATTATTCACGTGGTCATCATGTGTTTGATTGGATAAAAAACGTGATCGGATCCGTTTTATTCAGTGCATGGCCCAATCTCTATTGATTTACCTTTCATTACTTTGTGCACTTTACTGGCCATTTGTGCACTTTATTCTACTACCTCACTTTACCGGTCGCTGCGTGTCTGCACTTTACTGATCGCTGTGCACGTTACTGATCGCTGTGCACTTTACTGATCGCTGTGCACTTTACGGATCGCTGTGCACTTTACCGATCGCTGTGCACTTTACAGATCGCTGTGCACTTTACCGATCGCTGTGCACTTTACAGATCGCTGTGCACTTTACTGATCGCTGTGCACTTTACTGATCGCTGTGCACTTTACTGATCGCTGTGCACTTTACCGATCGCTGTGCACTTTACCGATCGTTGTGCACTTTACTGATCGCTGTGCACTTTACGGATCGTTGTGCACTTTACCGATCGCTGTGCACTTTACCGATCGCTGTGCACTTTACCGATCGCTGTGCACTTTACCGATCGCTGTGCACTTTACCGATCGCTGTGCACTTTAATGCTACCTTGCACATTATCGGTCATTGCGTGCCACAAACAAGGTCCTTGATGTTTTATTTAGCCTTTTATTTATTTTAACTATATGCATGTAACATGTTTAACATGCTACTTGTGTTGTTTCTTGTCAATGTTCTTATTTGTATGTCTATATGCTGCAACTCAATTTGCCCTTTGGGACACTAATAAACTTGAACTTGAACTTGAACTTGATCTCAATGTCCACACTCACGGAATTTGAGGCACATTCCTGCTACTTACTAAAGTGAATATAAACGCATCAATCAGATTATTTTCCAGTTATTGCTTATCTGATTATTGTGTGCATAAAATGCACTCAGTGTCAGGGCTCTGTGGCTCTGACCATTAACCTCCTCCTTACTATTACACTGTACATTATTTTCTATATTATAATCTTATTTCACCTAATCTAATTTTAATGGAGGGCTAAGGTTCTGGATTTTAAGTTGACTGTCACCATGGGCATCCAGAGAAGGTCCAGAGAAGCTTGCTTTCCAGATTAAAGTATTTCTTTTCAGCACACAATCTTTTTGGGCAATGGGGAAAAAACACATGGGTTGCCCTTTAAGTCCGTGCTGCCCCATGCATTGGTGTGGAAGGAAGAAACGGAGGAGTGCAGACTTTAAATAAGGAGTGAGTTGGGAACTCAGGTGAACTTAATGGGGACAATTAAGTGGGGAGCCAACAGGTGAACAAAATAACTAATTAGTGAGGAGTAAAGCTAAGGAAAGTAGTGAGGTAAAGGAAGTGAACTGGGTGAGGAGAGGAAGTGGAAAATCTAAGAGAGAGAAAATAGGCATCTTCAGAACACTCCTGCAGACAGTGATTATCCTGCGGCCTGAAGTAACACCAGGGTCACTATTTAGACACTGAGGTAACTGGTTCAGCTTCAGTATTTTCCATCTTCCACCAGTTTTGGGATCAAGTTTTCTATCCAATAAGAGGGCTAGTTTTCTGCTTGGAGATAGCCTTGAGTATCTGCTGGACCCTGGTACTGATGTCACCTGAGGTAGATGATTAGATCAGTGGTTCTCAAATGGGGGTCCGTGGCACTTTGCAAGGGGGTCCGCGAAAAGTTTTCAGGAAAATATAAATAAAAACTGTTTTTGCAAAAGCTTCATAGTTCAGCGAAAATAGTTTATGCTTTAAATCTAAAATGGTTCATGGATTACATTCTAATAACAAACCTATCAAATTAAAAGTCAAGCACGTCACCGTGGAAACAATTAAGCTTAGCCCAAAATCACAATAATCAGAATGAGGGGGTCCCCGGGATATTTTCTATCTTGTAAGGGGTCCTTGGCTGAAAAACATTTGAGAACCTCTGGATTAGATGATCTAGTCTGGTGGTGCTCAGCAAATAAATAAAAAGACAGACTGGGTGAAGTATAAAGGGTTTGTATTTTTATCCATAAGTTGCAACATGCCTTCGTCGTCCATCATGTGGTCGTCATCGTCAACGTGGTCACTGATTCATTTCTCAACAACGTTGCTATTCTGTTGCAGTTCTAGTTAATAACTATCAAAGGGGAAGGGCCTGAAAAAGTGCTTGCATGCATAGAAAATCTTATAAGTAATGGAAAAATACAAGGCTGCGCACAGGGCAAAGTTATCACTTTAGTTAAATAGCTTTACTCAGAGATCCTCAGCATTTTCCACTTGGACACTCACTTGAGGGCTGCTGTGGATGCTATGTATTAAATGTCGCTCCATTTTTTTTGAGAGTCATGACTATTTCTTTCCAGCTAATTAGGAAATTGGGAAATGTTGGGAAATGTTAATTAGGAAATTGGGCCCAGGTCTTACTGTTGGAAAATGTAGCTCCATTTCGCCCTGACAAAGTTCCAGGCCAGCGGCATGCCCACCACGTTCCCGGCCACGGCCTGGATGGTGGAGGTGACGTCCTGCTTCCGGATCCTGCTTGGGTCCAGGCTGTACTCCAAATACCTAGGTCAGCCAAAACGCCATGTTCATATATCCTTATTAGAAGAGAATCATTAGGCGGTACATTTAAAATCTAGGGGAATCCAGTCTCTAAAAATTTTCATATTTTTTGTTCAAATGTGGATTTAATGTGGCTCCTGGAGGATGGATGAGCAGACAAACGGGGACAAATTTCACGGTGCCATTCTGAGAGAGAGAGAGAGAGAGAGAGAGAGGGCCACCTGTGTTGTAAGGGTTTCTGAATCATAGCCTTGAACTGAAACCAGCGCATCTTAGGAAAGGTGGCAAGCTGACCACACGACCACACGCTGACACGCTGACCACACGACCAAAATGATGATGTGATGATAATGAAAACATTATTGGTGACGGGCGCATGACGACATTCCTTTCTGCGCATATTCACGAGTTTCCTGGTGAGACCGTGGGCGCTTCCATGATGCCCTCCTCCCTCCCTGTTTCCAGCTGCCTGTTTCCGCCCAGGACCGTTCATAGCGAAAGAGACTGAAAATAATCATAATAATTGTTGTGACTTTGTACCTACCTATGTCTTGTAATGGAGCCCCCCCAGCACAATAATTTCACACGTGCATAATTGTACAACAGAGTGACAATATCTTGAATCTTGAAAGAGAGAGACCGCTAAAGCTCCGTTCAATGACCAAATAATAAGAGTTCCGGTTTGGACGTTTAGCCTTCAAAACAAAAGCAGCCGCTATGCAACCACATACTAGCAATTTGGGCTAAAATAAGCCCATACAGTACGAGTGAATTGACATTCACCTCGTTTTTGTAAGATATCGCCGCCTTGCAACCACACAACGTTACTATTTTTAGCCATTTCGGATCAATAAGCCAAACGTTCCCACTCTTTGACAGCGGCGCGTACGTCCTTGATAGTGAATTTTTTTTAAACAGGAAGTCGACAACTGGCAACCGCTGAGAATCATGGGAAACGTAGGTCCAGGAATAAGGTGAATAGGCCTTTGAAGAATCGTTGAACAGAAGTAGAGACACGCACATCCAAACCTGAATAGGGCAGGTGCAGAGCTAGAGGGAGATTAAACTGGAAAAAGAGACATTTGCACACTGCAGGAGGGCAGTTGATTAAAAAATATATATATTTCACCCCACGTAAATATCGGACAGTCCCTAATTAGATGCTGCTCAATAAAGAGCGGGCATGCTTTGTCATTTTTCTGCGGCGCTTTCATCTGTAATGTAGTACCTCCTCCTCAGGGTGCCATAGAGAGGCAAAGTGAACGTCACTTCCTGCTTCAGCACTGTACCAGAGATTTTCTTCTGCAATTTATTTTCCCATAGACATTTCATAAAATGCCTATAAAAATTGGTTTACTTGGTCAAACCAAACAGTTCAGCTATATTTAGAATCGGGAGAGACCATAGAACATTTCACTCGGGCCAAAACAAAACAAAAACATTGAAAAAATATTTTCTTTAAACCTGCATTTTTTTTTAACGTTTTGGTCTGAGTGAAATGTTATGCGGGCTCTCCTGTTTCTAAATATATCTGAACCGTTTGGTTTGAACAAGTAAAACTATTTTTTATAAGCGGTACAGTGCTGAAGCAGGAAGTGATGTTCCACTGTGGCTCTCTATTGGAAGACAAAAAACAGCATGAATCAGGTTCTTGCCAGCCCACCTACCTGTTCAGAAGCCAGGGAGCTTTGGTGCAGGCCATGGTGTGTGGAGGAGGTGCCTACCTGTTCAGAAGCCAGGGAGCTTTGGTGCAGGCCATGGTGTGTGGAGGAGGTGCCTACCTGTTCAGAAGCCAGGGAGCTTTGGTGCAGGCCATGGTGTGTGGAGGAGGTGTCTACCTGTTCAGAAGCCAGGGAGCTTTGGTGCAGGCCATGGTGTGTGGAGGAGGTGCCTACCTGTTCAGAAGCCAGGGAGCTTTGGTGCAGGCCATGGTGTGTGGAGGAGGTGCCTACCTGTTCAGAAGCCAGGGAGCTTTGGTGCAGGCCATGGTGTGTGGAGGAGGTGCCTACCTGTTCAGAAGCCAGGGAGCTTTGGTGCAGGCCATGGTGTGTGGAGGAGGTGCCTACCTGTTCAGAAGCCAGGGAGCTTTGGTGCAGGCCATGGTGTGTGGAGGAGGTGCCTACCTGTTCAGAAGCCAGGGAGCTTTGGTGCAGGCCATGGTGTGTGGAGGAGGTGCCTACCTGTTCAGAAGCCAGGGAGCTTTGGTGCAGGCCATGGTGTGTGGAGGAGGTGCCTACCTGTTCAGAAGCCAGGGAGCTTTGGTGCAGGCCATGGTGTGTGGAGGAGGTGCCTACCTGTTCAGAAGCCAGGGAGCTTTGGTGCAGGCCATGGTGTGTGGAGGAGGTGCCTACCTGTTCAGAAGCCAGGGAGCTTTGGTGCAGGCCATGGTGTGTGGAGGAGGTGCCTACCTGTTCAGAAGCCAGGGAGCTTTGGTGCAGGCCATGGTGTGTGGAGGAGGTGCCTACCTGTTCAGAAGCCAGGGAGCTTTGGTGCAGGCCATGGCCGACCTGAGTCTGGCGGCTTCAGTTGCCACCGTGGCATTCTTGAACATTCTCCAGGCAAAGTCCCATTCCTGCACACCGCCGGACGCGATGGCACTGCAGTACACTGTGCTCTTCAGGCTGGGATGGATCCTGCTCAACACCATCATGCCAAACATCAGACACAACATCTCAACACCAGGCCAAACATCAGACACAACCTCAATCACAAATGTCAGTTTCAATGTAATGTAACCTGTCGTGTAACCTGTCGAATGGAAGGTGTAGTATTCTTCTTTTAGCACTGACATGCTGCATGTACATCCTGTCTGTGTTTTGCTGTAATTTTGCTGTCTGTAATGTGTGGTATCTCTTGCGATGACACGCTACAGGTATATCAGTTTGTTGCGTACATCCTGTCTGTGTTTTGCTGTAATTTTGATGTCTGTAATGCTGTGGTATCTTTTGCGATGACACGTTACATGTATATTTCAGTTTGTGCGTTGAATGAATGTAATGAGTGATTGTTTTGATATTTATTGGGGACTACGGATGTAAATTAGCATTAGCTAACTCCGGCATATTTACATGTTTTCGTATATAGAGGCTTCTGTATTTCTGAACATGTCCATTAATGTGCATTGTCCCGTCACAATAAACCAATAAAGTAAAGTAAAGTAAAGTAAAGTAATGGGTAGCCAGCTGAACTGAAGCTCATATTTGCTCATAACAGGGGAGGCTTGAAATCAACTTGCTTACGGGTTGTGGTCTGGGTGGTCCATCCACTGTCTGAACCAGCCTTTGGTCAGCTCCCGGCAGCCCTCCACACCCATACTGCAGCCCATTCCAATAGCATTGATCTGGTTATATCTGACGAGGGAGAAACGGGAGGAAACATGTTCACGTTTACAATGTAGTATCACAATATTCCACGTGGAAAAGGTCATATCGGACTAATTTTAGACTGTATTAAATTATATCTCAAAGAGTAGTCGTAAAAAAAAGGAATCTGGTGGTGTAAAATGTCTTACTGGTCGGTGTGTCCCGTTGGTACTTTGGTCCAATTAGCGGTTAGCGTCTTGAAGTGCTCAAAAAGAGGTCGGATTTGTTTCTTGAGGTATCCCTAAAACAAAAGATGATCTGCAATAGTCTTTTTACACTTCCCCTTTATAAAGTTTAGTCTTTAGTCGCTTGTTTAGACAAAAGCCAAAATGTCTTTCGTCTTGTCGAGGTAACTCTTACGCCTACAGCATTGTTATTGATTTGTATTGACATTGTATTGTATCGACAGGATTAACTGATCAGTATCGGTGCTGCAGCACTGACCTGCAGAGCGCCGTACACCTCGGTGCGGTCGAACATGAGGATGTAGTAGTTGAGGTTTGACAGTGCTGACGCCCAGGGGACGTAGTCTGTCTCGTTGAACAGGAACTTGGTGGTGCTCAGGGCCAACGTCGTATTGATGACTTTGGCTCTACAGAGAGGAGAGGGTCATTCACATGCTACCAAGTTTGGTTTATTTGAAAGTTAAAAGAAAACACACACAAATAGTTCCCCCCCCTTCCCACAGACACAGAAAAGAACCACAGTATGACATTCCATAACTAACGAGGATCAAAACACAGAAGAGTCAAGGACTTGTTTCCACTGCGGTCCTCTTAGTGGCAACAAGAATGGCAACAATCAACTCAAATATCAAAACAATATCAAATGTGTAAACAACGAATAGTTAAAAACAACAGACCCTCCACTGGAAGGACTATTGTAGCAGGTTAGCCGCCAGCCACTTAAACTGACCCCTTAAACTGACTTTTAGAGCCAATGGATTTAAGTGATGCTGGGAGGCTACTCCACGCTCCAGTGTAGGCCAAGGTACTTTTCCCCACTACAGTCCTAAATCTAAGAATGTTGACATTATAGAGACACTGCATGAAATAGGCCACGCCCATCACGGGGGGAAAGCTCCGTTCATTTCCACACACCAGCCAGCGTCATTTTCCTTGAATTAAACATAGCTAAAAGCTGTTGTGTGGTGGGCTGCGCAGACGACAAATGTAAAAAAATCGACAGTTAAAGTTTGTTTGTACTCCCGAGGAAAACAAGGAAGCCATTAAGAAATGGCGACAAGAAAAATGTGGATGTTGCTGTCAATGAAGTAAGTTGGAGTGTTCATCTTCCGTATATACGATCTTTGTGTGCAACACCCGACCATGCACGCGACATAGGAGAACGCCAGGATTGGACGGGAGTTTGTGTTTTCCCCCGTTTTGGGCATGGTTTCTGAATGGTGACGTGCTCCGCAGTGTCTCTATAGTCACTGGCCCTGGTCCTGTGGGAGTCACTAACTCGTTTGAAATAACATACATGTTTTACACACACACACACACACACACACACACACACACACACACACACACACACACACACACACACACACACACACTTCCAAGTCGTTTGCATGTTTTACACACACTACCAAGTCATTGACATGCTTTCCACACACTACCAAGTCGTGTAAGAGGCAATGTGCGAGAGAGTGTGTTAAGTAGGGCTGTGAATCTTCACTGGCCTCACGATTCGATTCGATTACGATTCGATTCGATTACGATTATCGATGCATCTCGATGCATCTCGATGCATCTTAAATCGATGCATATCACTTTTTTCCGCAATACATGATTTATTTTTTCTCACTTTCTTTTTTCTCACTGTGTGGCTACTTTTAAAATAAAAGTGCAGTTGGAATTGCATTGTATTATGATCCATAATTAAAATAAACAACTGCATGTACTTCCATTATATTCTATTTGATTATTATTATTATTTTTTTTTTTTTTTAATAATCAATTTTTGACATTTGTGAATCGATGCAGAATCGTACACGTCCGCATCGCGATGCATCTTATAATCGATTATTTTTGACACCCCTAGTGTTAAGTGTGTGAGAAAATGTTTTCACCTGGCCAGGTTGAAGGCATCATCCACGATCTGTGCTCTGTTGATGATTGGTATAGCCTGAAGGAGATGAAGAGAGATGACACTGTTGTATGGTGATATTGATAGCGGAGCACAGCGACAGACTGAGTTGATCTGACCTTTATCGTGCTCCATTACGTACATGACAGATAAAGTGACAAGACGCGGCTCCTTCATGTCTCCATTATGCCTGATAGCTGATGCTCGCTCGGAGCCAATGACCTTGCAGCAGAAACATCAGACACATCCTGAAACTAGGTCAACGTTGGTTGGTCCAGGTAGGGCAGCGGTAGATTCCCTACTTTTGCCAATACGAGGGTCGCAGGTTTGAGCCCCGACCTCTCGCTTGGTCAGGCGTCCATACACTGGCCATGTCTGCGGGTGGGAAGCCGGATTAAGGCTATGTGTGACCTGGTCCTCGCTGTCAGGTGGAAAGAAGCGGCCGGTGACTGCACATGTATCGGAGGAAGCATGTGCTAGTCTACAACTCTCCCCAGATCGGCATCGGGGCTGCAGCAATGACTGGGACAACAGGGGGAATTGGCCAAATCAAATTGGGGAGAAAAATTGGAGAAAACTCACACAAAAAAATTCATTAAAAGAAAAAATAAACTTTGGTCAACTATTGATAATAGTATTCTGTTACAGCACCACATGGCCATCTTGGTAGGGAAATAGCAGGTGATTGTAATCAATTAACAGGTGATTACAATCAAGTGACACAACCAGCCAATGAGCTGTGTGTATTGTAGCGCCATATTGGTAGGAAAATGCTTGTGACATCATGGGAATACTATGGATAGGACGAATCGGCGTGATGTCACAACCACCCAGAAATGCGGAACCCCACAGCAGTTAACTAGTATGAGTTGTGCCAAACAAACGTTAATATCTCAAAAACGATACATCACGTCGCTTATATTTTGACATTCTGAGTGAGAGCAGAAGTAGCTCAAGAGTTTGATGTATAATGCATGTTGTGTTAAAGTTGTGTGAACTGTGGTAGTTTTTAAAATGTAAACAGCATAGTCGGCTAGAGTCAGACGATCAAGCTCAGGCTCCATAGGGTCCCAATGCCGTTTCCACCCAGTGATGCAGTTTGTTTACAAAAATGCTGATCGGCTGATCCCTCCGTATTAAGACCCCAGTAAGTACAATTCCATACTGGTGTAAAGGTTGAATGAACTCCCTGCTCTTTCTCAGCTCCAGTCAAACTTTTCCACACATTCACACCATATTGGCAACATCGCACCTCAACAGTACATGTTAACAGAGCGTTTTTTTGATTCACTTTCCTCACCCAGATCTTTCCAGCCGGTCCAGCTGTGGTAGACTTTTCTGTAATAATTGATTGATCAGAAACTGGCGAGTTTGGAGAGAAGTACCAGGTTCCAGCAGATCCTCAGGGCTATCTCCAAGCAGAAAACTAGCCCTGCTATTATTAGGCATAAAACTTGTTGTTCATCCCAAAACTGGTGGAAAAATATTGAAACTGACTACCAGTTCCCTCAGTGTCATAGTGACCCTGGGGTTACTTCAGGCCACATGAGAATCACCATCTGCAAGAGCATTAGATTAAAACAACATACATATAAAATACTATGTTTAATTTCCAAACAGAGCAGGATACAGGAGACTTTTTCTGACATCTTAAGGGCCCACAGATACCCTCAAAATCCACGTAACATTCCTGCATTTACATTGTGGCATTAGCATGAGACAGGTGAGGACTCACCTGGTGGTTGGTGTTGAGCAGGTGGAGGAGACGCTCCCAGTTGTCGGGGTCATAGTTCACCCTGAAGTATCCAGACACATTAGTGTTGGCCAGCACCCAGTCATCTCCTGACGCTCTCATTGGACTGTGGGTGTCTAGTAAGAAACATCATACCCTGGGTATTAATAAATCATCCTGTCCCTAGCCTGGGTAAACCCAGCCCCCACGTGACCTGCTCTCAGACCTGCTCACTAGGGGTGGGAATCGTGGAGTAACTCACGATACGATATGGTCACGATACTTGGCCCTCGATAACGATATTATCACGATACAGCGATTCTGCGATAATCGATATATTGGAAGAAATTTAACCTACGATACATATCTGTGTAACTGAAGAGGAAAAAATACCCCTAAAAGGCAAGAAGCAGGTATTATGTATTTATTAGGAGAATTGACATGAACTCTCTCAGAGTTCACTCACTCACTCATACCATTTTCGATACCACGGAGGAAAAGTTACACATTAAGTCTTTTAATTATTATTATTAAAACAAGAAAACCTATATAACCTACCTACCTATATCATTTCTAAAAGTAGATATTAATGATCAAACATTTCCATTCATGTAGCCTACAGTATTTATGTTTTTGTTTCAACTACAAACATAAATAAACGTCAACTTGAAACTATGTTTCAACTACCACACACAGCATAATATTTTAGCCTGTTTATTATTATTTTATTTTTTTAATAAACATATCGATACTTGGTGCCAGTGTATCGATAACGTATCGCAAGTGGAAATATCGCGATACCATGAGTATCGATATTTTGTCCCACCCCTACTGCTCACTAGTCACTACCTTGTGACTAGTGAGCAGGGTCTGTCTGAGAGCAGGTCACTGGGGGCTGGGTTTACCCAGGCTATCCTGTCCCGTCCTGCATGTTTCTGTGTCTCCAATACATCTGAAGGTTGTAGAGTAGTTGACATAATTAGAGATGACAGAATGATCTTGCGGCTGGTGAAATCATCAGTAATAATGGAGGATCAGTGACAGAGTCGACCACAGCGGGTTTGAACATGACTACCTGTGTTTTGAAGGAGCCAGTACTGCTCCTGTTCCACGCCTCTCTTCATCCATTTAATTGGCACAAACCAGGTGTAACTGGACAGAAACACAGAAAAAGACATGATGAGTAAACATAAACGTTGACTGGTGATGCTGGTTTTAACAAGCAAGCATACGGTACACATGATGTATGGAACTTACAGGAGAAGGTAAAAGTGATGCCTACTTGAACTCAGAGGGCCGCTCCACCACAGATTCTGGGTCCAGCAGGAAGTGTTTCTGGGTGAGGCTTCCTGTCCGGGTGTCAATGGTGACCACCGGGAAGCCCATCTGGAGAGTCCAGCGGTTCATGATGTTGTGGATGGTGTGTGGGAGATGCATACCTGGTGTGTTTTCTACTGCCTGACAACAGACAGACGGCAGGCAGATATTAACACACGCACACACGCACGCACGCACGTACGCGCACACACACACACGCGCACACACGCACACGCGCTTCTTTTTGCTTATGGCAGTCCATCGATATCGATGATGACTTCATATCTCCCAGGGGTATAGAGGTATTTAGCGCTTGGTGCGCTCATGCCACCTCATGTGGCTGTGAAGACCTATTCGCGATCCACACACACACACACACACACACACACACACACACACACACACACACACAACATTATTCCTTTTAAAATAATGGACTGAGTGGCTGTTGAAAGTTGTGTCTGTTAAAGTCGAGCTGAACCCAAAAATGACTTTTCTTTCAAACACCTGGGTATTCAGTGCACCTATTTAATAATGTATGCCAAAGAAATCACAAAAATCGAATTTCTTTAGTTTTTCACACTTTTTCACATCAAAAGTTCATTTTTCAAGATTTCATTCATAACAGTAATCGACAGTTTGCTGACGTCACCTAGCTAGTACTATCAAATTTCGACCCCATTTCAACCAATCATATCACGACATGGCAGCTGTCAATCAAATCTTCATTTCAGGATCATTTTCTATTCCAAATGAAGGGGAAAATGGCGCCTAGTGCCTGTCATTTGGCAGAATTTCTAGCCGATAAACTAACTACTAACTTGGCCAATTATGCAAACTAAATCAAACGGTAATGTCTAAGAATGCAAATAAATGTAACTGGCTCGTTAAAACTCGGATTCCAGGAATATTATTTACTGCAATAGCGATAGTGGCGCACGCCTCAGAGAGCCTGGTTGTCAAGGGGTCGCCCCTCGGAGATTCCAGGCCGACGGGCTGCACTCTCCGCTCCGGCAGCTGGCTGCCTGCAGCTCGCTGAGCTCCACTCAGCCACTAACCTCGCGTCAGCAGGCTCTTTTCTCCCGAGGAGAGCGCCACAACACACTGAATCCCACTCGATTTGGAGGCGGAACACGCCAGGATTGGCCAAAGCCCAATCCAGTCCCCAGAATTGTCAAATAAAATCGTCGACAAGCTACTGTGACCCGCCTCTCAACCCGTCATCTCAGACAAGTTGTGTTTTCAGTCTGAAACGGACTCTGACGCACGCGACGAACGGGTTCAGTTCGACTTTAAGTTTGTTTGTCGTCACACCAACCTGTTGGAGATGGTCCCATAGATCTGTATACACTGTGTTGCTGTAGGCAAACGTATTCAGGTAAGACTGAGGAGAGGAAGTCGTGAGAAACACCAGGCCAGCCATCAGTAACAGTGTTAGGGACCACACACAATATACATTCTATTTCTTAATGAAAAGCAGTTCCTGATTGATTCAAGATTCAAGATTCAAGATTTTTATTGTCACTCCGTAGTACAAGTATCACGTGTGAAATTCTTGTGCTGTAGGCTCCGTTACAACATAGTGTAAAAAATAAAAGATATATAAATAAAAAACAAGAGGCAACGAGCAATAAAGCAGTAAGACACGCCACAGACAGTGGCGTATTCACTGCCCATAGTGCAAATGGCATGAACATACTTTAAACATAATTAAACATAATAACATTCTGTTAGGTGCAAATAGCGTATACCTAATTAAACATACTATTGAACATTAGTCATACATAATGGTAGCATCTACAGTGCGGTACAGTGCGGCTACTACACTATATGTTAAGGAGTCTCGTGGCCTGCGGGAAGAAACTGTCCCTCAAGCGATTTGTGCGTGCTCTTGGGACCCTGTATCTCCTCCCTGAGGGTAGCAGGGAGAACAGACTGTTGTGGGGGTGGTTTGTGTCTTTGATGATCTTCACATTGACAAAAGCTGCACTTTTTTTTTTACAATCAACGCACATGTTCAGAAAGCCCTCAACCTGAATGGTTGGGTCTGATCGAAAGTCTTGCCTTATGTCGCAGAACTACACTGTCGGCAAATAGTCCGTAGTATATGGAATAAGCTAGCTTTATCATTCTATGATTCGTCCTACCTCCTGAACGGTTGCAGTCATATAGTAATAGAGTGATGATGATGTGTTCAGAGTGAATACTCACACTGAGTCCTCTGGCAAACACAGGCTCCGTCAGGAACTCAGACAACATCCTCAACACCGCAGCCCCCTGGGAACAGCACACACACACACACACACACACACACACACACACACACACACACACACACACACACACACACACAGACACACACACACACACACACACACACACACACACACACACACACACACACACACACACAGACACAGACACAGACACAGACACAGACACACACACACACACAGACACAGACACACACACACACACACACACACACACACACACAAACAAACACACACACACACACACACACACACACACAAGCTCAGTAGTCTGAACTTCTCATCAGCGCAAGCAATCTTGCATTTCAATCAAAGGCTGATATTAAATGTTTTTGGCCTGTTGTTGATACATATGCTTAGAATAGAAATTAAAACATTTTGTATTGCTCAATATGTGGCATGATTTGAATTGATTTACAAAAGGCATTCAAGCTTGCTATTTAATAAGAAAAAAACAAATTAATTTTATTTGGCTCACAGCCCAGGTTGCGCAAACTGACATCGCACAATATCGACCTTGGGGGTCAGAACTTTTCTGCTAATAAGTCCTCAATTAGCTACCTAGGTTGCTCTTTAGATAGCAGCCTGGGAGGTGAGAACATGGTTCTAAAGATCATACGTAAGGTGAATGGGAGAACCAAGTTCCTAGCTAGAAAAGCCCAGTTTTTACATGCAGCAAGTCTCCGATCGCTGGCTAATTCTTTCGTTTCCTGTTGTTCTGACTATGCAATATGTTCTTGGTATGGAGGTCTGACTAAAGTACTTAAAGGTAAGCTACAGGTCTCCCAGGGTAGTGCTGGGATTAACCCCGCGGCACCATGTAGGAAAATTGCAGTTCCAGCAGCTAGGCTGGCTCCCCCTGGAGGCCAGGGCAGTTCAAATGCAGCTCTTCACTCAGCTGTAATGTTATTGAAATGTGTCATATTTTCTCTTTCGTAGCTATTATTTAGTGGTCAGTTGCTGCCATAAGATCAATGACCACAATGGAAATAAGTCTGAGATTATTGCTATTATTGCTTTTTCTATTGCTAAATCAAATCAAATCACGAGTTTTGGGCATCGAGCATCGAGATAATGGCATTGAAGCCTAGGCTTCCTCCAATAACTGGTAAAATAGCCTGAAAATGGAAAATAGAAATCATAGTTTTAATTCAAAGTGCTCCATTCTCACAAGGAGGCCAGTCCACCAAGGTTGTGGAAGAGCAATATTGAGCAAAAAAAGGACAGTTGTGATGGTTCGTCAGATGAAGCAAATGATGAAGATTCCTTAGTTGCTCCCCAAAGTAAATGAATAGTTCTGTTGCAAAATGATATGTATGAACATCACTGATAAGATCCAGTCTCAGATCCTGTAGGAAACCCTCTCAGCGGATCAGACCTTGCTGTAGGAGATGATCAGCGGACCAGACCTTGCTGTAGGAGATGGTGTTGAACATCTCGCTGATCTGGGCAGGATCGTTGACCTCCTCCTCTGCGCGGGACAGTGGGTGGGAGGAAGCCAGGGCGTCCACAGCAAACACCTTGTGGACGTCGTAGAGGACGATCTGCTCTTTCTGTAGCCGAGCAGAAAGACGAGTAAGAATCAGCCAGCTAAACCAACATGTCAGTATGCTGCCACACTGCCATAGGATAGAACTACGAAAATCCCTACCTCTCTCATCCTACATCAGTGATACTCAACTTGCGGCCCGGGGGCCAGATGTGGCCCGCGATAGGGTGCCAAGTGGCCCCCTGGCCATTTTCTAATTCACAATGAAAACTATAAAGTTCGACTGAGCTCCAGCTAAATTCTCAAATATCGCCACTTGCTCGCCAACCAGGTACTATGTACTAACTAACTTAACTTATCCTATCCTGTGTGCACAGAATTGTCAGACTAAACTCCGGCTGACACCCCAAATACCTACAATCCGCTACAGAAAAATGTATATGATTAATGTTTGTTTATTAACTGGCCCCTGGCCTCCTGTCATTTTGCAAACGTGGCCCCCGGGCAAAGCAAGTTGAGTATTCCTGTCCTACATGGTCATGAGCATAAAGATTGAAACAGCAATGTGTTTTGTGTATCACTAACTGGGTTTCCATCCACCTCTGGATATTCGCATTTACCCAAAATGCGAATATAAACTTGAATGGAAACACCAGAAATTCGAATAAAGGTCGAAATATCGCATGAATGTTTTTACGCTTGGAGGGGGTGGATTTATCAGCGTATCGACAGTAGGAAGATGCGAACTTTTGCAATGGAAACAGATTTTGCGAATTAACGATGACGTACCAGATGTGACTTCACTTCCGCTTTATGCTACTCCAGGGGGGAAATGGTGGCGATTAGCGCCAGGCAGTCTGAATGAAATTGAATGTAACGTTCCCAATTCTATGTATTAAATTCTAAAAAACGACCCTCAACATTTGGGAAGGCTAAGCCACACAACTAGTTCGTTATAATCTAACATCATGCTTTGAAGGCGACTTTACGACGATGAGGACGGTGATCATCACCGTCACCGGGTGATGACTCAATCAAAGCAGGTCTCCGCTGATAGAGATCTTACAGGCACACAGGCACGTTACGCCTCCTCCTGACGAGAAGCGCCACCGACTGCTCAACCTGCCGACTCCCAAAACTCGCTAAACAAAACTGAATGGAAACATGCATAAATTCGCATTTTATTTTGCGGATTTTCACAAAATTCGCTTGAATTATGCGATACATTTGGATGGAAACCCAGTTACTGTTACAGTCTCTTAAAGGTACAGTACAGTCATTATTCTTACAATGTTCCAGGTGGGCTCGGCATGGTCAGCTCCCAGGTATTCCACATAGGAGGCGAAGCCCTCGTTTAACCACAGGTCATTCCACCACCTCAGAGTCACCAAGTTCCCAAACCACTAGAACACAACACACATGGAGACAGGTAAGGAAACACACCTGGAGACAGATAAGGAAACACACCTGGAGACAGGTAAGGAAACACACCTGGAGACAGGTAAGGAAACACACCTGGAGACAGGTAAGGAAACACACCTGGAGACAGGTAAGGAAACACACCAGGAGACAGGTAAGGAAACACACCTGGAGACAGGTAAGGAAACACACCTGGAGACAGGTAAGGAAACACACCTGGAGACAGGTAAGGAAACACACCAGGAGACAGGTAAGGAAACACACCTGGAGACAGGTAAGGAAACACACCTGGAGACAGGTAAGGAAACACACCAGGAGACAGGTAAGGAAACACAGGAGACAGGTAAGGAAACACCCAGACACAGGTGGAAACACCCAGAGACAGGTAAGGAAACACACCAGGAGACAGGTAAGGAAACACACCTGGAGACAGGTAAGGAAACACACCTGGAGACAGGTAAGGAAACACAGGAGACAGGTAAGGAAACACAGGAGACAGATAAGGAAACACAGGAGACAGGTAAGGAAACACACCTGGAGACAGGTAAGGAAACACACCTGGAGACAGGTAAGGAAACACAGGAGACAGGTAAGGAAACACACCTGGAGACAGGTAAGGAAACACACCCAGAGACAGGTAAGGAAACACCCAGACACAGGTGGAAACACCCAGAGACAGGTAAGGAAACACACCCAGAGACAGGTAAGGAAACACAGGAGACAGGTAAGGAAACACACCTGGAGACAGGTAAGGAAACACACCCGGAGACAGGTAAGGAAACACACCCAGAGACAGGTAAGGAAACACACCCAGAGACAGGTAAGGAAACACACCCAGAGACAGGTAAGGAAACACACCCAGAGACAGGTAAGGAAACACAGGAGACAGGTAAGGAAACACACCTGGAGACAGGTAAGGAAACACACCAGGAGACAGGTAAGGAAACAAAGGAGACAGGCAGGGAAACCTGCTCCCTTTTTTGCAGTCATAGGTACAAGGCAGTTGCTACAGTTACTTTACAAAGGTGAGGTTTAAACATGGCAGCGGCCGTAACTTATCCAGCGGCCCCTTTCATCCAGTTTCATCTTCTTCATTTAATTGACCCACAGACTGTGTATTAACTCCAATTTACTCGGATACGTTGCTAGTGTTGTAGCTAAGCTAGCGATGTAATGTAGCTAAGCTAGCGATGTCAACTTGTTCTACCCAGGCAGAAATGAGGGAAATCTCAATGTTAACTCCAAATGAGCAAAAGCTGTGGAGGAAGCACATTAAGGTGTAGCCTTCCCCTTTTTGCTTTTTCTAGACTATTTAACCTTGTAATGTAGCTACAGCTCTTTACCACCTACTAGTGGCAGTGTGTCACCACATGCCATGTGGTGATGTCATAAGCCTACTACAGCAGTGGTTCTCAAATGGAGGTCCGCGGACCCCGAGGGGTCCGTGGCACTTTGCCAGGGGGTCCGTGAAAAGTTTTCAGGTAAAAAACAAACAAAAACATAAATAAATAAAATGCTACATGTTACTTATTCCTTCTCAAACTACTTCCTACATGGTGCTAGTCTATCAAAATATCTTGGCTGTCATTGATTGTGTTGCATAGTGGTTTTCTGTACTGTTGACAAATTGTGATATTGTAAGTCGCTTTGGACAAAACAAAAGCATCTGCTAAATGACGTAATGTAAATGTAATGTAATAAAAAAAAAAAAAATTTTTTTGTTGCAAAATCTTCATAGTTCAGCGAAAATAGTTTATGCTTTAAATCTAAAATGGTTCATGGATTACATTCTAATAACAAACCTATCAAATTAAAAGTCAAGCACGTTACCGTGGAAACAATTAAGCTTAGCCCAAAAATCACAAATCAGAATGAGGGGGTCCCCGGTATATTTTCTATCTTGTAAGGGGTCCTTGGCTGAAAAACATTTGAGAACCTCTGTACTACAGGATGTGATGTCAGTGGTTTGACAGCTCACCTGGTGGGCGAGTTCATGGGAGATGACGGTGACAACCCTCTCTTTGTTTCCCGTGGAGGAGACGATGGGGTCGTACAGCAGGGCCGTCTCCCTGTACGTCACCAGGCCCCAGTTCTCCATGGCACCGGCGCTGAAGTCGGGCAGCGCTATCTGATCTGGAGAGGACGAGGACATCAGGAAGTCCAATTCATTTCAAGTGCCAAAGAAACGGACCGCTAGGGCTGAAAATGTACGCGCTTACAGTAACAGTAGCTGTGTCAAAATTAATCGTTTAATCGATGCATCGCGATGCGGACATGTGAATCGAATCAAATCGTTGACAAGATAATCGCTGAATCGTTTATGTTTAAATTGATGTTGACATTCCGTTTTTAAAGCACTTTCTAAGTTAAAAAAAAAAGGAGATGATATTTATCTTGATGAAAAATGAGCCATGTGCAGTAATAGTACAGAAAATTGAGGATGTGATACTTGGAGCTGCGATACTTTGAGCTGTATCGAGATGCATCGTGATGCATCGTGGAATCGAATCGAATCGTTGACAGATGAATTGTAATCGAATCGTGAGGCCAGTGAAGCTTCACAGCCCTAACTTACAGTAGCTAGGGTTACATTTAATTAGATTACATTAATTGTCATTGTGACATGAATGAAATGCAGTTAGCATTTAACCAGAAAACACAATATAATAGTATTATTTACAGAGGAGTGCAAATAAGCACTTGCAGCATTAGTGATGCTACAGTAGATCTTACAGCAGGGGACCCCAAATAGTTTTCCCCTGAGGGCCACATTATGTCAAGCATGCCAAGCCGAGGGCCAAAACGTCTTGGGGGGTACATCCCCTACATCGCACCAAGAAAAGTGGTTTTATGTGCAGATGTTGTGGCTGCTATTGCTATCACCAGTAGTAGTAGTAGTAGTAGTAGTAGTAGTAGTAGGCTAGTAGTAGTAGGCTAGTAGTGGTAGTAGTGGCAGCTAATTTAGGCCTGGGATTCTCAAAGCCTGTGTTGATGGTCACAAGAAAAAATGCACTCTTGAAACAAAACAAGTCTAAAACCAATCATTTCACTATTATACTTCTTTCTTTCAAATGTCTCAGTGTTGA
This sequence comes from Poromitra crassiceps, assembly GCF_964638095.1. Lineage (NCBI taxonomy): Eukaryota > Metazoa > Chordata > Actinopteri > Beryciformes > Melamphaidae > Poromitra > Poromitra crassiceps. Next base: position 16,233,868 of record NC_139651.1, on the reverse strand, counting down.
ACAGTCATTTCTTATACAAGAGATTAACTTTAGCCAGATCTCCTCAAGGATATTGAACAATATTACAGCTGTATTTCATGGCCACGCATTTTGGAAATGCACTGGAGGGCCATACAGTACATTTGGCTCTTACGGGCCACTATTTACAGAACCATGTCTTACAGTATGTACAGTGTTATTAACAGAAGAGCAACATATATACATAATATTATATATGTATGATATATGCTATACATGGGTGGACAAAGTAGGAAAGCCTACTCTGTCCACTACATACATACATACATACATACAATTCAAAATACTTATTACTAATTTAATTATGTATTTGCGTGTATGCCTCCCAAGTTTCTGTGGATTGTGTATGTATTTGTAGCATAATGCATCCTCAATGTGTCTCCCAAGATGTAAATAATAGTTGAATGAAAATAATGCCCAGGTAAAATACAGTAGCTGAGACCCATTCTAGGGTCAGAGTCATATTTGTTCCATCTACTGCCTGGGTGCTGTGACCTCGTCTGACCCGTGACCTTGTATTGGTTGATTGTAATGTTTAATCTAGGAACTGAAGTGTATCCTCCTGTTGCGTTCTCTCTGCATAAGAAATGCTTAACAGGTAAATGTGCAAAGCCGGAGAACACAGTGAACATGCGTTGTAGAACTTCCCAAATGCACAGCATGAATGAATGCTGGCACAGTGAGATTATGGAAATGTAATTAATTGAATTTAAAACATTCAGTTTTCCAAACAATCGGTGGGCAAACAGCGATCTTGATGCAGAGTTATCCTACCTGATTTGGAGAGGGGATATGTTGTGTTGTAGTAGCGCTCATAAAATTTCAGAATGGGTCCTGTAACATTGAGAGCATAGGCACCCTGCCCGTCATCGATGGCTTTCCTTCTACCCCAAATTCGAATCTGCAAAGAAGATAGACGCTTTGAGTCAACGCTAACTGGACAAACATCCCTTTCTCACCTCATTTATTGATTCTCTCTGATTCCATTTACACCTGGCGTTAACATGCGTTTTCCGCAATCTGATTGCAATCAGATTGCAGAAATAGTTGTCCTCTCAATCCGCATAAAGTTGCTGTATCCAGATTGAGAGGACACATTGCATTTACACTTGTGTTCAATGTGTACACAATAGGGCATTCACGACTAGTGAATTTTACTAGTCGACTAGTCGTCCCTAAAGGTAGTCGACTAGTCGACTAGTCGTTTTTTATTTTTTTATTTTTTTATTTTTTTATTTTTTTATTTTTTTAATCTTTAAGAAAGAACATGAGGTATTTACACGACATACATGGACTATCATATCCCATATCCCCCACAAAGAACATCAAAACACAACAAAACAAAACAAGAAAACTGCATAAGATACACAATAATCCAAGAACAAACAAGACTATTGGACAAACAACCAAACAAAAACAATGAAAAAAAAAAAAAAAAAAAAAAAACTACTAGTCGACTACTAAGCACAGTGTCGACTAGTGGTTTTACTAGTTGACTAGTCGACTAGTCTGTGAATGCCCTAGTACACAATGCATCCCTGGCCACCTCCGGAGGTGGTTTGGCCGATCAGATTGCAATCCTTCTTCAATGCGTTTTGGGGGTGTTTACACCTGTACTTTCAAGTGATAAAACACAATCTGATTGCAATCTGATCACAGAAAACACATGTTAATAACGCCAGGTGCAAATGGCCTCTCTGATATGAGCATTATGGGGTTGCAGGACACTTTACTGTGACATCTGACCCGTGTCAACCAGAATATTGGCTGCTTGAATTGAATTCTGCTGTTGACCTCATTGCAAGGCACTCTGGATAAGATACATGTCTAAAATATGAAATGTAATGTTATAAACTCAAAGTTTATCTTGCAGTCAGATTTTATAAATGGTGTCATGTCATGTCCTCACAAAACGGCATTTTTTTCTTACCATCAAATCGTTGTCTTGGGTTGATTCGATGTAAGCGAAGTCGCTGACGATGAACGCCAGCAGATATGTGGACATTCTCTCTGTGGGCCCAAACGTGGTCTTTCTGACAGCGACGCCATCCATCAAAGAGTCAGCAACATCTGGAGAGGATGAGGGAAGAGTTGGACTCGGACTCATGTTAGCATTAACAGCATTTAGTTGTTGATTTTCTCATGACATGTTGCCCCCAAGTTATGCATTATTTAGAGACAAACTCTTTCTCTCACACACAAACACAGAGGTCTCATGTCTCACAATTTGTGATGTCCTTGTTCTCTCTTGTTCTTTTCTGCGTCTGTAATGTTTGCTAAAATTGGACTTGACTTGTTAAAAATGATACTCACACCAGCAGAACATGAACAATGCCCACTTCACTGCACTCTTCACTTTAAATGAGCCAGTTTCAACATGACCTGAACATTGGCTTCAAGCTGACGTTCATTAACTTTGTTTTAACATCTTGTATTATCCACCATTTGTGTTGCAATTATTTACTGTAGTATCTTCAATATGTGAATTAGTATTAATAGTATTTTTCTCCACCTAATTTTTGAGAGCATTAAGTCTCTCCTGTAGTGGAATTAAGACATTATTATGCCTCCTCTTATCGTGATGGCCCGCAGACATAAATACAATACTTTTCAAAATCTACACATTCACTGCTGGGCAAAATAAGAAAACCACTTCAACTTTAGTCAAGCATTGAGCATAATTAAAGCATCATTTTTTCAGGTCTGTCATATCGGCGGAAATATTCGCTTGGGGTCGATGCCGATATTTCATTTTAAAGTCTTTATCGGCCGATACCAACGACGTGCCGATATCATCGTACATCCCTAATGTGTATTTGGGCTATTATCTTAATATTTGCTTCTACATTGATCCGGTTTCCCCACAAAAGTTTCGTCGTTTTGAATCTCAGGTCATTGAATCTAATGTAACCTGCTTCCACTGAGTAAAAGGAATGAAAAGGGTTGATTGTGAAACCGACCGATGTCCCTGCTGTTGGACAGCGCCACGGTGTCCGGCTGGTGGACGAGGGCGATGTGGAAGACGGCTTTCATCGCTGGCTCGTCAAAGCAGGGGAACGCTTTCCTGGCGTACGTCGCCTGCATCTGTGAGGTAGCCACAACTCTGGAAAATGTCCCAATTAAATATGAATTATATATGAATATTAAAGGATGTAACTTTACCGATTATCAACCCCCTTTGTAATCATTCTAATCTCGGTAATATAAGCACATGGGCAGTGTTTACCTTCTCGCTCTCTGTTTTCCTCACGGAGAGCTCCCATTTCCTCCTCTGGCAAAACGCTCCGTTGTGACGCGTTTTACGTCACAACGCGTCACAGCAGAACTGCGGAAGTTCTGCTCGAGACGCGGAATCCGCTCCGAGGGCGGCTGTTATTATTTATTTTAAATTTTAAAGTATGCGCACATCCAGGGAGAATCAGAGCCTTAAAGGAACACTCCGCCCATTTTCAACCAGTTTTGTATCATTAGAACATCAGTAGTATATCAGAAAACTGTAAACGGTTTTGAAGTCTGTCATTTAATTTGACAGTTATTGAGTGTTAAAGTGTGGACCAGTGACATCACTGGTCCACACTAACTCAAATTAATAACTCATTAACTCAAATCAACTCTCAATAACTGTCAAACTATTCATCATTCATCTAGTTTGACAGTTATTGAGAGTTGATTTGAGTTAATGAGTTATTAATTTGAGTTAGTGTTTAACACTCAATAACTGTCAAATTAAATGACAGACTTCAAAACCGTTTACAGTTTTCTGTTATACTACTGATGTTCTAATGATACAAAGCTGGTTGAAAATGGGCAGAGTGTTCCTTTAACGAGCCTTAATGACTTGCAGCTGGCGGGGGCGGAGTTTCTGCAGGCAGAGAAAGGGAGTGTTTTTCTCCAAAACCGAGAGCGAGGGTAAACACTGCCCATGTGCTTATATTAGCGAGATTATAATGATACAAAGTGGGTCGATAATGGGAAAAAAACATCCTTCAATGGCACATAGTTTAAAGTCCCAACAGGAGGAACAGTGGAACGATGGAAATTCACTGCCTCTAAAGAGAAGAATCACGGTGCACTGTGCGCTGTAAACATTCTCAAGGCATGTCTTTTTAAAGCATATTCTCAAAATTATTTTTCTTAGTCTTGTTCTTTTGCTACGTGTGAAAAATCGCTTACTTCTTCACACCGTCGTCCGTGTATTCACTCCTGTAGAAGCCCTCCAGGTCGTCTGCCAACTCCCCCTGGAACTCAGTGTAAAGAACGTAGGACCGTCCTACGGCCAGTCTGCCATCCAGCTGAAGCACCAGATACTCCGTCTTCACCACCAGCCAAGACCTCCGTATGCCCGGCACGGGCACTCCGTCCAGGCCGCTCAGCCTGGCGTGGTGTCCCTGGAAGGTGGTGAGGTTCAGCTTGTTGGAGTGGATGAGGATGAGGTCGGTTTCCTTCTGGCACCTGAAGACCACGGCCGAGCGTCCGCTGAAGACGTACAGGCCTGTGGCGTCGTCGGGCTCCAGCCTGGGCCACAGGGTCACGTTGTAGGAGACGGGGGAGAGGGAGTCGGGGAGCCTGTAGCGCTCCCAGGGCTCCTTAGGGGTGGAGGAGGGGGTGGTGGAGGAGAGGGAGGTGGTAGACGGTGTAGGTGTAGGCATGCTGGTGCTGCTTGCTGCTCCATCCCCGGGCCTCCGTTGGTTCCTAGCCTTCTCCCGGTCGTAGACTATGGAGAGAGCTATGATGGTAGCCACAGCCACAGCAGCCAGGACGATCGCCGCCAGGCCCAGGTTCTTACTGACGTAGTAACCTTTCGCCATGGCCGATACAGGAGGTCAGAGCAGCGATCTGAGGGATCTCAGTCTGTGTTCTTTCAAGGGAGCAGGACTCTTCCCTGCTCGGTTAATAGCTGAGCTATTAACATGGCAAAAAACACATTTCCATAACACCTAAAGAGAGATGGAGAAATCGAAATACCTCAGTTATCCAGTTCGCAGATTAAATGTCAAGTAGTGGTCGTGCACAGTACAATCTAAAGGCCATGTTCCAAATTGTCATTGTTAAATTGTCAATTTTCATTGTTAAAAGCGCCATGTGTAGCAGTTTAACATCAATAAATTATTACCACATTAGGAATGCTTGTATAGTGACCATAAAACGAATAAGACCATGTTTAAAAATGCTAAGATTACTAGCAAAACGTATTCAAAAAGTGCTTCTCTGGGTATCGCACTGAGGGGCATACAGTACTTACAAAGTGTTTCTGGTGCCGTTGCACACATCAACGTGCCAATTCTGATCTACTAACTAAACTGTCCGCAAAAGCTTTTTGTTTTTTTAAGGGGGGGTGCAGTGGTAAGTGCTGTCGCCTCACAGCTCGAAGGTCCTGGGTTCGATTCCCACCTGGGACGCTGTGAACGCTGAAGGAGTGCGTGCCCGTCCGCATGTCCTCGAGTGCCCACCGCCCGGGTGGGGTCGTCTAAAGGGCCTTTTTGTGTGGAGTTTTCACAAAAACATGCAATATCATGGTTGCTAATGTGGTTCATCCTCTGGTCGTTAAGGGCGCCTGTTCAGAGGGAGGAGAACCGGTTGGAATAGCGTGAACCTCCCACGTGCTATGTCCTACCGGTGAAGCTTCCTCTGTCAGGTGAAAAGAAGCGGCTGGCTAACTGCCCATGTCTCGGAGGAAGCATGGAGCCAGTTTCGGCTCTCCCCAGATCGGCAGAGGGTGGAGTAGCAACCAGGATAAATAAATTGGATTAGCACTAATGGGGGATAAAAATGGGATAAAAAATCGGGGGCCCAAGTAATGTCTGCAGATGAGTGGTAATGATAGAGCGCACAAATGGAAGAGATTAATGAAATCGATTATTTGTTTTTATTGTATCATCATTGCTGCTGAGGGGGCATAAATTATGGATTCTGGACGTTTGAATTGTCTGGGTTCTGTTTACTTGCTTATATACATTGCTTTGCAGCATGCTGTGGGATGTTCACAGCGGGGGCTGTAGTCACTGACTGATCTCAAATCTCCACCTCTGCTTGATAAGCTAGGTTGATCTATTGGTAAGCGTGAGGAAGTCCAACTGACTCACCCGTCAATAAGGAGGTCTTATCTTAATGAGTGGTGTGCATGAACTTTGAGGTCTAACGGCGACGTAGAACCCTTTGTTCTTTGGTTGAAGCACGTGCGCCCTTAATTTTGGTCCTACATTTGCATTCATGAATTATTGAGATGTTTGTCCGTGAGCTACATTTCGTTTGAAATGTCAAATCTGTCAAAAGTAATTAAATGGTGTGTTTGGATTTTTCCAAACACACCGGACATCTAAAGCTAACAGAATAGTGGGGAACAGCAGCTAATTCTGTTTTAATAGATAACAGAGAAACTGCCTGGCAGCAATATTTACAACGGATATAGTGCCCCGATAATCTTTAATCTCTGCTGTACAACCCTTTTTATGTAGTCCAGGCTCATATGACGGAAGGACATAAATGTTCATCATATCTTTGGAAGATAAAGTTTGACACAGAGATTCAATTAAAACAGAATAGGCCCTCCAGGGACTGTGGATGACATTTACTAGCCTATTTAAAGTTTAAAGTAAACAGCCTGAAAGTGATTTTTTCCCCCAGTGACATAATACTCCCTCCCTTTTTATCGGATAGCTGGCTTATCCGTAACTGTGCCGCCTCAGTAAGCCCGTGTGCCGTGGTAATACCGTTCTAAAACACTGCAGTCTGGAGGCCTTTCAGTTGACATAAACCACCACAGTAGCAGTGAACAATAGCTCCATCTTGGCTGATTTCTGTTATTATTGACCAGGAACTTGTGGGAAGCGAGCGTTTCAACCCGAGACAACCTCCATATCTCAGCTGCTATGACTGTATTGTGTATTGTTATTGTGTTTGATGTATTACGATGTTCAATGTTGGACGATGGCTTACGTATGAACTGTACTGAAAACAAATTCCACCAGGCTGGCTGTGTGGTCATTAAAGAATCTAATCTAATCTAATTTCACCATGTGATAAAACACTGCACTGTTGTGTAGTCCTATTCATATTTGGGAGAAGAGAGCGTCATTAATATCACATGTTGTTTTGTTGGGTGTGTGTCTCTCTCTCTCACTCCCCGACAAGGGAAGTGGAGAGGGCTATTGGGACGCTATTAAAAATAGCCTAATGGTTGGGAAAGATCAGCATTTGCTTTTTTTATTTCCCCCTACCTACTGTTGGTGTTAATATAATAAAAATAGGGTTATTTATGATGGAGGGAGGGAGGGTCATGCAGTTTCCTCCAGTCACTCAGGGAGGGTCATCGAAAAATATTTGTAGCTCCAGGGAGGGTCAAGGAAAAACAAAAAAAATAAAGTCACCCACGCACGCACCATACCCCCCCTCTGATAAATAACCAACAGTCCCTTAGCAGGCCTCCTATGTTTTCGAACCATGACGGGCCATCAAAATGTTGGCTGGGAAGACACGGTAAGACTATTCAAATATTTTGTTATGAAGCAAGGACCTGCAGCACAATGTTTAAAAGAATTGACATATGATACAACTTTATCTACTAACTTATGTTATGAATCCCAATCTCTCATCGGGTATGTAAGGCCTGAACATCTGGATATAATGGACTTGATTGGATCCACCACAGCCTAAGCCCACACAAACGATCGCTCTCTAATATGAAACATACCAGGCCCAGTCAGCAGTCTGCACTTCTGCCAAAAGAAGGAAGGCATCTACAGGGAATTTCTCAACAGATATTTTCTGCATTTGGAAAATGTTAAGATATTAGCTGACATAGCTGACATTTGATGACGAGTTGCGAGTGACGTTCAAATCAGATTTGGTGGATCTGCGCGTCCGCACTGAAGTCACATCAGTCGAACGCAGATTGGAAACTACCTCATATTATGTGGTTTGGGACAAGTGACACAAATCAGACTTGGAGCGTCCAGACTCATAAAACCAATCTGGATAAAGTCATTAATAGGTCACTAAAGTTCACAAATCAGATTTGGCCTCCTAGTCTGAAGAACATGGCCTATAACTCCATTAGAACGTTTAGTGGAAAACACAAAACAGTTACAGACTAACAAGATCCATCAATCATTTTCTTTCTGTCAAAAATTGTATTGCTCCATGGACTTTCTCACTCCAATTAAGTATAACCATGGTGATGTCAATGTACAGTAAACAACAAATATGACTATAGTACAAATTAACTATTCAATATCACTAGAATTTCAATTAACAGTATTAGCTATTAACATTACATGTATTTCAAATTATACAAATTACAAATATATCAAAATACATGTTCCCCAATGGCTCATAATGGTGAATTAAAAATAAATACTAACTATTATATTCGGTTATTATGTATTAGGTGGCCAATGTTTAGATGTTAGAATATGGATTGTGTTAGCATAAAAAAAATACGTTTTAGTGCAACCTTTTCTTAAATTTGAGTCATCACTGACCACCAATGGCTACAAAACACAAAGGATTAACACTCACATGTCCATATTATGTGTCATTGTATGATGACTAAACTATAACTTGTGATCCCAAAAATAACACCAAATCTTAAAACGGACCACAGCAAAGGTTCTGTTCTGGGTGCAGTGTAGGGTTGTCAAAAGTATCGATAGTATCGAAAAGTATCGATACTGAAACTTTGAATCAGATACAGTACAATACTCATTTGCAACAGGTATCGATAATATCGAAAGTATCAATACTAAAAAATGTAAATGGATGCAGTACTCATTTGCAACAGTTTTGATACTATGAGTGCTTTCTTTTAATGAAAAATCACTGATTTTTCCCTCCCTATCATTGGTGGGTATCTGTTGCTTCAACAAGCTAAACGTGTTCTGGTGGCTAGAGCAGGGCTAATCTGCTGTCCAAATTCAAAGTTTGATCAGGTCTAGATTATGGAGAAGTGTGCGTCTGTCCGTCCGTCCGTCTGTCTAACTTTATTTTTATGCCTCTTGATGTGTCATCATCCCCCCTTCCCATGGTATCGAAAATGCTATCGAGTATCGATCTTTTCCCGGGTATCGGTATCCAAGTGGAAATTCTAGTATCGTGACATCCCTAGTGCAGTGTATACAAAAGGTCAACGTTTAATGATGTCATAGTTGAAACATGATAAAACTGTTGAAATGGTAAATGTGTGAAAACAATAGAATAGAGTGTCATTTGGGTCTAATGTCTAATGTCCTGACTATCACTCTAGAACACGTTAACACGGGATCTGAGCAAAGCAGAAAGCATGAGCGCTGGCCCTGTGCCAGTAGAAAGGGGAGTAATCCTGTAAGTAGGAATGTTTTCCTTGGGCTCCAAAAGTCATATATTTGAATTGGAAAAGAACCTGGGGATCTCTCCAACCTTTCTAATGACAATCGCGTGGGAGACAAGTATCATCTGTTTGAATGTAAGCAGATTGAATGATAGCGGAAGGTACTTGCCAAAGTAGGATTTAAATTGCCTGTCTGTTTAAACTAATTTTGTTATTACAATCTGATGTGGGAAAAAGTCATGTGTAAACTAGGTGCCTTTTCGAAGAATGTCCTGACATGCGTTGTACTTTAGCCATGCGCTATTGCTTTGTTATTATTGTATGTTTTGTCTGTGCTCTATAACCATGTGACCATGGTGACCAATTACATAAACAAAACTAGAACGACAGCACCGCGGATATATGCCTCCGCCAACAAGTGAGCAGTACACATCCATGTCTGTCGAGACTTTGATGTTTTTAAGCCAAATTTGAAGAAAATCCGTCAAGGCGTTCCTGAGATATCGCGTTAACGAGCATGAACGGAGCAGTCATGATGTCACAGTGACCTTGAACTTTGACCGCCGAAATCTAATCAGTTCATCCTTGAGTCCAAGTGGACGTTTGAGGCAAATTAGATTAAATTCCGTCAAGGCATTCCTGAGATATCGCGTTAACGAGCTTGAAAATGGCGTTTGCGAGGTCACAGTGACCTTGAACTTTGACCTTTGACCAGCAAAATCTAATCAGTTCATCCTTGCGTCCAAGTCGACATTTGAGGCAAAATTGATGCAATTCCGTCAAGGCATTCCTGAGATATCGCATTAACGAACTTGGGAATCGTGAGGTCACAGTGACCTTGAACTTGACCTTGACCTTTGACCATGAACATGGGACGTACGGACGGACAACTTTATTTTAGCATGCAAAAGTAGCTCGAGACCCATTCCTGGCTGTTCATTGGCTAATGAGTCTCGCATTTTGGTCCTCCGTTGACGCCACTCTCTCTCTCTCTAGAGGACACTAGGTTAATCTTATCTTAAACACGTGAGGAAACAACCTCGTCACTCACAACCTCAACTTGCCCATGAACCTGTGGCCCTTCACTATCACTGCCATGTGGTAACCATTACCAGCTCAACTATTCACACAAACTCTGGCCGGTGTGTTCCTGCTGGCCCGGCTGCAGGAGCAGCAGATTCCGCGCTGGGTGTCGGCTTCCCACAGTGACAGATGAGTGATAAACATTACATGGAGCCAACGGCTCTTTGGCACTCAGAGTGGGACTGACGGACAGGACGAATTACTTCCTTACTCAATGAAGCGGGAAGCATTTGACAAGCACTCCATTTACAATATGCACAGCATTTCAAGGTGTGGTGAGATCATTTTATAGGCTTTTAATTGGATGACATGGAATGGAAAGTAAAAGAGGAAGGCGGTAATATTTTACAATAAGGGTACATTAATTAAGGGGTAATTAACAGTAATGTGTCTAGTGTTCATTTACTAATTGTGTTCATGTGTCTAGTATTGATTTACTAATAGTGTTCATGTGAACTAAGGATTCATTTATATATTATATTTCATAGTTTGTGGTTAGTAATGCAGCCTTACCAGGAAGGCAGAGAAGGGGAACAGTCGTGAACAGGATCTGTGACTAACTTGGCACTGATTTATGCCAACCTATCCCAGACTTTGTTATGCTGTCACTGTTTCCATTCATACAAAACTATAACTCACTGTGTGGACGATGTATTCTGTCTAAGTACCATTCATGCTACAGACCAGCGATAAATCTGTCTATAACTCACTGTGTGGAGGTATTCTGTCTAAGTACCATTCATGCTACAGACCAGCAATAAATCTGTCTATAACTGACTGTGTGCACATATTCTGTCTAAGCAGCATTCATGCTACAGACCAGCAATAAACCTGTCTATAACTCACTGTGTGGACATATTCTGTCTAAGTACTAGGGGTGTCACAATATATCGTCCCACGAAATTTCGCGATAGTAAAACGTCACGATATGTATCGTTGAGATGAAATCTCATATCGCAAAAAAAAAAAAAAAAAAAAAAAAAAAAAAAATTTTTTTTTTTCAAAAAATAGACTAAGAAACGTCTTTGTTTGTTGAAGTTCAATGTGTGGAAAGTAGTTCAGTTGAACAAGTCTCTGAAGAGACACATGAGAAGTTATACAGGAGAGAAACCATTCAATTGAGTTTCTGGCAAAACTGTTTACTTGACAGGAAAAACTGAAGATGCATAAAAAATAGATTAAGAAAAGTCTTGTTGTTTGAGTTTGAAGAAAAACTGAAGATGCATAATGAGAATTTATACTGCTGAGAAACCTTTTAGTTCAAAGTAAATCTAAGTGACGGTGTAACTCATTCTATTTCAAGATAAGCCTTATCTCCAATCTCATGTTTTTTCTAGTTGTTATTGTAATAACAATTTCCCACAACAGCATGTTTTGTATTTGTGCATTTCAAATAAAATACTACTTTTCCAGTCATATATTGTCATTATTCAAGTTTAAAAAAATATTGTTAAAATCGTATCGTATCGTATCGTTATCGTGAACCCAGTATCGTGATACGTATCGTATCGTGAACTGAGTGTATCGTGACACCCCTACTAAGTACCATTCATGCTACAGACCAGCAATAAACCTGTCTATAACTCACTGTGTGGAGGTATTCTGTCTAAGTACCATTCATGCTACAGACCAGCGATAAATCTGTCTATAACTCACTGTGTGGAGGTATTCTGTCTAAGTACCATTCATGCTACAGACGAGCAATAAATCTGTCTATAACTCACTGTGTGGAGGTATTCTGTCTAAGTACCATTCATGCTACAGACGAGCAATAAATCTGTCTATAACTCACTGTGTGGAGGTATTCTGTCTAAGTACCATTCATGCTACAGACGAGCAATAAATCTGTCTATAACTCACTGTGTGGAGGTATTCTGTCTAAGTACCATTCATGCTACAGACCAGCGATAAATCTGTCTATAACTCACTGTGTGGACGACGTATCCTAAGTACCATTCATGCTACAGTCAGCAATAAATCTGTCTCTGTCTGACCATTCACTCAACAGTTCCATTACCCTGGAGTCTGAGAAAGCCAAGGCTTCGCATGGTACGTTGCTCTCCAGTTTTAACACCTGGTGTTGTCGCAAAAAACAGTGCAGCAAAAATAAACCATCTTCACAATCACAAGGCTGCAGAAGCGCACAGCCACTTCTCTATTTCTGAGAAACCTCCAGTTGTGTCAAGGCAGCAAGGAAATAACTCACCAGATGATTACCAGATAACACTGTTACACACACAGGCTACTACTCCAGTATCTGATATCACGCTGAAACATACAAAGCATGCAACTTGGCAATTGAGCCACTTTTGACGCTGTGTAGTGGGTAAACACAAACTTGTCAAACGTCAGATGAAGGTAGAAAAAAACACTACATACCAAAACCCTCTGCAGCTGGAGGTCCACGGACAGGCACTGTGCGAGCCGTGGAGGTTGAGCTGGAGTGATCCCCGGCTGATGGGAAACACTCCTTCTCCATCTGTGAGGGCGGAGGAGGTGGGAGGTGGTGTGAGGGCGGAGGAGGGTGGTGTGAGCTACCACGGGTTTTCCTAGAGGGGCGATGTTCGGAGGGAGGTGGGGGGGGGGATCCCTCCAGTTCCACAAAAACCTTCCCTGAATTAGTGGGGGCTGGGTTGAAAGAATGCGCCTGTATCAACAACATTCATGAACTCATTGTGGCTTTCGCATGGGACTAAACAGGAGGAACCCGGCTCAGAAGAAGATGCTTAGCGGTACAAAATGTACCACAGATGGCTTTGGTAGAGGTGCACATGATCTGATCCTGGCCCGACCGCAGCTGTGGTGACTCAGACGCAGAAACAACGTGACTTTGACATATTCCAGGTTGTGAAAGAGCCGGTGCAGGATTAAAAACACAAGTCAATCTCACTCGCTCTGGTCTCTTCCATTTATTTAATTTACATTGGCGAGGAATGTCTGACACGGATTGATCACGCTACCTCTCATATCTGACCGCTAGCTACAAAGCTGATAAGACACAAACACACTTCATATAAACATTGAGATCATTTAGATCCAAAAAAGGTAAAAGTTAGCCTACTGCTTCTCTTAAAACATTGATACCTGATGCAGCATTTGTGTGTGTATCCCTTTAACTCATTGAGTGCCAAGGACGAGTATGTTCGTCAATTGGTTTAGTAACGTAGAGTGCCAAGGACGAGTATGTTCGTCAATTGCGTTTTTTGACGGTGGGACGTGGATCAAAGCCAGATCCATCTCCTGTAAGATTTTGGGGCATGTTGAATGTGTATAACCTATTTTACCAACCCATTAGGTGGCAACAGTGCTCTCCAGATTAGAGAAAGTTCCGGGATGACCCCCGGAAAACAGCAGGAAAAAGCCCCGTGATGAAAGAGAAACCGCTCATGCTGCAGCCAGAGCCATATAGATTGCTCTGGCTGCAATCTGACGTTGGCTGCGAACAGCAGTCAATCCGCTCCCACAACTCAGCCCCTCTGTCTCTGCTGTATAGTTTCTCCACACGATTAGCCGCCAGAAAGGCAGCACCCGACGCCGAAGGGCCAAACCTTTCCCTGCAGTCCGGTTTGGCATTTCCGTGTCGCGCTGGGAACCGCCGCACAAAAACGGAGCGCTCCGAAAATAGACTGGGTGCGTGTTAGGCTGTGTGTTAGTGTGGGGAGGAGTTTGCAGCTGAGGGGGGGAGAGGGGGGTGGGGCACGCAGTGCACCACACAACTACACCACGTCACTACATCAGAAAATATTAGCTTCAGACTCAGTGAATGTGCTTGAAATGCTGCATTTCACAAAAGGCGGAATAACTCAGCTTCTAATTTGAAATGTGTCTTTTTGCTCAAAACAACCTATCTTCTCTGGCTGATAACTAAAGAACGGAAAATGGGATCAATAAACTTTTTTTGCAGATGATTTAAGAGAGTCTCATCGTTCTTTGTGCGTGTTCGGTGTTTACATAGTAATATCACACAATATTCTGTGGGCCTCGAGAAATCACTGAAAAACGCTCTGAAACTCTGGCACTGGGAGCGTCCGTTCTCCAAAAGTGGCTGGCACTCAATGAGTTAACGCGGTTCGCGGTCTTAAAGGGATACGCACACAAATGAGGGATATACACGCAAATGCTGCATCAGCTATCAATGGGTTAAGGGTAGATGTTGGCAAGGGCCTTTCACAACACACTGAAACTTGGCTGGACCTAAAGAGAATGTACATTTTGCTGTGCTCAGCACACGCATTTTTGCACCCAGTAGTAACAATAACATTATTCACAAGTCACAAAGGAGTTAGAAACACACATGTAATATAACACATGGGTTGAAGAAATCAGTCCAACACAAATGCAGGAAGAGTCTTACGAGGAGAGGTACGAGATCTGAGCACACAATAGTGGGATACAGAAGCCCAGGAGGATCATGTTACACAGTGAGGTTTGCAGACTCCATACGCTCACTCCAGACACAACGGGAGGCTTTTTCAAAGGGAGGTTTGGAAAAAGCCAGTGATGAGGGACATTTGGAAAGGTTATGCAGGAAAAACGTACAACGAGCCAACACACTTCACTGCTCATTTAGAAGGAAGAAAACATAACGACTCTACATGGAGAAATAGAAAAGCAATAGCAGAATATATACACAGATGTCAATATTACTCTTTATGCTTCGCAGCATCGAACTTTACAATGTTGTGCAAATCCCAAAACTGGAGTCATCTGTAACTTGAATACAGTAGAACTCAAAATAATCCACAGCTCATCTCCTGTACATGTTAAAACATTGGAGTTGGGGGGGGGGGGGGGGGGGGGGGAGGCGGCGAGAATACGCTGCGGTGGTTCAATCGTAGGTCGATATCTATCAAAACATCGGTGTGCTCCGTGTGAACAGCAGAGATGGCTAACAAAGCCTTCAGTGAGTATAGTACATGGGCCCCCGCAGAGTTCAGGCGCCCCTCAGAAACGTGGAGAGGCGCCCCTGCCCTGTGTGTGTGTGTGCGCTCAGAACGGGGAGAGGCGCCCTGCCCCCTGGGTGCGCGCTCAGAACGGGGAGAGGCTGGGCACTTTGATGTTGATGTCTCCGATGTTGATGTTGCGGGGCATCTCCGGGAGGTTCATGTTCTTCACGGCAGAGACGGCGCGGGCAGGTGCTGCCGACAGCCCTCCCTGTGCGAACAGAAGAAGAACAAGAGAATATCATCACACACCTGTCATTACCTGTTGCATAACACAGGTGAGAACAATATCATCACAACATCACACACTTTTCATTACCTGTTGCCGCGCTCGGAGTAGACTGAAAACCATCTGAAGCTTTCTGTGTTGGATTCCAGGTATGTTTTTTTTGTACAAGGACGTCTTCTCAGTGTGTTGCTGTTAACTGCCCATTTCGTTGTTTTCTTTTTGTTGATCTCGTCTTTTTCCTCTTGGGCTTGATTTGTATCAGTGATACAGGCAGCGCGCGCTCTCTTGCAAAGTGCCTGGCTGGCTTTCTACAAAACTAAGTTGTTGTTGTACTTCACTACCTGTTGCATAACACAGGATTAAATATCCGTTTAATATTTCTGGACTTGGTGAGTCAGTGGTGCTCGAGAGTGAACTTAGGAAGCATTTTTGTTGTCCTCTCCTGTGGTTTCCTCTATAACAGGGATACTCAACTTGCTTTGCCCGGGGGCCACTTTCGTGAAATGATAGAAGGCCAGGGGCCAGTTAATAAACAATCAATATACATTTTTCTGTAGCGGATTGTAGGTTTTTGGGGTGTCAGCCAGAGTTTAGTCTGTGCACACCGGCTAGTTAGTTAGGTTAAGTACATACATAAGTGCCTGGGTAGCGAGCAGACTGCGGTATTTGACAATTTAGCAGCTAAATCATAGATTATTGAAAGATATTCCATATTCCAGACTGAAATGCTATAACAGAAGTGGAGTATTGGCCAGAATGACATGAACATTTGGACACTTATTCAGTGGGTATCTTGCATGTTGCGTTCAGGTGCACTGTAAAAAGATTTTTTTTTTTTTTTTTTTTTCCATCGCAGGCCGCCAGTTGAGTATCACTGCTTTATAATATCTCTATATTTCGTAATATCCCTGTAGGGACTTGTGCTGCACGGTCTGGCGTGTGCTACTCAATCATGGGTTTATTCCTCGTGTACGCATGCCGGTTGTTTCAAGTGAAGCAAGTATAAACACACACATATCAGATATGGGTCATTTTTAAAAGTAGATGGAAGCAGAGGGTAAAAAATGTGATATAGGCAAAAAGTCAGATCTGGGCATCAATACCTGTAGTGTAAATGCGGCCTGAGATATCACGTTCACGAGGATGAAACAGACTGATGCGAGGTCACAGTGACCTTGAACTTTGGCCACCAAAATCTAATCAGTTCATCCTTAAAGGAACACTCCACCAATTTTCAATGTTGATTTATTTTGCAACATAATCTCACACATATCCGAAAAGTGTAAACCCTTTTGCAGACAATAATTTAGTTTGACAGTTATTGAGAATTGATTTGAGTGAAGTTGTGGACCAGTGATTGAATTTGTGCATGAATGACATCACTGGTCCACAACTTTACTCAAAGCAACTCTCAACAACAGTCAAACTAAATGATTGTCTGCAAAGCGGTTTACACTTTTCGGATATGTGTGAGATTCTGTGCAAAATAAATCAGCATTGAAAATCGGTGGAGTGTCCCTTTAAGTCCAAATGGATTTTTGTGCCAAATTTGAAGAAGTTTCGCCCAAGGTGTTGCTGAGCTATCGCGTTAACGAGCATGGAGTATGTACGTCCGCCCGCACAACCCGGGAAACATAATGCCTCCGGCCACAGCTGTCACCGGCAGAGGCATAAAAAGTGAATTTATGTTTTTCACGTCATTCGTGTTTTGTTTTTGTTTTCTTATCGGAAAGTCATTATTTATTTGTGCTAGGCTCCAAATCCTCTTCTTTCACTCAAGGGCCTTTGTGCCCTGGCATGTGGCACTAACAGAATTGTAACACCAAAGGCCAAATGGCCTTGCCCCTAAAATGACAACATTCCAAGCCTGCAGAATCAACCTTGCTGACTCTGACTCAGGTAATGGGGACTTGACTCAACTTGGACTAGGGCATTCACGACTAGTGAATTTGACTAGTCGACTAGTCGTCCATAAAGGTAGTCGACTACGGTAGTCGTTTTTTTTTTTTTTAATCTTTAAGAAAGAACATGAGGTATTTACACGACATACATGGACTATCATATTATCTCATATCCCATATCCCCCACAAAGAACATCAAAACACAACAAAACAAAACAAGAAAACTGCATAAGATACACAATAATCCAAGAACAAACAAGACTATCGGACAAACAACCAAACAAAAACAATGCATTCAGCTCCTATCCTGATAAGCCTATGGGGTAAAAAGTTCTTAAAGTCAAACTCTGTATGTGGTTGCCATATTTTGGGGATGTCTAAGAATCTGCCTTTGCTCTTGTAGTAAATGTTATCAAACGTATGGTAGCTTGAGAGTTCATTCCACCAGTGAACTACAGCTGGGGGATTGGATGCTTTCCAATTTAAAGCTATGCATTTCCAAGCTGCCAACAGGGCAAGATCTATGTATTTACTTTGAATGCATTGTTTTTGTTTGGTTGTTTGTCCAATAGTCTTGTTTGTTCTTGGATTATTGTGTATCTTATGCAGTTTTCTTGTTTTGTTTTGTTGTGTTTTGATGTTCTTTGTGGGGGATATGGGATATGATAGTCCATGTATGTCGTGTAAATACCTCATGTTCTTTCTTAAAGATTAAAAAAAAAAAAAAAACGACTAGTCGACTACTAAGCACAGTGTTAGTCTGTGAATGCCCTAACTTGGACTATTCTTTGGTGAGTCGGACTCGAACACTGCGGACTCGAGACTCGATATATAATACACAGTCAGGTAGTGACTCGACAACAACACTAGTGGTGATAGATGAGAATGCATTCATGTAGCCGGCAGGGTTCTGACCTCTGACTTCTCCATGCGGTTCTGCAGCTCCACCTGGGCTACGATCTCGTTCATGTTGGTCTCCAGCACCATGCCTCCCATCACCACCTCCTGCAGGATGTAATGCACCTGCAGAACCCAGCGAGAAACACAGTCAGACTACAGCAAAACGTCTACACCGCCGTACATGTCGCATCGTGTCAACGGTGTTCATTTTGATGAGCGGGCGGCTAAATAAAAAAAGAAAGACATGTATGTTAGGGTTAATACTCCTGTCAGTGCCCCCTGACCAAGGCACTGGCAAAAGAGCTGGAGTTGGTCCCCGGGCGCTGCACTGTGGCTGCCCACTGCTCCTAGTTCTAGGAAGGTTCCTAGTAGAGGATGGGTCAAATGCAGAGGATGAATTTCCCCATGGGGATAAATAAAGGATAACTTAACTAACTTAACTTAAATACTCATTGTGATGTTACGATTACATATGGAGTGAAACTGTGGCTGTAAAGCATTACTCAAAATCAGTGTTGGGGGTAACGTGTCACAAAGTAACACATTACTGTTTGGGCTGGCCCCCCAAAAAATCTATGCTTCAAAGCTTCAATCGTTGCCATGGTAATCAACACTGAAATGAGCAATCAATGCATAGTTTTTCCGCCCCTCCTCTCCTCTCTCTCTCTCCATATGCACAGCCGGCTAACATGAGGTGTATTCATGAGTCTCTAGTTCTCTGGCTGGGTGGAGTCCTGCGGGCCAATACTGTTTTTAACAGCTAACTTTACTCCACCCGACCACCAGCACGCGCCGTGTGCCTAAACAAACGCACCTTGCTTTGAAACGCCCCAGCCAGCAGCAGCAGGAGGCAGCAGCCACAGACAGTGAGCTGCGGACCCGAAGGAGCTTGTGTTGTAAACATGAAACTAACATAACACTTCTTTCCTAAGTAATTTCAACCCAGTGTGATGGCACAAGTGTTCAAGTGAATTCAATTCCACTCGTTGGTTTATAACGTTATGAAGTAGCAGCGGTGACAGATACACGTAGCTCTGCTTGGTGAGCTCAGAGAGCAGGGAGACGTCGGCGTTGTTGAGCCCACCTGAATAAATGTACATTTTGTGGCAAATAAATAATATCCGCACTGCGTGTCTAACGCTACTTTGACGGCTACATCGGACTGAGAGCAGTCGGATGAAAATCATTCATGACAGAGGAGGAGCTGTTTGTCACAAGTTTATAAGCCTGGAAGAAGGTTTAGCCACAGACAGTCCTATTTTCAACCCAATGTGAGTAGCCTACATGTTGCCGAGAGCGCACAACCAGAGATTACCAGAGATTTTCTTTTTTCCCCTCCCCAAAGCGTCCACGTTCTAAATATGGTATTCGGGACAGCCCTATAGGGTCACTCTATCAGCTAAACTAAATGGCTTGGTCAATTTTACACTGAATAAAAAGCTGGGATTTTGTGGATATTAGTGGCGTTTCTGGCCAATCTAAAGGGGGCTTTAGTAGTTCCAGGAATCCGGTGTGGAATCCTGCAAAGCAAATAGAATCTGTTAAACATCCACAGACAAACTAGTAGATGTTTGTCTGTAGATGTCATCTACAGACAAAGGGAAACAGTTCAATTGTTGAATGTCAATTATAATTAAGCTATTGAAATGTTGTAGACTCTCCATAGGCGGACTATCCAAGTACAGTGTTACACATTACAATAAAAATATGGCTACATCGGTAGCAGTTTCCAGAGTTTAGATGAGGACAAAGATGCTATAAACCAGTGGTTCCCAACCTGGGGTAAGCGTCCCCCTAAGGGTACATGGAGGTACTACAGGGAGCACTTGAGGGAAAGGAGAAAATGGAAGAATTTAAGAATAAATCATGAAAATGAAACATTAAAATAAATCCGCTCAGGAGGCACTAACTGCACTCTTTCACTCCATGTCTTATTGTTCAAAAGGTGGGTTATCATTCATTCATTGGATCATATGTGATAGTTTTCTCTTGCCGTTTTCTAAGCAAAATGTTGTAGTGGGGTAAAGGGCGTACTTGGATTCAGAAATCAGTTAAGCCAAAAAGGTTCGAGAGCCACTAAACGCATAGAAACTGGTGAAGCAGCCTGCCGAAAAGAAAACCATCTCAGTAACTTAAGACAGTGAAATCAAATTTTTAAGACAGAAAATAGTTGCTATTTTACTGGATGGCTTGTGAATACAACAGCAAATATAAACCAAGCTCAATAATTACTTCATCCAGTGTGTTCATGACATACTAGAATGATCTGTTGAAAATAAAAAAAATTAAATAAACTGTTGATTATTTCAAATGTGTATGAATTACAGTTTGGCCCATCTACAGTGCTGCCCAGGACAGTTCTCTCTGTTAGAAAGTAAAGCCGTCTCTCGGGGCCGGAGATTCCCAGGATTCATCTCCAGGGACATTCCGGTTTGGCAGATCACAGCGCCGACTTCAAACGAGTCCTCAGCCCAAACCCCTCAGCAGCACCACATGACGGCATTTCCTGCTGGGAAAATTCAATCAAGATGGCCGCGTGGATGTGTCTGATCAGCATCCAGCAACACACCTCACCGAGCTCCGGGAATAGCAAGAGACAAGTAAGCTGCTTCAATTTAACACTTCCTTACTCGTGGAAACCTGTTGGCCTGCACTATCAATCATGTGTAACTGTATATTCGGATTTTAGCTTCCACAATGCAAGCTAAAATAGCCACATTTCCCATTAGACAATTGATTGCTTAATTGGTTGTTCATCCAATCACATTTGCTTGGCTATCTTGCATCTCTTTTTACATTCTGTGGTCAGACAGACAGCAGTTTTGCTTGTTAGCGTGCATTAAAGACAGCACTGTGGTGTTTCTGTTTCTGTGACACACTGACGCTCTACACTGAAATGAGAGCGTGAAGGTACGGTACATTACAACGGCGCTCCCAATTTCCGAACGGTCCAGTGTGCGCTCTGGGTGCTATTTCCGAACGCACCCTTAGACTGCTTGGGAGTTTCAGCGGCGGGGACGTCTACCGGCGCATAAGGGACTGTGGAGGGAAGATGAAGATGGCATATACCCGGAAACAGTTCCGCACGGGGCTAGATGCCGGTGTTGTATGTACAGTATGTTTTTCTTTTCTTTTCCTGTGTCTGAGCCTGTTCGTTTACCTTGTTCGTGTATTGTTCTGAAAGACTTAAAATAAAATATTGAAAAAACAAATACATGTATTTAAGACATTGATATAAGACGCCAAAAGTGGAGTACAATAAGCAAAATAATATGTATTACCATTTGGGCCATATAATAATGTAGCCCTAACCCTTCCTCCATGCTGACTATAGAGCCACACCCTCATCAGCGAGGTAGGTTGTCTGGTTTCAGACAGACAGATCTCGGGAAGCCAAGCTCTGAGATTGAGCCGGAAGACATGTCGGCCAGCAGTCCAGTCTAATGCAACAGCTAATGATCTCCTGCTAAAACAAGGGCTAAATCAAACCTCTCCCGTCGCTACTGAACTCAACATTGTAAATTATTAATATGTCATACTTGCAGCAGTAATGCACTGCAAAAACACTTAAAACATGACCATCGATCCAAGACGAAGCAAAACTTGGCATCATCTGTAGGAGCCACTTCAGCATCTTATGGAACAGACAGAAACAGATGCGGCCTTCATCTCACCTTGTCCATGTGGAAGATGAGGTCCAGCTCACAGACGTTTTCAAAGCATTTGTCCAGCGTCTCCACAAACACCTACGAGGAAGAGGCAAGGTCAAACGTCTCAGTTCTCATCAAAACCACCACATATTGGAAGAGTGATCCTTGAAGTGACATTTATCAAACGTGCAGATAACAGATCAGCCACGCCCAGTTTAACCAGATGTGCATTAAAAAGGCTAAATCTGCTAAACTGATTGTCTATATCAATCATGTAGCGTGATTTATGTGATTGTCTTTTACAGAGAAACTTCCAGTGTGGTCAGCAGTAGAATAAGACTCAAGAACTAAGAAAGGGGAGAGAGCCAGAGAGGTAATTTATTTATTTACTTTACAAGGCTGGACCATCAGAGCAGGAGACCTGATTCCACCTCAGAAAACAAGTATTAATAAAAAAAATATATACACAGAGTAATAAGTAGCAGCTGACCTGGATCAGGTCCAGAATGCCCAGCTCACTCTCAGACGAGTCCACACAGAAGACAAAGTAGAGGGTGGCATAATGCCGGTAGATCAGCTTGTAGTCGGAGCCGCCAATGAGACTGCAAGCAAAACACAACAAAACAAAAACCATTCAGATCTAACTCAAGAATTTACGCCAATGAGACTGCATGCAAAGAACTAAGAAAAAACATTCAGATCTAACTAACTTTAGGCTGTTTAGTCTGCAAGCAAAAAAAAACAAACAAAAAACATTCAGAACTAACTAACTTTACGCTGTGTTTAGTCTGCAAGCAAAAAAAAAACCCATTCAGATCGAACTAACTTTAGGCTGTGTTTAGTCTGCATGCAAAACAAAAAACAAAAAAGATTCAGATCTAACTAACTTTAGAAGCAAAAAAAACCCAAACAAAAGCATTCAGATTTCACTAACTTTATGCGATGTTTAGTCGTATTGGGACAGCAAGAATAAATGCATGCTCTGAAACTAGTTGTTGGGCCTACATAAATGATCACAGGTAGATTCACACAGAAGAGCTTGGATATGGAAATTTGGGTTGGCACAATGGACGATGGCATCGACCATCGTCCATGTGCCGACCCCCATCGACCTCTGAGCCTTCTACATCGGATCATCCTGATTATTTATCTGTTCAAATACATTTTTTGCAGATTTAATAATAAAGAAGGCCAAGTCCACTCACACGCGGGCGGCATTAAACAAACGTACCCTATCCCCAGTTCAGAGAAGCGGTAGAGCAGAGAGGATGATAAGCAGGAGACGGTTGTGTTGTGGTGAAAATGTTGAGACAAAGAAGAAACTTCACATTCTTTCCTGTTTTCAACCCAAGGTGAGTAATGTTATAAGCCTTCAACTGTGAATTCAACCCGTCTGTTTCCATGAAGTCGCTCCGTTACATAGGCTGCCTGCTGCGGTGTTTCTATCTCTCCCGGTTCAAAACTGAGCCCACACGAACCTAACGCTAGCCGCCAGTAATTCTGCCCGTTTTCTGCCAGCTAGTTAAATTCAACACACACACACACGTTGTTTGTCAGGATCTGTAACATTAATGTCATTTGTTTTGCGCCTTTCAATATTACTGGTAGTGATAGCCTACAGTTTGAGTCGCCTGGCTCTCTGACGCGACGTAGAGCTCAGCTGTCCTGTTGTTGTGAACGTGCAGCCACTGCAGCGGCGCCGGTGCAGCCAAGCGGGACCGCAACGACTTCATAAATCATTAATTAACCCCCCCCCCCCCCCCCCCCCGTCAACGACGATGCCATCGTCCATCACGATGTTTCACTGTGGAACCATCACGAAGCACGATGGCTATTTGGGCGACATCGCACAAGCCTAATGGAAATGACCGTAAATGATCACCGGTAGATTCACACAGAAGACCTTGGATATGGAAATGAAAGCCTTTTCCAACTTTAATAACACAGCACGACTAAAATTACAGCTGTGGTTTACTCCAGTGTTTACAATCACTGCCATAAACTAGTCTCAAAATCCATAAACAAATCCAGTCATGCAGCGGCAGTTTGTCAACAGACATTGGTACAGCTGGTCACTGACACACAGCTTTGGTTGGAACGTAGACCTTTTTGGTTATAAATATGCAAATAGGCCTAGCTTAATCAAATGAGAAAATGTGACTAGCATCCAGAACCACAGCAGTCGCTACAATACTTGCCTCCCGCCCTCCAAGAAGTTGCAGACGTTGTCGTCCCTCTTGGACACCAGATGGAAAGTCTCCCGGATTATCTGCTGCTGCAGATCCTCCGCCTGGCCGGAAGGAACACATATGACACTAAGCACTAGTAACTGGTTTGACCATGGTTAGGCGTAGCAGTGCCTGGCGGAGATCTTTGCTCTATTGAGTGCACTTAAGTTGACTGTTTTGACAGTAAAGGACACCAGATAACTAACAACGTCAATGATATTCAATTATAATTTGTATAGTTTTTAAGTGTCCCTTTCTTTGTTAAATGGAGGATATCTCACATTGGGATAAAACACACTTTCATTTACGAGTAGAGTAAGTAGCAAGAGATGGTACACTGTGATCATTGGTTTTGCCTGCCCAACTGTTAACTTCCTCACACACACAGACAGTAGACACATAATAACAGTCTCTAATAATAAATCACATTCTGATTGAAGTCCTGATAGCCAAAATAGTACCTACCTACTGTAGGCTATGCATTTGTTTTATTCTACATTCAATCAAATTTGGACATAAGGACATGAAGAAAGATGAATCTACCAACAAATAACTTATTTCATGCCACAAAGCATAGTGTGCCCACTACAGAATATTGGAGCTCAAGCTAACAACCTAGAGCTGGACGATAATTCAATATTATATCATCTGTCAGTGGAATCATATATTGTGATGATATGAAGATTTAATGTTGTGACACACATTTCTGTGTCTCACATAAATGACACATTGTGACACCCCTATCACAACCTTTTAACTTCAACTCTGGTTTCTGATTGCTTTCATTGTGAGGCACCCTGACCCTGCAATTGACTGACTTTGAAGTAACAGCAGCTTGGTTCGGGGCAAGCCTGTCTTTTAACCTTGGTTCATTGATCTGTTATCTCGGATTACTAGCAGGGTTGTACACAAAAAGATGATCAGTCTGGCAAGCGAGACGATAACGCTAACACAACACAACTGCTGTCATTATCTTTTCAGAAAAGCATAATTTAATAGCTTATTTTTGCAAAGGCACGCATACATCAGTTTGATACTGCTTACTGTGATTTACACCATTCGGCTCAGTGTTTTACAATATGAAAATGTGTCATGAAGATTCAATTAAGCCTGAAAAGGGGATATTCTGCAAATAACGTGGATAAAGTGGGTTTGGTCCAGTAACACCATTGAAACTAGCATCAGCTAGGACGTTAGCATCTATGACTTTGACGAAACTGTTTAGCTATCTCTTCTCTCTTCAGCCAGTCAAGACAATAAATACAGAACGACGAAGATGATGCTAAGCTAAGCAATGATATGATTTCGATTATGGTGATGATGATGGTGGTGGTAGCACTAATAGCGTACACAAGAGCAAGTAGGTAGCGTTAACGCTTGCGGATTGACTGCTAACGTTAGCTAACGTTAACCTATTATGGGAGTGCATAGCGTTAGCCAACAGCATCTCTCAAAATACTCACAAAATATTGATAGAACCTGATCAGCCGCGGTTTCCCGTGGTTGTTGAATATCAAGATGGCTTTAATCATGTTTATACTCTGTTGTTTTCAAATGACAATATTAAACACGCTCTAATTTCACTGGGAGGGCGACTTTGAGCGCTAGCTAGCGACGGCAAAGAACTTTTATGGAAAGAACTGAAAGCTCCATATTGCCCCATTGCAACATCAGCGCCCAGCAGCCTCCGCCATTTTTTATTTTTGGAAGCGTGACAGCGCCAAAAGAACCTCGCACAGGCTCGCAGTGGTCAGCTGCGGTAGCACGGGCCCCAATAATCAGCCTCTCTAAACAGTAACTCAACGGGAGAACAATCTAAACTTTGGGGATTCACATCTTTTCCGGGCGTACTGCAAATCTTGATTGAAGTGGTGTAGTGCAGGGATGTAAAACAACAACCATATTGTGGAAACTAAGCAAAATTTTTCGTTTTCTTTGTTTAGTTTTTTCAAGATAAATAGCTAATGCGGCTGTCGTCCACTCCGTCAGAAGTGCGTTGCCGTGGTTTTAACCTCGGGTCCTTTGCATTTACTATTTATCTTGAAAAAACTAAAAGAAAAAAAAGAAAAATTTTGCTTAGTTTCCACAATATGGTTGTTGTTTTACATCCCTGCACTACACCACTTCAATCAAGATTTGCAGTACGCCCAGAAAAGATGTGAATCCACGAAATTTAGAGTGTTCTCCCGTTGAGTTACTGTTTAGAGAGGCTGATTATAGGGGCCCGCGCTACCGCAGCTGACCACTGCGAGGCACATTCTGTTTCCAAAAATGGCCGGAGTTTCGTCTCTTTCCTTCCATGCTCTTTGGCGACGGCAAAGGCAACGATCTTCTTTCTTCTTCTTCAAGGTTTATTGGCGGTTGGCAAACAACGAATTGGTGCATTACCGCCACCAACTGGTATGGAGTGTGGTTCAGAATACTCTACTACGGTATTTAGTATTTATGAAAAAAGAAAACAAATGTATATATATATATATATATATATATATATATATATATATATATATATATATATATATATATATATATATATATAACCAGAAACTGTTGAACATATACTTTTACACTGTAGGAAATACGATACAGAGAGGAATACTATGTTTCAGGCATTGAGAATGGCACAACATCAAGATTTTTCATTGCCAGGTTTATATGGGAAAACGGCAGGTAGCATATATATGCATATTATTAAGTTTCTTATAGAAATTGGGGTAGATACAAGAATTTAAGAGTAGTTGTTTTGTTTTGTGAATCCCCTGTTCCACAATCCAGTCCAGTTGGTGGCGGTAATGCACCTTTAAGTTGGTTTGCCAACCGCCATAAAACACTGAAGAAGAAGAAGAAGAAGAAGAAGAAGAAGAAGAAGAAGAAGAAGAAGAAGAAGAAGAAGAAGAAGAAGAAGAAGAAGAAGAAGAAGAAATTAGAGGAAGAGGAAGAGGAAGAGGAAGACGCTAACTTTGTGCTAGTCTCGCAGTGCCAGCGGTTGACTACGTGAGAGTCGAGACTAACTTTGTGCTATTCTACTCCAGAAGGCCAAGGAATGGACAGTTTCTAAACGCGTGCATGAGCAGCTGTAAGTAACCATCAAACATGTTGACGCTGTTTTGTGCTCATGGTTTACTGTGTTTGGGCTCGCCTCGACGCCAGACTTCTGAGTCTGGTGTTGATGCTAGGCTAATGTTGAGAGAGAGAGTTCGGTTAGCATGTAAAGCTACTTTAGCCCACGCCACAGTTTCTATTCGCTAACATAAACATACCTAGGCGTATGACTAAATTCAGTCAAATGGCGGTGTCTGTAAGGGCCACACATTCTTTGAACAAGCTACCAGCACCAATCAGGGGCTGTGACAACTATTTAACATAAAAAAACTCAAACAAGTTAAAAGCAAATCAGTTATGTAGCCATAATAACAGTTTCCTCTTCTGGTATCCGTTTCTGGTGGACTTCCGCATCATTAACAACTCTTTAACTTTTTACTATGCAATTTCTTATAGCAGTGGTTCTCAAAGTGGGTTTGGGGAGCCCCAGGGGTCCTTGAGTGGGTTCCAGGGGGTCCGCAGCAAAAGGGGAATACTTTATTTTCACAATGACAGAATTGATGATTATTTTGGTCATGGGGTTCATACACTTTCTGTATACACCTAAAAGCAAAAACCTTATCAGATCGGGGACCCTGGCTACAAAATATTTTCAAATGGGGATCCGTGGTCTAATTTGTGTCAGTTTAGGGGTCCTTGATTTTGATGATGGAAGTTTGAGAACCACTGTCTATAGTAATGCTGTCTGTGATTTGTCTTTTGTACTGTCTGTGACCTGTCTTGTGATTTATTTTTGTACTGTTTGTGATTATTTTGTCTTTTGTAAGTGTGAGATGTGTTGTAATCTGTTTCATGTTTTGTGTGTAGTGTACCTGCCCTGCTGGGACTACAGATGTAACGTAGCAATTGTGCTAATTCTGCCTACTAGGGCTGTCTTCTAAAAGTGGACGATTCGATCATCAGTCGAGAGACCCCTGAGTCGAGGGATAAGCTCAAATTATGTTGTTTATGTTATCAGTCCGACTAGCAAGCACTCTCTGCCTAGCCGCGGGCACAAGTAGTCGGTTTCCAACTGTCTCCCATAGCCCAGAGAGGGGATGAGAAGAGGGTGACATAACGTCATGTTAACGTTAGGGTAGGGCTGGGTCGGTTTGAAAATTTTAAAACCGGTTCGATATTGCCGTCTAAACCGGATCGAACCGGTATACCGATTTTTTTTGTAATTAAATTTTTTTTTTTTTTTTTTTTTTTTTTAAGCAGGGCTCCCGAGTGTGGCCCATAACTGTCTGTAGTGCAACTTCAGTCCACCTGATAGCGATAATACACCTCTAAGCTGGTATTGTCAACCAGCAATGATACTGAATAAAAAGAAGCAGGACACCTGTGTAACAAACACACCCTGTATTTATTTCTCATAACTATTCAGCTCAACTTTTCTTCTAAACATCAAAATAATAAATTAAATAAGACTTCTGCCTATAGTGCAACTTGAGAAAAGGCTAATAAAAACACAAGCAGTGCAATCAGAATGGATTGGCTTACAGCTGAGCTGCCTTATAAACTTCAAAACTCACAAATTCACACAATATAGGGCCTAGGCATGGGTCGGTTTGAACATTTTGAAACCGGTTCGATATTCCCCAAAAAAACGTATCAAAGCGGCTGCAGTTGGTGGCGATAATGCACCTCTAAGTATGCTGCCAACCAGCACGAACACTGAATACAAATAAGCAGAACCTTTTAACTGTAACAACACACTGTTTTTATTTCTCATAACTATTCAGCTTAACTTTTCTTCAAACATCAACATAATAAACAAAATAAGACTTTTGCCTACTAGTGCAACTTGAGAAGAGGCTAATACGAACAATAGTGCAATCAGAATGGACTGGCAAAAAAAAAAAAAAAAAAACTAAAAAAAAAAATTTTTTTTTTTTTTTTTTAGGTTTTTTCGGTTTGCACGTGATCAAACCGGTTTGGGCTCGAATACCGAACCGAACCGGTAAAACCGGAAATCGACCCATGCCTACATTAGGGATGGGCATTTTAACCAATTTAAATGCTCGAGTACTCTCCTTCTATTATGAACGAGTAATCGGGTACTCGCTGGGGGGGGGGATTGGGGGTCCGTTTGGAAACACACGCTTAGGCCAAATGTTAAGCAGTTAATTTTGAATATCTATTACTATGGTAATGCCGGAGCAGGGGTAATCTGCTGTGCGTGGGGCTGTTCACACATAACGTTTGCATGGAAAAAGCACTACCTGTAGCACTTTGTGTGAGGAGAGGGATCATTAGGTGATGTTAGCTGCAGCTGTTGTTAGCCTACCTCAGCTCTGGTTGGATGGCATTAGCTAGTGCTTCGTTCGATCAGGCTTGTGAAACAAGCGAAGGCTCATTTCCAATAGGCCTACATGTCCGGTATAATCCATTCTGCTTTAGGATCACTGTTACAGTAACGTAAATCCACGGATTATAAGGTCTGGTGTTCTGCCAAAAAGTGAAAACTGACCAGTGACCATAACGTTAGCTGCAGCTAAATAGTGATCGCCATGAAGCAATAAAGTGATTCGTTCTCCACATTTCCTGTGGCTAATGTTATGGGACAATGACAGTTTGAAAACTTTCAAAATAAAACGCTTATTGTAACGTAACCTTATTTATTTTGAGTAATGCGTTACAGCCACAGGTTCACGCCATATAACATCACAACGAGTATGCTGCTTCATTCGTTGAAATACCTTTTCTCCTCCAACGTGCATCAATAAGCTATTTACTTTTGTTTAAGTAACATTATTTTGAAAGTTTTAACCGGAAGTTTTCCAGCTCATCCTGAAAATGGTGGCTGGAGATATTCCCCCGAATGAGACGCACGCTTCTTCATAGCGCACGCCCGATAAAACTCATTCAAAACTTTGCACTAACGCTAGTTTACTGACTACACTGTCGTTTCCCATAACGGTAGTCACAAGAAATGTGGAGAAATAATCACTTTTTGGGAGACAATCGCTTCATGGTGATCACTATTCAGCTGCAGCTGTAACGTTAATCACACTGGTCAGTTTTCACTTTTTGGCAGAACACCTTGTAATCCGTGGATTTACGTTAGTGTAACAGTGATCATAAAGTAAAACGGATGATACTGGATAATAACCTGACATTGCTGGACAATGGACATGTATTGGAAATGCCTTCGCTTGTTTCACAACTTGTCTGCTCCAAAGCGCTAATGCCATCCATCCAACCATCGGAGATACTGTCTGAGGTAGGCTTTAGATGTCCGCTTTAGCGTCACCTAATATCACAGTCAGTCCCTCTCCTGACAAAAACTGCTCCAGGTAGCGCTTTTTCCATGCAAAAATGCAAACGTTATGTGTGAACAGCCCCATACACAGCAGATTACCCCTGCTCAGTCATTAGCACCCCCCCCCCCCCCCCCCCCCGAGTACTCGAGCACTCGTTCATAATAGAAGGAGAGTACTCGAGTATTTAAATTGCTTAAAATGCCCATCCCTAATACTTTTACATTCTGGCTGACTTGACGCCGGTGCAGCTATGCCTGTCTGAAACAGCCATGCTGCCTGTATAGCCGGATCCACATGACGATGCGTGCGTACCATTTTTAAAGGGGTGGAACGAGTACCCGAACAACGGAAACATTACTCGAGTACTGACGTTATGAACGAGTACTCGAGTACTCCCGCCCATCCCTAGTTAACGTTACTTTATTCTCATCAGAAGCCACTTTGATTTGCATGTTTAAACAAGTGTGCAGCCTAGGTATAACTTGAAAACATTGTATTGATCTATTCACGTCAGAGCCAGAACGATATCAGAATACACAGCGCGTCCACCCGTGTGTCCGTGTTCCGGGTATAGTGTCCTCCTGGCTGGGGAGCTACAGACGGAGAGCAGGATAAAGGTAGGTTTGAGTGACAGATTGAGGGCGAATGGCGTTACAAGAATTACTCACAAGCTCGTTTTGATGCTTTTCCATTGGTTGCATTTTGTAAAAACCCACGCAGTTAAAGACATGAAGCGTTATTACGGAACCCACCGCGGTTTTGGGCAGACCATGCCCTGTGCCCGCCTACGCAGCAGTCAAGTGCCGGGATTGGCCAGGCGCCCATGTTCCGTGAGCCAATGGGACGAGTATTTATTTGGACAAGCTGTGGCTTATAATAGGGATGGGTATTTTAAGCAATTTAAATACTCGAGTACTCTCCTTCTATTATGAACGAGTACTCGAGTACTTGCGTGGGGGGGGGGGGGGTTTGTGTGATTACTATGGTAATGACGGAGCAGGGGTAATCTGCTGTGTGTGGGGCTGTTCACACATAACGTTTGCATTTTTGCATGGAGAAAGCGCTACCTGGAGCATGTGAGGAGAGGGACTGACTGACTGTGATATTAGGTGAGGTGACGCTCAGCTAACGTCTAAAGCCTACCTCAGACAGCATCTCCGATGGTTGGATGGATGGCATTAGCGCTTCGGAGCGGACAATATTGTTGTGAAACAAGCGAAGGCTCAATTCCAATACATGTCCATTGTCCAGTATCATCAATTTTACTTACACTAACGTAAATCCACGGATTACAAGGTCCGGTGTTCTGCCAAAAAGTGAAAACTGACCACTGACCAGTGTGATTAACGTTACAGCTGCAGCTAAATAGTGATCACCATGAAACGATTGTCTCCCAAAAAGCGATTCTTTCTCCACATTTCTTGTGACTAACGTTATGGGAAACGACAGTGTAGTCAGTAAACTACTGCAAAGTTTTGAATGAGTTTTATCGGGCGTGCGCTATGAAGAAGCGTGCATCTGTCTCCTTCGGGAGCATATCTTCAGCCACCATTTTCGGGATGAGCTGGAAAACTTCCGGTTAAAACTTTCAAAATAATGTTACTTATTTATGCACGTTGGAGGAGAAAAGGGTATTTCAACGAACGAAGCAGCAAACCTTGTATCAAAATACTCGTGATGTTATATGGCGTGAAACTATGGCTGTAACGCATTACTCAAAGTAGATAAGGTTACAACTTGCGTTACAATAAGCCTTTTATTTTGAAATCAACAAAGCGGATGATGTACTTGTACATTGTGGCTGACTTGACGCCCGTGCAGTTCATGCTGGCAGATCCACATAACGATGCATGCGTAGATTTAGACCATTTTTAAAGGGGTGGGGAGTGGGGCGAGTACCCGGACAGCGCAAACGTTACTCGAGTACTGACGTTATGAACGAGCACTCGAGTACCCGAGTACTCGCGCCCATCCCTAGCTTATAATCGATTATTTTTGACACCCCTAGTGGAGGACAGCCCTAATTCTGGCACATTGACATTGAGGTGTATTGCTGATATGTTGATTGATGAGCACAATGTAACCCTGCTGTACCTGCAGACCTGCTTGGTGGGAAGAGACATCTGGCAGAGGAGGAGAGGAACGTTGTCCAAATGAATTCTTCAGCAAAGGTGAGGAAAATATCAGTCACTGATGCTGCGACTGCAAACACACACACACACACACACACACACACACACACACACACACACATATATATATATATATATATACACATACAAACAAACAAACACAAACAAACAAACAAACAAACAAACAAACAAACACACACACACACTTACTTTGCCTCTGTCCTGATTCTTTCTTTCTATCTTTCTCTACGGAAACAGAGAGACACCATCGGACCCAAACGTCACCGCTGTCAGCAGTGTGACAAAGCATTCACAAAGCTGCACCTCTTAAAGCAACATCAGATAGTTCACTCAGGAGAGAGTGGTCAATCTTTCAGTCAGTTAGGTAGCCTAAAAACACATCAACGCATTCACACTGGAGAGAAGCCCTACAACTGTGACCAATGTGGGCACAGCTTCAGTGAGTTAGGTCACCTAAAAAGACATCAACGCATTCACACTGGAGAGAAGCCCTACAACTGTGACCAATGTGGGAGCAGCTTCAGTGAGTCAGGTAACCTAAAAACCCATCAGCGCATTCACACTGGAGAGAAGCCCTACAACTGTGACCAATGTGGGAGCAGCTTCAGTGAGTTAGGTCACCTAAAAAGACATCAACGCATTCACACTGGAGAGAAGCCCTACAACTGTGACCAATGTGGGAGCAGCTTCAGTGAGTCAGGTAACCTAAAAACACATCAGCGCATTCACACTGGAGAGAAGCCCTACAACTGCGACCAATGTGGGCACAGCTTCAGTGAGTTAGGTCACCTAAAAACACATCAACGCATTCACACTGGAGAGAAGCCCTACAACTGTGACCAATGTGGGAGCAGCTTCAGTGAGTTAGGTAACCTAAAAACACATCAACGCATTCACACTGGAGAGAAGCCCTACAACTGTGACCAATGTGGGAGCAGCTTCAGTGAGTTAGGTAACCTAAAAACACATCAACGCATTCACACTGGAGAGAAGCCCTACAACTGTGACCAATGTGGAAGCAGCTTCAGTCGGTTAGGTAACCTAAAAACACATCAACGCATTCACACTGGAGAGAAGCCCTACAACTGTGACCAATGTGGGTGCAGCTTCAGTCAGTTAGGTAACCTAAAAACCCATCAGCGCATTCACACTGGAGAGAAGCCCTACAACTGCGACCAATGTGGGAGCAGCTTCACTGAGTTAGGT
The DNA here is from genome assembly GCF_964638095.1 of Poromitra crassiceps. Classification (NCBI taxonomy): domain Eukaryota; kingdom Metazoa; phylum Chordata; class Actinopteri; order Beryciformes; family Melamphaidae; genus Poromitra; species Poromitra crassiceps. Next base: position 16,199,906 of record NC_139651.1, on the reverse strand, counting down.
CACCTAAAAAGACATCAACGCAGTCACACTGGAGAGAAGCCCTACAACTGTGACCTATGTGGGAGCAGCTTCAGTGAGTTAGGTCACCTAAAAACACATCAACGCATTCACACTGGAGAGAAGCCCTACAGCTGTGACCAATGTGGGAGCAGCTTCAGTCACTTAGCTACCCTAAAAACACATCAACGCATTCACACTGGAGAGAAGCCCTACAACTGTGACCAATGTGGGAGCAGCTTCAGTCGGTTAGCTAACCTAAAAACACACCAACGCCTTCACACTGGAGAGAAGCCCTACAACTGTGACCAATGTGGGAGCAGCTTCAGTCGGTTAGCTAACCTAAAAACACATCAACGCATTCACACTGGAGAGAAGCCCTACAACTGTGACCAATGTGGAAGCAGTTTCAGTCAGTTAGGTAACCTAACAACACACCAACGCCTTCACACTGGAACAGGCTACTGGTGTGACCGCTGTAAGAAAATGTTCACTCGCTCATCTGGTCTGAAGAAACACCGCTGCATCTAACCTGCTGAAGAGCGCCTCCACTGTCTGCAGGGGGAACAAGCCTCTCTCTCTCCAACCAAACATGTAATGAATCAAAGTTCAGTCACAGCAAAGTCTGTCTCTGCATAATCTTTGTTTCTCAGCCATAAATCTTGACATTGCGTTGCTACAATGTAAACAAAAATGTAAATATCTCATCACAAAGTAAATAATATAGTTTGAATAGAGAGCTGTGATTGTTAAAGGTCTGATTTGTGATGTGATTACTACAGCAGAATGCCATGGAGCTAATATCACCATGATTTTTTCTGACCCACCAGAGCGTCATGTTCTGTATTGAGATATATTGAATTTAGTATTGTCCCTAAAGTTGACTCATATGAATGAAACATGAACAGTGACATCAACATAATGAATGTAAAGCCCAGCTCTTCAGTGTATTACTTCTAGCCTGCCATTAACTCAAGTGACTAAGTCACAACAAGCATCACCTCTGACATGAATCATCTGTGGCAGCATCTGAACAGTCCTCTAATGCAGCCTTATGCAGGGATACTCAACTTACTTTGCCCGGGGGCCACTTTTGCAAAATGACAGGAGGCCAGGGGCCAGTTAATAAACATACAATAATATCCTTTTCTCTGTAGTGGATTGTAGGTTTTTGGGGTGCCAGCCAGAGTTTAGTCTGATCATTTGGTCCACACAGGATAGTTAAGTTAGTTAAGTACATTGATATAAGCACCTGGGTGGCGAGCAAGCAGTGATATTTGACAATTGAGTTGAAGCTCAGTCAAACATTATTTAATGTTACTTTTCATTGTGAGTTATAAAATGGTCGTTGGGGGCTACTTGGCACCCTATCATGAGCCACATCTGGCCCCCTGGTTGCAAGTTGAGTATCACTAATCTAATGTTCAGCTGATAATTAAGTTTAACAAATTGTATTGTGATTTGGTTGTAGAGTTTGCTGGGTCAGATTCAGTCAATCACTCCCCCCCCCCTCCCCCAAATCAACTACATGGAGTTTACAGTGCTGTGTAAGTGCCATTCATCAATTTGTTTGCTTTGGTGTTTTATCTTTTTTTGGTGTAATGAACTTGTTGAACCACTAGGTGGGAAGGGGGCAGGGTTATATAGTTTTTGACCGTGGCCATGGTGTCTGCAGGTGTAGCAGTAGCTCAAGTTTAGTTATACTACCTGTATGATTAGGGCTTTTCACACTACACTTAGCCAGGGTTAAGTCATTCTGTTAGCCCAGGGCTAACCCTGACTTCAGCCCCGGCTAGCTGGCCCTGCTCTGGAGCAGGCTTAGCCCAGACTCTCCATCTAAACACAGCAGGGCTAAATGTTGCCAGTGTGAAACGGGGCCAAGGAAACAAACAAAAGCATAGGCCTGTTTTAGGTTAACCTGGGTTAACAAAAGGCGCTAAGTTAGCTTGGAGCTATCTTAGCCCAGGGCATAGATACCCCTGGGCTAAGAGCATGTAGTGTGAAACGCCCTTTTTTGGTGTTTTACTCGAATGCAAGAAACTGTCAATCTGCCTGAGCAATAATAAATGGAGCAGCAAATGCAAAGCTAAACGTTTGGACATTGTAATTGGTTTGTGGGTTACACCGCCGATGTCTCCGGCACATGTCAATTACTTTCACCAACATGCAACAATATGGTGGCTTATTGGAAAGTCATTCTAATGTATGTGTTGCACTCTGAATCAGAATGCAGAGAGAGAGAGAGTCTCAGTCACATCTACTGCTGCTGTTTTACATGCAGCCCTTATATTCAGTTTTCATGCATATTTTGTACTGAACATGTTCTACTGTTGTAACTGACAGCTGTTTTGTTCAAACTGTTCTACTCCAGATGTGACAGTAATGAAACGGGTGGCTGCACTGCCTGTTGCTGTGATGACTATGTGAGCGAATATGTGCAGACGCACCAGATTCAGCCAGCATGAGGTCATCACAGGTCACCCGTTAATTTATTACAATCACCTGGTATTGGGAACTGGGGATGTTACAGTATTTAGGGCCGCAACCATATATTTTTGACAAAATGTCCCATACGTTTATGGACAAATAAGAGGATTATTGTGCTTTTGGCTTTAATTGAGTGTACCTGCACTGTAAATCCTGTGTTAGGCAGCCTACAAGTGAGTTTATTTCTTGTTATTGTGCTGTTGGCTTTGAGTGTTCAGGTGGCTGTGCTGTAAATCCTGTTGAGATGCAGGTGAGTTTATGTCTCAGTTATTATTTTGGCCTTAATTGTGCGTATGTGCGCTGTGGGGGGGGGGCTTTATGCATCCAAGATAAGTGCATACATACAAGAGTACAGCTTTCCTAATGACAAATAGCACAAATCTAAATCTTCAATTAGACCAGCAATGTAGGCTATAGTCAAAATCATAGGAATGAGAATTCACAAAGGAGATAATGTACACAGTGCAAGAGCACCCCATAGTGAGGTAAACAACGCTAGTACAGCTCTAAATAGATACAAAATCACAGGATATTTTCACAATATTTTCAAAATAGGCCTATAGGGGGCAGACTCAACATCGGACCCCAAAGGGGCATCATAAATGGTGCAACCTAGTCGGCCTATGCAATGAGTGAAGATCTAGTGACGCCAATGCCCCTGCAAAGAAGACAAAGGATGATAAGAAACATTTAAGTTCAAAATCAACATTGCTAAATAGACAGATTGATATCCCTAAAGTTTGACTGACTTCAGGGAAGCAGTGGAATCCGCTTATAGTGATCAACCGCTTATATTGATCAAAAAGATTGGTCCTGAATCATTCCCATATACAGTACATGCTGTTGTGGGTGCTAAAATGCCTTAGGAAACCTGTTCTTGACACCTCACAGCCACTAGGGGGCACTCTGTGCAAGCCAAACATGTTCTGGTTAACTCATATGGTCTATCCACAAAATGCAAATGGTTTATTCCATGATACTGTTCTATTCTTTTTTTTCCTTTATTTATACAGGGGGAGTCTCACTGAGAGCAATGCTCTCTTTTTCAGGAGCGCCCTGTTCACATTCACTCACACCTGGAAGCTGACCAGTACAACCACAGTCTGATCTGCTGGCCACTGAGCAGCTCCACTGGAGCAGTTGGGTTAAGGGCTTTGCTCGAGGGCAGCTATATTTAGAATCCGGGGAGCCCATAGAACATTTCACTCAGGCCATTTTTATTTTTCATTTTTGGCACGAGTGAAATGTTCTCCAAATATAGCTGAATCCAGTTGTTGTAGTACTCGAGTCTAGTCTTCAGGACATGTGACTCGACCATTCATTCATTCAGACTCGAAAGTTGGAGACAAGTCTCTTGCTATGTCTCTGTGTCTCTCTGTCTCGCACCCTCTCTCGCTCTGTCTCTGTCAGTCTCTATCTCTGTCTCGCACCGTCTCTGTCAGTCTCTCTCTCTGTCTCGCATCCTCTCTCTCTCGCTCTGTCTCTGTCAGTCTCTATCTCGCTCTGTCTCGCGCCCTCTCCTGAATGCACGTTTCTATGATCATTCAATAATTCCACTAAGTGTACAGTAACATTTCTCAGTCATTGATATATGATGTTTCTAGAATAAGTCAGTAATTTAAAAAATAATAATTGCAGTAATAATTGAGTAGGCTAATAGTAGTACTCACTAACGGTATTATTGCCCCTTCAAAGCAGCTATGGTATTTTATGCAACCATTATGCATGGCAGATGATGGAACCACTAATGGCCTGATTCTTGACACAGGAGGTCTGATTTATGATCTGATGTGCCTTATTCCTATTGTTATCCTATATGAAAATGTGTAAACGGCTATTTACTCCACTGGTGTAACGTGAGACACCAGGCTGGCAGTTACATATCTGTAACTGTGTGCTTGCTCGCTCGTCTCTCTCCCTCTCTGTTTAGACAACCAGCATAACATTAGGGAGGCATACTATATGATGACTTCAAATGTTTGTTAAAAAAGTGAATCATTTATCTTTTTCATGTCATTCTTTTTTCTTTTTCCGTTTTTCTTTTTGGAAAGTAAAGTTATTTATTTGGAGGCTCCAAATCCTCTTATTTCACTCATGGCCTTTGTGCCTCGAACACTGCAGGACTCGAGATATAGTGACTTGACTACAACACTGGCTGAATTGCTTGGTTTGACCAAGTACATTTTTATAAGGATTTTATGAAATATAAATGGAAAAATGAATGGTGGATGAAATCCCTTGGTTCGTATGCTGAACGCAGAATGCAGAAGAGGGTGTGACTTTGGCACTTTATAAAACTTTAATTTGGAATTTTTCACTCCCCCCCCCCAAAAAAAAAGGTATCAAATGATTTGGTAAAATAACTTCCTGTAACTGCGATGGGGGCGGGGCCTCAACATCACACTGGCTGTTTTCTGAAAGCTGTCCAACCCTGATTGGTTAAAGTCATATGTCTGTCACCAGCAGCTCCTGTAGATATTGTACAGTAAAGTGCTATGAAGTATGTTGTTATTTTCCTCCTACGCTATTGGATCGAGCTCTGATGAAAAACAGAAATTAATTGTACGTTTCACTGTTCCTCCATGCTTTTTTATTTGAGTTAATTTAACATAATTTTTTAAAAGATGAAAATCTGTTCCTGTATGATACAGTTTATGAGATAGTTTGTTTTGAACTAAACCAAAGTGTTATTATTAAGAAGATATATATCTTGTATGTAAAAGTAGAACCGTGTATGCATCAGTACTGCTGACGTCTAACCAGCAAAAATACTCCTCCCATTTATTTTTATAATTCTTTCTTGTTCTCTTGTTTTGGTTATTTTGTGGTAACTGATTTGTTTTTGTTTTGAGTTATTTGGGTTCATTGTGCATGCTCCTCTCAGACTCTGTGTAATCCTGAATGTGTTAGAGGTTGAGACTTCCCGTCCGAGCCGCATGGCCACACACTGCTCTGCTGGCCTCCATTTTGGATTTTTGTTTTCTCCCCCCCATCGTTTTTCTTCACTAGATGTGGAAAAGTTAAGATGCTAACAACGACAACATTATTTGTGTAACTGTGGAACAAAACGATCGTTTCGGTGTGGGTCCTGTGTGGCAGTGCGGCTTGGCCAGTAAGCGGTAGCCATGTTATTTTTAGCGGGTCCTCGCGGCGTTGGTCTAATTAAAACCCCGCCCTACTGTGCCTGTGATTTTGGCTTACCCTGATAGTCTTCCCCTAACCCCAACCAATCATCAATCCTCATGCCTAAACCCAACCCAATCAGAGGTAGAGTAGGGCGGGTCTTACCTAGAAGAGGCGTGGGATCCATAACGCGCCCTCGCGGTGTGGTCATGCTGCTTGGTAAGGAAGTGGCAGCCATGTTGTTTTTAGGAGAATGTAAATAGTGTCGGTCCTGTCTGCAGCTTCACTCTCCAGTAAAACTGTCCAACATGTATCTGATTGTGTCTTAATAAACTGGGTTAAAGACTGTATTACTACAGCATTCTGCACACTGTTTCTGTACTGCAGGTGGAACCATGTGTTTTTGTGCTTGTGATGAAAAATGCTTGATTTTGCAACGTCTTTTCTCAAAACTTGCAATGCAATTTATTAAGTTTTATGTGACCCCTTTGCTGTAAAATTGCAGGAATTGACAAAAACCAAACCTGTTTTGACGTTTGAATTGCAGCTCCCATGGCAAGCCGTTTTAACATGTCATTACATTTTAGATGTATAATTTCTCGTAGTCAACATGTTATCAGTCAGATTGGTAAATAGAGATATCTTCAGCTTTGATTGTACTAGACAAATCTACATTAAGATATCTAAAGAAGTGTAAGTGGCAGTTTACATTTACTAGCTAGGCTGGGTGTAGTCTATTGCAGATAATGGCAAATGGCCTGCATTTATATAGGCCTAGCGCTTTTATCCAAAGCACTTTATAATCAGTACTAGGTACATTCACACAGACATTCATACATACACCAATGGCGGCAAGCTACCCCACAGGGTGCTGGCACAACCATCGGGAGCAATTTGGGGTTTAGTATCTTGCCCGAGGTCACTGGACAGACTATACAGACAGATTCAAGATTCAAGATTTTTATTGTCACTCCATGGTACAAGTATCACGTGTGAAATTCTTGTGCTGTGGACTCCGTTTACGACATAGTACAAATAGGCAACAAGCAATGAGCAATAGGCAATAAGAAATAGGCATCAATAAGCAATACTAAGCAGCAATAGGCAATAAGGCAGAATAGCGATAAGACAAGTCAGTGGCTTATTCATTGCACATAGGTGCACATGTCATGTGCATACGTTAGACGTGTTCAGACATTTTAAATTCGACGTATTTGACATACAGTGCAAATAGCATGTACCTTATTAAACATACAATTACAGGATACAACAGGAAACTGGAGGAGCCGGGGATCGAACCACCGATCTCCTTTATCTAAAGCGATTAGTGTACGACCCGCTCTGCCTCCTGAGCTACAGTCGCCAAGATATCTAATTCAATTCTTCCTAGTCAAAAAGAACATTTCAGATGGCATTCTTCCAAGGACAGTGACATCACTTTTGCTATTCATGTGTGCATAAATACCTACATACACACATACATATTCACACATACTCACATGACACATACACAGATTACATTTAAGACTGCGAGAAGATAGTGACGATAAAATTACAGTGTGAGCAGGCAATGTCTGATGTCTTTAATAACCCCCCCCCCTTTATGCTTATTTTATCAATCCATAAGATTCAAGATTCAAGATTTATTAAGTGTCCCAAAAGGGCAATTTGGGTTGCAAAAAGCGTAGTACAAAGTACATACGGTACATAAAAACAAGACAAATAAAACTACGAATACAAATAATCTAGTTATCAATCCATTTTCCCCATTTAGCTCTCAAATCCTTCACTATCTAATCTTAGGATAAAGGTACATTATAGACGGTTTTGTTTTCACCAGCTGCAACCCCACAGCACTTCCTTTTTCTCAGCTTCTTCTTCTGTGTTTTATGGCGGTTGGCATCCTTAAATGTTGCATTACCGCCACCTGAATTGTATCAGCTTCACAGTGCTAACTATTGACAGTGTCCACTTTCTCAGCTATTCGGGGAAAACACTGACATAGCCTACTTCTATTTCTATTTTTGCTATGTAAACGTTTAAATGTAAAGATAGGCCTATGCGTGCAATAACGTACTGATAGTCAGCTTACTCTGTAACATGTAGCTTTTATTAGCCTCTCAGGCTAGCTCCGGGACGCAATCTTTTTTTTCCCATGATGGCGAAGGCATGACCCGCCCCTCTCTGCCTCTAATTGGCTGACTGCACTCGGCTGCTTCCCAGGCGAGCCAGAAGTCATCTCAAACGAGCCTATACTTTCATTCAATGTCACGATGCTGCGGGGGGAAGTAGGCTACTTCATAGCTTAACTACGAAAATAGTGTCCGCTGTTTATCTCCCTTTCTGCTGCAGCATGTTGAAGAAATAAATGTTCAGTTTGAACAACACCCATTCTGGTCATTATAGAGCAAGATGATCGCTTCCACTACCAGGGCCGCCCAGAGGGATGGCAGTGCCCCTGGAGGGATCCAGCCCCTCTCCTCTCCCTCTCCCCTCCTCTCCCCCTGGTTCCCCCCCTCCTCTCCCCCTCTCTCCTCTCCCCCCTCTGGTCCCCCCTCTCTCCTCTCCCCCTCTCCTCTCCCCCTGGTTCCCCCCTCCTCTCCCCCTCTCTCCCCTCTGGTCCCCCCTCTCTCCTCTCCCCTCCTCTCCCCCTGGTTCCCCCTCTCTCCCCTCTGGTTCCCCCTCTCTCCTCTCCCCCTCTGGTCCCCCCTCTCTCCTCTCCCCCTGGTTCCCCCTCTCCTCTCCCCCCTCTGGTTCCCCCTCTCTCCTCTCCTCCTCTGGTTCCCCCTCTCTCCTCTCCCCTCCTCTGGTTCCCCCTCTCTCCTCTCCCCCCCTGGTTCCCCCCCTCCTCTCCCCCTCTCTCCTCTCCCCCCTCTGGTCTCTCCTCTCCCCCTGGTTCCCCCCCTCCTCTCCCCCTCTGGTCCCCCCTCTCTCCTCTCCTCTCCCCCTGGTTCTCCCCCTCTCTCCCCTCTGGTCCCCCCTCTCTCCTCTCCCCTCCTCTCCCCCTGGTTCCCCCTCTCTCCTCTCCCCCCCTCTCCTCTGGTTCCCCCTCTCTCCTCTCCCCCCCTCTCCCCCCTCTGCTCTCCTCTCCTCTGGTTCCCCCCACCCACCCCCATCCGTGGTCGCCTTTTATACACGTCTCAAACAACGCAGGACAACGTGATTGGCTGGCTCAGATTTGAACAGATCTGAGCCAGCCAATCGCGTTATCCTGTGATGACGTAATGTCCTATGACCCATGACCGGATGGACCATATATGGACTTCCTCCCCCCCCTGGCTGCGCTATCATAGCTGCTGACTGTTTAACTGCACTATCAGTCAGATCCGTGACATGGACGTTACTCTGCAGAAACTACAGTAACAAAATCACGAATTGCTCTGTTTTTGGAGCTCTGCATGTCTGTGTTTGTCTAGTTAATGTGTTAACGTTAGCTAACGGCTAACATTCGCTAGTTAGCCAACCAACCAGCAGCTAACATTAGCTAGCTAGCTAGCTTACCGGAAGCGATATTTTTTTTGGATGACGGCGAAGGCATAACCCACCCCTGGCCCTCTCTGCCTCTGATTAGTGGCAGCGTTATAAACCATAGATATGACTATATTAAAAACAAACACACTGGCGTCTTTCATGCAGGCTAGCAAGCGTAACTGCTGTATGTCTGAGTCTGACCCACTGAGTTTGACGGTCTGACCACAGACTGTAGAAAGAGATGTAATGCAGGATAGCCAAGCGAATGTGTTTGGATGGAAGTTTGACGCTAGGCCAATCAGAGGCAGAAAGGGGCGGGTTATGCCTTCGCCATCATCCGAAAAAAGAATATCGCCTCCGGGACAACAACGCTTCCTACCCAGCATGTGCACGTCTTTCCGACAGGGGTGGTTGTTATGGCAACTATCAACAACAACAACAACAACAACTACTACTAACTACTACAAGACATAAAGACCGAAATAGGCTACCTTGTTAATGTGTCTGTCGGAGACACGGCCTAACGTTAACATTTAATAAGAGCCGAATATCAGCCTGCGCTCAGCTATGTATACAGGAAGTAAACCGGATATTCAGGTGGGTTGTGACGGTTGTTATTGTTGTCAAGTTAAAACTGTCTATACATCCATGGTCATAGCAGACTGACCTTCCCAACATGGCGGCCTTCAAGGTTCAGTTCTCACATGGCCCTGCCCATCGCGTAATTGCGCATGCGCCGTATTTGGGTCCTAGGAGCAACATCCTTTTCCTGTATAAAACGCTGATTTATTTGATCACATCGGATCAGCCATTTATTGATTTATTTATAGTGTTTGGTGAAGTTGTGAACATTCTGATTGCGTCATCATCTCCCTGTGTGACGGATAGTGATCTTTGTTAGCCGCAGCTGTTAGTTAGCCTGGCTACCGGAGTTAGCTCGGGTCGGCCCGGCCTGGACCGGGTTAGCATGGGAGCGCACCGCAGCGAGGGCCGCAGCCGGGACTGGATGGCCCCGATCGGGCCAGAGGACCTGCACACCCCGGTGAGACACAGCTGCTAGCTGCCTAACGTTAGTTAGCTAGCTGCTAGCTAGCTGCTAGCTAGCTGCTAGCTAGCTTTAATTGTGATATAAAACATCCTACAGTAAACAAACGTAATACAAAATGTATTAATATGATAATAATGACTCATTGATTCATAACTTAAAATGTGTTTAGACTGACAGGTCTGCTTTAGGTTTTATCCAGTCAGAGGATTCATTAGGTGACAATAGCTGCAGCTGTTGTCCCTACCTCAGATCTCCGGTGGTTGGAAAATGCACTTTATTATTTATTATTTCTAATTTATTTACGTCTCTTTTATTTATCATTTAATGGTCCTGTCAAGTGTTGTGTGAATTTTATCTTTAGGAGTTATTTTTGTCTACTGAATCTGTAGTGTTTGCTGTGGAAATTGCCTTTTGCACATCGCGTTCTGTACCTCCTGAGTTTCCGTAGCCCCCGCCCCTTCCCCCTCACAGAGCCGTCTGCATTCTTGAGAGTAAAGGCCTAAACATGGTCGTCCGTCAGAGCCTCGCCCCGCCCTCCCCGTATGACGCCGGGTGGAGCGCCGTCCTACGGGGAGGGGGCGCCGTCGGCTGACGGGGGCTGCTCGAAAATGTGACTTCACGGCGACGATACGTGCGTGACGTCAGATGCAGGAGAGTTGTGATTGGCCGTTGCCCTGGCTCTTCGTCGTAAAGTCGCCTTTCAAAGCATGATGTTAGATTATAACGAACTAGTTGTGTGGCTTAAGGCCTAAACATGGTCGCCCGTCCGCCTCGAATTGGAGCCGTCTCGCCGTCTCGCCGTCTGGCGGCGCCAGCGAGCCCTACATGCTCGGACGCCACTACGCCCTCCCCCCTCCCACCCTCCCTCCTCCTGTGGAAGCTCCGTGTGAAAATGGCGGAGATTGTGTTCCAGGCAGTCTGAATGAAATTGAATGTAACGTTCCCAATTCTATGTATTAAATTCTAAAAAACGACCCTCAACATTTGGGAAGGCTAAGCCACACAACTAGTTCATTATAATCTAACATCATGCTTTGAAAGGCGACTTTACGACGAAGAGCCAAGGCAACGGCCAATCACAACTCTCCTGCAGCTGACGTCACGCACGTATCGTCGCCGTGAAGTCACATTTTCGAGCAGCCCCCGTCAGCCGACGGCGCCCCCTCCCCGTAGGACGGCGCTCCACCCGCCGTCATACGGGGAGGGCGGGGCGAGGCTCTGACGGACGACCATGTTTAGGCCTTTAGCCTTCCCAAATGTTGAGGGTTGTTTTTTAGAATTTAATACATAGAATTGGGAACGTTACATTCAATTTCATTCAGACTGCCTGGCACACAATCTCCGCCATTTTCACACGGAGCTTCCACAGGAGGTGGGAGGGCGAAGTGGCGTCCGAGCATGTAGGGCTCGCTGGCGCCGCCAGACGGCGAGACGGCTCCAATTCGAGGCGGACGGACGACCATGTTTAGGCCTTAATACCGCATTCATGACAACTCGGCCCGCCGGAGGTTTCAACACGGAACCTCCGCCCTGGACAGATTGCGTTCACCTCCCGCTCGGGGGGAAAGCCCAAACTGTTGCTATAGCAACCCGTGTTAGCATGGTAGCTACCTACTAGCGAACAATGCTAACCGAACATGCTGAATGCTGAATTTCACACAGAGCGAAACACAGATGATACAAACACATATGAAACGTTAACATTACATAATTAAGAACTCAACTTGTGTGTTAAAACGTCAACAAACGTCTTTATAATAATTCTGTGATTATCATTAACGATGCAAGTAGCCATTTTGATGTGGCTGTGACGTCAACTCGGAGAAACCGGAGCTCTGGATGATACCCGAATTTCCGAGCTGTAATTCTGGCCTGGACGACCGTTCAATTCAATTTTTACAGGTCGGAACCCATTTTTTCCGGCGGTCCGAGTTGTCTTGAACGGGGTATGAGTTAGATGTGAAAATGCTGCCGTGATATATTACTATTTTCGGTTGAAAATGAGCAATTTACTTCGTAGTCTTTGGTGCGTATTGTTAACTGATAGTATTTTTATGTTACCCAACTGTTTTTGTACCGCTTTGACCATTAATTTAAGTTGTTTTAGACGTTTTCAATGCACTTTCTAATCGCCATTTTGCCATCACTGAAGGAGATATTTTACGAGTGTAATCTGTTATCTTGAATGTTCAGGAAGCTGATGTGCAGAATGAGAGGCCAGAAGACAACTTAAAGTGTCTCTTATTGTCTTCTGCAGGTATGCATTTTCCTGTTAAATGTCATAGTTTGTGTTGTCTGTTAGCCACTCCGTGATTTCGGTTAGGTTACGCAATAACCACGCCCTGTGCCCGCCTACGCAGCAGTCAAGCGCCGGGATTGGCCAGGAGCAAGTCTTTTGTCTTCTTCTTTTGACAGCTGGAATCTCCCACACCACAACCACTGGAGGGCACGCAGCCCAGCGATTTCATGAACCAACTGAATAGCTCTTGAGAACGGACAGCGATATCGAGAGTGGACATTGAAATGAATTATGGTCACCTACCTTCCTTAGCATAGTAATAATAATAATAATAAGCATAATAATTGTAATCTACACAATGTACAAAAACATGCAATAATATAAACGATGTGTTCACGTTCATAGCTCATATCATAATATAATGTATCATTATCGTTAATTTCAAGCTCAATTCTTACCCAGAGAAAAGGTACAGCACTGAAAATGTAACAAGCAATAGTTTTTTAAACATCTTTATTTTAAAAGATGAAAAAACCCAGGTGCTTTAGTCCCAAGCTTCAACAAGCAGACATTTTATCTCATTTACTTTTATAGGCTACTATTCAAAGCAGACCTTCAAAACAGGAAACCCAGAGATATTACTCTTGGGATTGATGCAGATTGATGGGATTTTCTCACAGGGCTTTCTGAGGAGAAAGATAATTATTGCCTCAAATATCAGATTAAGACAAGATGAAAAAAGTTGTGCTATAAGAACAATCTAACTTACTTTTGCTAAGAAGTTTTGATGGAGAAAAATTACTTAAAACATTGTTAATTTACCCTTTTACCGAAATCATGTTGGCAGCTCACGCCGAGCTCCATGCAGGCTGAGGCCTTGTCAGTCTGCTTCTCGCGCACCAGGAGCTTGTCAATAAATCATCGTCCCATTGGCTCACGTGAGCATGGGCGCCTGGCCAATCCCGGCGCTTGACTGCACCCACGCGTCATTTTAGTTTGTCCACTCCACAGGGTGTCGCTGTTCTTACTTTTTGTATAATGTTCCCATGGTTGCATTTTAGTTTTAAACAGTTGAAACTGTTGCAATAAGTTAGTTAGAAGATTTTTTCCCCCTGCATAATGTAATAGCTCTTAGTAAAATATTTCATGTACTAGAAATATCGTTAGCCTTTATAATTACTGTATAGCTATTAATAATGTGAATACTGGTACGGCATGGTAGGATTGCCTTTTGCAACAGGAGGTTCTGGTGAGACGAAGGAGGTGCCCGGCCTGGAATCACCCCACAGGGCCTTGGACCTCCATGCACCGAGGGTCTCACAATACTGCGGTGTAGCACTAAACTCTATTGCAGCGGATTGGGCGTGATCAACCCTTCCCCGGGCAACGTTGCAGACAGAGTAGGAAGGCTGATCCGTGAGCGGCTGCTTCTGGGACGCGGGTCGGGGTCGTAATCGGCCTCGGCTGGGTCTACTGGGCGAGGGTGTATGATGTTGACAGACCCGAAACACCCCACGACCCCAGTTAACATCACTGATGACGCGTCCCAGCGCATGCAGTAGTATGTATACTTGAACCATGGTTGCATTTTAGTTTTAAACAGTTGAAACTGTTGCAATAATTTAGTTAGAAGATTTTTTTCCCCTGCATAATGTAATAGCTCTTAGTAAAATATTTCATGTACTAGAAATATTGTTAGCCTTTATAATTACTGTATAGCTATTAATAATGTGAATACTGTACTGTAAAAGAAAAGAACAAAACAGACAGTGTCGTCTGCATTCTTAAGGGAAGCTGATGTGCAGAATGAGAGGCCACAAGACAACTTAAAGTGTCTCTTAAGCCGTTTTCCCACATGCGCTTTGTACCGCTAAATGACCGGAACGTGGTCTAATGCCTGCATGTGTAAAAGTTGTCGTGCCGGTATAAACGTGACCCCGTCATCGCCGACATTTCACCAGTTTCGAGCCAGTCAGAAGAGCGGTATGCGCGATAACAGGCGCAAGTGTAGAACGGGTCCAGTCATTTGCCGGCATGGGCGAGGTGTACACACGTTGCTTAATGTTCCAGCGGGCATAATCTAATCATTCGCGCACATTAAAGCAAACTGGCAAAATGATCTTGTGATCTCTCCTCTCTGCTGCCTGCTCGCTCTCTGGCCACAGTCGTTCAGTCCTCCTCCTTGAGTCACAGGCACAGCCCGACAGGGACACAGACGAAGCAAATGCACGAAGCGAAATGTGGAAGTATTTTGCTTACGTTGCCTACAGCGAACTAGCGAAGGCAAGCCCGGACACATCAAACGAAGCCAGTCTGTAAAAAGTGCTTCAACGCGACGCAGGTGAACGGATAAACAAGCAAACTTATTTCACCATCAAGAGTTTTGCCGACACGTCACTCCCCACCCGCTCTGCAGTGCCGCCCCGCCCCCCAACATACAGGCAATTTCGCTGCTAGATTCTCATATGCGAGAGCCGAAGTGTGAAGGGAAATGTCCGATATTGACTTACAGGTAATTTTCCGGTACGCATGTGGGAAAACGGCTTTATTGTCTTCTGCAGAGCAAAATAAATGCCAGAAAAGAGAACCCGAGCAGACTTGTGAAACAAGCGAAGGCTCATTTCCAATAGGCCTACATGTCCGGTATAATCCATTCTGCTTTAGGATTACTGTTACAGTAACGTAAATCCGCGGATTACAAGGTCCGATGTTCTGCCAAAAAGGGAAAACTGACCAGTGACCATAACATTAGCTGCAGCTAAATAGTGATCGCCATGAAGCAATAAAGTGATTCGTTCTCCACATTTCTTGTGGCTAACGTTATGGGACAATGACAGTGTAGTCAGTAAACTAGCGCCACGTTTTCAATGAGTTTTATCCGGCGTGCGTTATGGAGAAGTGTGCGTCTGTCTCGTGTCGTTAACGGGAGCGCATCCAGTGGCGTGCCTGACCAAGTTGGTGCCCTAGGCAAGATTTTTGCTGGTGCCCCCCCCCCCCCCCAAAGAAAATATAATAAAAATTATATCGCAGCCAATTCCACCACAAATACTTATACAGTCACACAAACTGACGTCATGTTACCGCTAAAACTGCTGCCTGCAGTGCAGGCTCAGAATCGCCCTTCCCCCACTCTGGGAAAAAGCTCCGAGCAAGTAGAAGGGGAGGTGGTATGGATTAGCGACCATGGTGAAAGTGCTGCAGCCAGGCCCGTAGCCAGGGTTTGGGAAGTACCGAGGTCGTTTTAGCGCGGCGCGGGGCACCCATAGAAAATTTTGTCCATTTTAAAGTAAAATGCTTCAATCTGGTGCACTTTGAGAGCAAAATTAAGAGGCTAGATCTATAAAGAACTACAGACATCATGTTAGATTAATATCCTCTTTAACTGTGCTGTTGCTTTAAAATTATACAAAAAATAAATGTCTCCCCATATAATATAATTTATATTCTGCATACAGGTCACATGGCAGAATGCTGCTCAATTAAATACAATGGCCCATCTACACAAACATCACTTACAGGGTAGTTACTTACCCATTCACTTCAATAGAACTGTCCCCAAAGTCTAGCCCCAATCTAGCCTCAATGCAAAATCTGAATGTTGTGAGTTATCTTTCTTCCTTCTATAGCACACAGAGAGGAAGCAAATTGTTGCATTTCTGATCAAAACTGTCACATTAAAACATCAATGACAGATGAATTGATCTGGGGGCCGGGGCTATTTTTCCTTTTTTTTTAGGGGGGGGTACCGAGGTCATGACCTCGGTGTGCTCAATGATAGCTACGGGCCTGGCTGCAGCCCAGAAAGCCAGAATTAGAAAAATGATTTCACTATTATTTAAAGACTTAAGACGTTGTTGTGCTTATATTTTGTCTACTATTGCAAAATAATAGTAGGCCTATTATCATGAAAAAGTATTTGTAAAAAAATAAAAATAAAATTACCCTCTCTGGCGCCCCCTAACGGCTCAAGCGCCCCTAGCATTTGCCTAGTTCGCCTAATGGACGGCACGCCACTGAGCGCATCTCCACCAGTCAATTTTTGTGATGAGCTGGATAACTTCCGGTTAAAAATTTCAAAATAATATTTCTTAAACAAAAGTAAATAGCTTGATGCACGTTGGATGAGAAAAGGGTATTTCAATGAACAAAGCAGCAAACCTTGTATCAAAATACTCGTGATGTTAAGATTACGAGTGAAACTGTGGCTGTTTAGCATTACTCAAAATTAATATGAATGCCAATGTTACAATAAGGGTTTTATTTTGAAAGCCCTAAAGCAGATGACATACTTTTACATTCTGGCTGACTTGACGCCGGTGCAGCTATGCCTGTCTGAAACAGCCATGCTGCCTGTATAGCCGGATCCACATGACGATGCGTGCGTACCATTTTTGAAGTGGTGGAACGAGTACCCGAACAACGGAAACATTACTCGAGTACTGACGTTATGGACGAGTACTCAAGTACTCCCGCCCATCCCTAGTTAACGTTACTTTATTCTCATCAGAAACCACTTTGATTTGTATGTTTAAACAAGTTTGCAGCCTAGGTATAACTCTAAGTCTAAAACCTTGTATTGATCTATTCACGTCAGAGCCAGAACGATATCAGAATACACAGCGCGTCCGTCCGTGTTCCGGGTATAGTGTCCTCCTGGCTGGGGAGCTACAGACGGAGAGCAGGATAAAGGTAGGTTTGAGTGACAGATTGAGGGCGAATGGCGTTACAAGAATTACTCACAAGCTCGTTTTGATGCTTTTCCATTGGTTGCATTTTGTAAAAACCCACGCAGTTAAAGACATGAAGCGTTATTACGGAACCCACCGTGGTTTTGGGCAGACCATGCCCTGTGCCCGCCTACGCAGCAGTCAAGCGCCGGGATTGGCCAGGCGTCCATGTTCCATGAGCCAATGGGACGAGTATTTATTTGGACAAGCTGTGGCTTATAATCGATTATTTTTGACACCCCTAGTGGAGGACAGCCCTAATTCTGGCACATTGACATTGAGGTGTATTGCTGATATGTTGATTGATGAGCACAATATAACCCCGCTGTACCTGCAGAGCTGCTTGGTGGGAAGAGACATCTGGCAGAGGAGGAGAGGAACGTTGTCCAAATGAATTCTTCAGCAAAGGTGAGGAAAATATCAGTCACTGATGCTGCGACTGCAAACACACACACACACACTTACTTTGCCTCTGTCCTGATTCTTTCTTTCTATCTTTCTCTACGGAAACAGAGAGACACCAACGGACCCAAACGTCACCGCTGTCAGCAGTGTGACAAAGCATTCACAAAGCTGCACCTCTTAAAGCAACATCAGATAGTTCACTCAGCAGAGAGTGGTTACTCTTTCAGTCAGTTAGGTAGCTTAACAAGACATCAACGCATTCACACTGGAGAAAAGCCCTACAACTGTGACCAATGTGGGAGAGGCTTCACTCAGTTAGGTACCCTAACAAGACATCAACGCATTCACACTGGAGAGAAGCCCTACATCTGTGACCAATGTGGGAGCAGCTTCAGTGAGTTAGGTACCCTAACAAGACATCAACGCATTCACACTGGAGAAAAGCCCTACAACTGTGACCAATGTGGGAGCAGCTTCAGTGAGTTAGGTACCCTAACAAAACATCAACGCATTCACACTGGAGAGAAGCCCTACAACTGTGACCAATGTGGGAGCAGCTTCAGAGAGTTAGGTAACCTAAAAACACATCAGCGCATTCACACTGGAGAGAAGCCCTACAACTGTGACCAATGTGGGAGCAGATTCAGTGAGTTAGGTCACCTAAAAACACATCAACGCATTCACACTGGAGAGAAGCCCTACAACTGTGACCAATGTGGAAGCAGTTTCAGTCAGTTAGGTACCCTAAAAACACACCAACGCCTTCACACTGGAACAGGCTACTGGTGTGACCGCTGTAAGAAAATGTTCACTCAGTCATCTGGTCTGAAGAAACACCGCTGCATCTAACCTGCTGAAGAGCACCTCCACTGTCTGCAGGAGGAACAAGCCTCTCTCTCTCCAACCAAACATGTAATGAATCAAAGTTCAGTCACAGCAAAGTCTCTCTATGCATAATTATGTTTGTTTCTCAGCCATAAATCTTGGCATTGCGTTGCTACAATGTAAACAAAAATGTAAATATCTCATCACAAAGTAAATAATATACCGTATTTCCTCTATTAGTGGCCTCTACTCAATTACTGGCCTCTGCTCTAATATAGGACGGGGGCACGGCCCGCACGGACAAATACAGGCCCCTCCCTCAATACAGGCCGGGTCAAAAACAAAACAAAACGAAGGAGCAAAAACTACAGTGAATACGGTACTGTAAAACACAACGCATCTACTGTGTGACGTAACCGGACGTAACGCAGAGACCAAGCGAACCAGACGAAAGTTTGACGTTAAGTTTAAAGAGAGCGCTGTGCAATATGCAGCGGAACATTTGGTACAGTGTGATGTGGAATCAGCCCTTCAAGCAGAGCCTGCACGATGCCTACGACGAGTGGATAGCTGGGGACGCACTCCGACGCAGATAAGCAGCAGGAAACCTAAAAGCGCCTGCTCGACGCCTGCTTGTGCACTGGGTGATCGCCGCCTGGGACAAGCTGGACAAGGATCTGATCAAAAAGTCCTTCCAAGTTTGTGGACAGTCTGTGAAAACTGACGGGAGTCAAGACAATCTCATCCACTGATCCCCCCGCTGCCCCCCGCCTCCTCCTATACACACAGAGCCTGCTGATCTCTCCGTGTGCCTGTCTGTGCCCCGCCTGCCTCCTCCTATACACACAGGAGGAGGCCGGGAGGCTCTCGCCCAGCTGCGTTAAAGCGGGACCAGGAGAACAGACAGGCAGCCGATGAGGAAGATGAAGAGGAACTGGTCAACAATGAACTTGTTCTGGATGATGTTGATGATGATGACGCGGAGGATACCGACATACTAGATGAGGAGGAGGAGGATACTGAGTGAGTGAGTGACCACCAATATTTATTTGCGTTGTTTGGTTTTATGCAATATTTTGCAATAAAAGTCATGAAAATAAAGGAGTATGTCCATGAGAGTTTAATATTAAGAAATAAAGGCCTGACTCGATTACTGGCCTCTGCTCTAATATAGGACGGGGGCTCTCTGCGGCTCAGTAAATACAGGCCCCGGTTACTATTAGCGGAAATAATATAGTTTGAATAGAGAGCTGTGATTGTTAAGGGTCTGATTTGTGATGTGATTACTACAGCAGAATACCATAGAGCTAATATCACCATGATTTTTTTCTGACCCACCAGAGCGTCATGTTCTGTATTGACATATATTGAATTTAGTATTGTCCCTAAAGTTGACTCATATGAATGAAACATGAACAGTGACATCAACATAATGAATGTAAAGCCCAGCTCTTCAGTGTATTACTTCTAACCTGCCATTAACTCAAGTGACTAAGTCACAACAAGCATCACCTCTGACATGAATCATCTGTGGCAGCATCTGAACAGTCCTCTAATGCAGCCTTATGCAGGGATGCTCAACTTACTTTGCCCGGGGGCCACTTTTGCAAAATGACAGGAGACGAGGGGCCAGTTAATAAACATACAATAATATAAAATGTTCTGTAGTGGATTGTAGGTTTTTAGTTAAGTTAGTTAAGTACATTGATATAAGCACCTGGGTGGCGAGCAAGCAGTGATATTTGACAATTGAGTTGAAGCTCAGTCAAACATTATTTAATGTTACTTTTCATTGTGAGTTATAAAATGGTCGTTGGGGGCTACTTGGCACCCTATCATGTGCCACATCTGGCCCCCTGGTTGCAAGTTGAGTATCACTAATCTAATGTTCAGCTGATAATTAAGTTTAACAAATTGTATTGTGATTTGGTTGTAGAGTTTGCTGGGTCAGATTCAGTCAATCACCCCCCCCCCCCCCCCCCCCCCCCTCCCCCAAATCAACTACATGGAGTTTACAGTGCTGTGTAAGTGCCATTCATCAATTTGTTTGCTTTGGTGTTTTATCTTTTTTTGGTGTAATGAACTTGTTGAACCACTAGGTGGGAAGGGGGCAGGGTTATATAGTTTTTGACCGTGGCCATGGTGTCTGCAGGTGTAGCAGTAGCTCAAGTTTAGTTATACTACCTGTATGATTAGGGCTTTTCACACTACACTTAGCCAGGGTTAAGTCATTCTGTTAGCCCAGGGCTAACCCTGACTTCAGCCCCGGCTAGCTGGCCCTGCTCTGGAGCAGGCTTAGCCCAGACTCTCCATCTAAACACAGCAGGGCTAAATGTTGCCAGTGTGAAACGGGGCCAAGGAAACAAACAAAAGCATAGGCCTGTTTTAGGTTAACCTGGGTTAACAAAAGGCGCTAAGTTAGCTTGGAGCTATCTTAGCCCAGGGCTTAGATACGCCTGGGCTAAGAGCATGTAGTGTGAAACGCCCTTTTTTGATGTTTTACTCGAATGCAAGAAACTGTCAATCTGCCTGAGCAATAATAAATGGAGCAGCAAATGCAAAGCTAAACGTTTGGACATTGTAATTGGTTTGTGGGTTACACCGCCGATGTCTCCGGCACATGTCAATTACTTTCACCAACATGCAACAATATGGTGGCTTATTGGAAAGTCATTCTAATGTATGTGTTGCACTCTGAATCAGAATGCAGAGAGAGAGAGAGTCTCAGTCACATCTACTGCTGCTGTTTTACATGCAGCCCTTATATTCAGTTTTCATGCATATTTTGTACTGAACATGTTCTACTGTTGTAACTGACAGCTGTTTTGTTCAAACTGTTCTACTCCAGATGTGACAGTAATGAAACAGGTGGCTGCACTGCCTGTTGCTGTGATGACTATGTGAGCGAATATGTGCAGACGCACCAGATTCAGCCAGCATGAGGTCATCACAGGTCACCCGTTTATTATATTATTATTATTATTACAATCACCTGGTATTGGGAACTGGGGATGTTACAGTATTTAGGGCCGCAACCCTATATTTTTGACAAAATGTCCCATACGTTTATGGACAAATAAGAGGATTATTGTGCTTTTGGCTTTAATTGAGTGTACCTGCACTGTAAATCCTGTGTTAGGCAGCCTACAAGTGAGTTTATTTCTTGTTATTGTGCTGTTGGCTTTGAGTGTTCAGGTGGCTGTGCTGTAAATCCTGTTGAGATGCAGGTGAGTATATGTCTCAGTTATTATTTTGGCCTTAATTGTGCATATGTGCGCTGTGGGGGGGGGCCTTTATGCATCCAAGATAAGTGCATACATACAAGAGTACAGCTTTCCTAATGACAAATAGCACAAATCTAAATCTTCAAGTAGACCAGCAATGTAGGCTATAGTCAAAATCATAGGAATGAGAATTCACAAAGGAGATAATGTACACAGTGCAAGAGCACCCCATAGTGAGGTAAACAACGCTAGTACAGCTCTAAATAGATACAAAATCACAGGATATTTTCACAATATTTTCAAAATAGGCCTATAGGGGGCAGACTCAACATCGGACCCCAAAGGGGCGTCATAAATGATGCAACCTAGTCGGCCTATGCAATGAGTGAAGATCTAGTGACGCCAATGCCCCTGCAAAGAAGACAAAGGATGATAAGAAACATTTAAGTTCAAAATCAACGTTGCTAAATGGACAGATTGATATCCCTGAAGTTTGACTGACTTTGTGTTATCAGTGGAATCTGCTTATAGTGATGAAGCGCTTATATTGATCAAAAAGATTGGTCCTGAATCATTCCCATATACATGCTGTTGTGTGTGCTAAAATGCCTTAGGAAACCTGTTCTTGACACCTCACAGCCACTAGGGGGCACTCTGTGCAAGCCAAACATGTTCTGGTTAACTCAATTGTATGGTCTCCCCACAAAAATGCAAATTGTTTATTCCATGAACTATTCCATGATACTGTTCTATTCTTTTTTTTCCCTTTATTTTTTTACAGGAGGAGTCTCACTGAGAGCAATGCTCTCTTTTTCAGGAGCATCCTGTTCACATTCACTCACACCTGGAAGCTGACCAGTACAACCACAGTCTGATCTGCTGGCCACTGAGCAGCTCCACTGGAGCGGTTGGGGTTAAGGGCTTTGCTCGAGGGCACCTCAGTGGTGGTAATGAGGGCGGGGCAGGCGCTGCCTTTTCACTTTCCCCACCTAGATTTATCCTGCCGGTCCCGGGGATTGAGCCGACAACCTTCCGGTCACAAGCTCACTTCTCTAACCATTAGGCCACCACTGCCCCATTGTTACATAGGCTATACACATTTAGTATTTAGCTGATGCGCCAATCCACAGTGACTTGCAATTAGTGAGCAGGTAGCCATGTTGAGAAGAGGATCGAATATGTTTTTGCTGGATATTGTTACAGGACACAATCTGTTGCTGGGGATCAACCCGGTGACCTTTGGCTGGGTGACAGAAATGAAACAGAATCTATTCACCTTATCTGTATCTCTTCTTCATGGCTCACACTGATGGCTCACGTCAGCTTTGCACAAGCTACTTCCCTCTAGCTGCAGATGGTGTGTATATCATGCTGCCCCAACACACCTAGACTATAGAGAACAGCTTTTAACCATTTACATACTGAGAAGATCGTTCTCAATGGTATTAAAACAGTTGGTGTCAAACAGAAACATAATTTGTATTGTATACCTTCGTTTAGATGCTTTGTTTATTGTTTTAATCTGCAAACTAAAACAATTTCGATGCCTTTTAAAAACATGAATTACGCCGCTTTTACTCTGAAGGCTGAACGTCCAAACCGGAAGTCTTATATTCGCTAGCTCCGTAAACCGGAAGTGTTATATTCGTTCACAGGTTAGAGCTCTAAGGAACTAGCAAATATAAGAACTACCGGTCGGAATTGTTCAAAATAAAAACAAGCCATTGAAAATTATTAACTTGCACATTAAAAGTATAAATCAAGCATTTAAACGAAGCTATACATCACTAATTATGTTTCTGTATAACAACTGTTTTAATAACATTGAGGATGTTCTTCTCAGTATCAAATGGATTATGATGTTGACTGGCAACATCTAAATTGAAAGCATTCAAATTTACAGTATGGTCGTCAATATGTATTTTATTTTGAAATCTGTGACAGGACGTCGCGTTTCATTCTAATCCTGTGCAACTTGATCCTAGCAGAGTGCTGTCAGTCCGCCCTGTGCTGAGTGAGTTGCGGTTCTGTTTTAAACGTTGCGGGTCAAAATGAGCGACAAAGGCTTGTCGGACGAGGCGGCAGCAGCGGCTTGTAAAGATGGACACGCGATAACTAAGGTGAGCTGCTTGATATTCCTCTTTAAACTGAGCCTAACTTCTGCCAGACTGTGTCAAACCCGACTAAACAACAGGCCATCGACTGGCCGACAACTAGCTAACATCAATGCATCCATTATCGGACGGTCCCTGTCCGACCTGCTTGCTTCCCCTTTCCCCGCAGAATTTAGAGGATGCCCCCCCCCCCCCCGACAAGCAGTCATTCCGCGATATACTAACATGGTTGTCCATGCGTGACGTTATGCAGAGTTTTGTCCATACGAATACTGTCTCTGGTATTTGTTGTCACATTTCAGAAGACAATACCGAAGTCGAGCTCGTTTCCGCTGCATAGCGATCCCCGATTTCCGTCCACTCGCTTGGAGAGAAAGTCACGCCAAACTATTGGAGAACTGCGTCATGCTGCTTGCCACTTGCAATATATAATGTCGTAGTCGTAGTAGCCTACAGCAAGTAATGATTACGGTTGTTTTCGAATTGATGGACTGATTGGACAGTGTCAAAACAGTGTCCGATATAGGTTCTCTAAAGATAGTTTACTGCAAGGCTGAGTTAGTTAACCTGGGCATTCAAATCAATAATGACAACAATGTTGGCATTGTTGTTGCTAACATCAGTTGTTTTGCTAATGATTTAGGCTCTGTGTGATCATCAGCAGAAACTATTTTGAGGGCTGCAACTGCCTGGTTTGTAAACGTTGTGTAAGATGACATTCAGATGCACTTTGAGGGAAGGTTGGCAGCCTGAGGAAGGGAGGGCACAGGAAAGGAGAAGAGTCTCCAACAGCACAGATAACACTCCACTGTGAGAGAGAGAGAGAGAGAGAGAGACACACACACACACACACACAAATTTGATTGGTATACACTTGAGAATACAAAATATCATGACCAAGGTGGGAAATGGCGACCGGCCACTTGTCAAGTGCTGGTGAATGTTTGTTTACGACAGGTAACCAGCCATCATTTTGGAGTCCTATTCTGATCCAAACAGCCAGTTGTTTGGTTGCAGTGAAAGTGGCTGGTGAGAGTGAACTTGGCCACTGTGGTCGGGTCAGTACTAGACAAACAGTCAGTTCCAGCTACTTTTTCATCGAAGCAAACGGGTGAAAGCCCTAAAAAGAACAATGTTAACTGTTGAATCCACTTCAGTCATGAAGGAGAGATGGTGATGATAAAGATGGGCAGAAGCTTCAAGATGTCTCCATCCCGTTTTAGACAACTGAGACCACCTGGATGATGGAAAAGGTGGAGAAACCTGTCCCATCTTTGGTAGACTCAGTACAGGGGGTGTCCAAACTTTTTTGAATGGGGGTCAGATTACATACATACAAGTACATACAAATGGGTTAATGTACTCTAAAGATTTTGTTTACCATCTGAAAACATTAGTTCTGCATGTGCTGTTCCTACCTGGTGCTTGTACAAACTGTATGATAGTGCTGTCATCATTAGGTGAAGGGAAAAAATGCAAATTGAACTTGCTTGATTAACCAATAGAGACACTGCATAACGCGTCATCATTCAGAAACCTCGCCCAAGACGGGGGAAAACAGAAACCCCCCCTCCAATCCTGGCGTTCTCCTATGTCACGTGCATGGTTTGCGTGTTGCACAAAAAGATTGTATATACGGAAGATGAACACTCCAACTTACTTCCTTGACAGCTAGATTCACATTTTTCTTCTCGCCAATTCTCAACGGCTTCCTTGTTTTGCTCAGGAGTACAAAAAAACTTTAACTGGCGATTTTTTACATTTGTTGTCTGCGCAGCCCCACCACACAACAGCTTGTAGCTATGTTTAATTCAAGGAAAATGACGCTGGTGTGTGGAAATAAACAGAGCTTTTTTCCCTGTGATGGGCGTGGCCTACTTCATGCAGTGTCTCTATACTGTGTGGAGGGCCACATTATAGTATATTTTGAGAGACAAGCTGAGGGCCGCAATTGGCGCCAGGGCCGGACTTTGGCCATGCCTGGTGTAGGCCTACATCATGGTGATCCGAACAGGCCTGCTGCTCTTTCCAGTATGTGGATTTTGCCTGGGAGATGTAGGTCACGTCACACACAGGACTGTGGTGGTCATTGTGAGATCTAAACCCTCGGCTGGACAGTGGCCGGGTTTGGCTGAAATCCCTTTCACATGGAGCTGCCAGGAGACATTCTCCACTGCTCAAATCCATTTCCAGGCATGGAGAAAGATGTTCTGAGAAGGCTGGTGTTGTGATCTCTCTATCCCTCCCTCTCTCTCTTTCTCTCCCTCCCTCGCTCTTAAATATTATGCGCTTCATTAAATCTCTAAATTAGAAGGCTTTCCCCCCTGTGCCTCACATCTCAAATCTCTCTTGAATCCAGTCGTCGTTAAGGTTTAGCTTTAAATACGTTTGGGGTTCAATTCTCATCTTGGCGAGATCAGTTTCTGGTACTTCTGTCAACTTATTCATGAAACTGACTGCAAAACACCATTTGATTATTTACTTCTAGTCCCCACTCAATGATTTTAAGCAATATATTATGATCACATTTACTACTGTAGCTTCACTTGACTGACTGGATAGTTTGTATCTGCTCTGTGAATTCTCTGTATAAATGCCATTGTTTTCTTCTGTTGGCTCCCTTTTGAAAAATAGGCCTCCGTCTCAACGAGACTAACTGCTTAAATGAAGGATGAATGGGGCGATCTACTTGGGTATTGATGCAGCAGGATGTTTAGAAGGTGTTTAGAGTAGAGATGGTCTTGTTGGTGTGGTGGTCTGGGCCTTCTTTCCCACCCTGGTCTTCAGGTCTTCTCTGTAGGGTGTGTCGTGTAGCTGTGGGCATGTCTGAGATATCTAAAACTAGGGATGCAACGATATGAAAATTTTGGCCGATAACCGATATTAACACGTTCACTGCCGTCGACGAGGTAACTCGTCAAACAGAAACCAACCGTTGTCTGCCGTCGACGAGTTAACTCGTCAAAAAAAAAAAAAAAAAAAAATTGACGGTGGGACGTGGATCAAACCCTTTTACGTCTCCTATAAAAATATGGGAGCCACCGAACGTGTACAACCCATTCCACCGACCCACTAAGTGGCGACAGTGCTCTCCAGACTAGAGAAAGCGAGCCAAAACTGCAGGGAAAAGCGTGAGGAAACCATTCTCATACTGTAGAATGGTTTGGCGAAAATGCTTTCGCGCTGGTGCACAACGGTGGCGCACAACGGTGGGGGGTTCCAAAAATAGACTGGGTGGAACACACTTTGAAACACGCAGCATAAAGCCCAGAATCGCAAAAGCTTCATCAAAGCTCTCAACCGAAACACCAAGAAACGAGCGAGCCCATCCAGACTCGCCCGACGAGGGGCAGCCAGGCAGCAGACAGGCAGCAGAAACACGCTTGTGACACACCCGCTGCAGCCACGGAGGGAGGAGGAGAACACACACGGAGGGAGGAGTTTGAAGGAGAGGGGGGTTTCCTGCTGTTATGGAGGAAATTACTGTTCAAAACTATTGTTTAGATGTCTGACGTCTTACTGATGCCAAAAATAAATGGTTAAAATGACTGTTCTATCGAATTTCACAAAAAGGCATTTTTCTCACCTTTCATTTTCAGATGCTGAAACCATGCTGTATTCAACTGCTAATGCCTACATAACTACTAACTCTACAAACTAACTCTTTTAGACAGAGAAAGCACACATTCTATTAGTTCTTTTGAGATATTTTGTGTTCACAAAATCCTAACAGAAAAGAATCCTTGGCTCTGGAAAGATGAGCCAGAATCCTCAAAAAAAAACCTTGGCAGAAGCTACCTACAGTAAAAAAAAAACTGTTGGCAGTGAATGTGTTAAGATTGCTGTTATGGCCGATAACCGATATTTACCGATGTCGATATGATCTGTATAAAAACACATTTCTATGATAATACAATTTTGTCCATACTGAAAAACACATGTAAACACTGAATTTGAAAAAGTTATACATTTCTTTATTTCAAAAACATTTGTGAAAGCCCATAAATCATAGATTTACTGCATTATTTCATCTCAATGTGAAGGATTTGGCTGATACCGATAACCGATGTTAACATTGCAACATTGAACCGATACCGATATGTTAAAAAATGACTAACATCGGCCGATACCGATATGATTGCCGATATATCGTGCATCCCTATCTAAAACGCTCTCTGTCTTCTGTTTGTGCCTCCTGTCTGTGGTGCGTCAGGACTTTATGATGCAGCAGACGATGCTGCGAGTCAAGGATCCAGTCAAGTCCTTGGACTTCTACACCAGAATCCTCGGCATGACGTGAGTGTTACTGTTGGCTTCAGCTCAGTGGATTGTTGTTGTTGTTCTTTTACGACTCAGGGGTCTCTGTCCAGCTCAATTTCATCCCAGGCCACAGCAGCATTATGGCTGCCGGTTAGAAATGTATCTACTTTGTAATCATATGACATAATTGCCTCTGCGATAACTTAATAATTAGCTTTGAAAGCAGAATTCTAGGAAGAAAGAATGGCAAATAGACAATCATTTAGAGCTGCAACGATTAATCGTTAGTGGATCAGCAGAAAATTAATCGACGACTATTTTGATAATCAATTAATCGTTAGGAGTACAATTTTAAGAGAAAAGGTCTAAATTATCTGATTCCAGCTTCTTAAATGTGAATATCTTCTGGTTTCTTTACTTCTGTATGACAGTAAACTGATATTATCTTTGAGTCGTGGACAAAACAAGACATTTGAAGGCGTCATCTTGGACTGTGGGAAACACTGATCGTCATTTGCTGCCATTTTCTGACATTTTATACACCAAACAACAAATCGATTAACCGAGAAAATAATCGACAGATTAATCGATTATGAAAATAATCGTTACTTGCAGCCCTACATTCAAGTGTACAACTTATACAACAATGTATTTAAAAATAAAGTAATCAGTAATCAAGTCAAAATAAGAATAAGGGTTGTTTCAGTTTGTGTAGCCTGCTACAAGCAAGGGTTCAAATCCAAAATGTATATGGGCTGGTTCAAATCCAAAACGGGTGAAAGGATTGGCAAAGATAAGTTTGTTTGCTGTGCTTTGAAGTCAGAGAGGAAGTCATTCACCAACAGGTGCACTTTAATAGCCACTCGAGCTCATGAAAAACCACCTGGGCCAGAGGTTGAGCTGACGACAGGAAGGTGCAGTTTCAGCTGAAAAGCTGAGATGGGCGTTGTACACCCCCGTTCTGACATGTTGACTTTGTGCCCCTGCAGCCTCTGCTTCAGTTGGGCGAGATGCTCTGTTATGTCCACAACAGACACACACAACATTGCAACATCACACACAACATACACACACAACATACATACACACACAACAGACACACACAACATACACGCACAACAGACACACACAACAGACACACAACATACACACACAACATGGCAATATCACACAGCCATTTGGCTTTTTCTTGACTTTGCAGGAAAAGAGAAATTTCTTCCCAAAGCTAAAAAGAATCGCTTGAGGGACCGCGCTCCGTCGGGACACGGGGGCGGGACTAAGCATATATGCCCACCACCGTTTGGTTCACAGGAAGAATGACAGGTTTCCTTGACAAATCAATGCTGCAGAACATGATGATGTAACCACCTTGACACCTTCACTACCGCCGAGCTTCTGAATTTCCCAAACGAGACACGTGAGATGCCACTGAAAAGCTGAGAAACTCCGCTTTACCTGACCTGTTAAAGCACGTGGATATAATTAGTGGTTCAAAAGTTATTAAAACAGTGGTTCTCCACTGGGCTAGCCTCAGGGTCCACATTTGTCTCTTTTAGTCACATTTCTTACCCAAATTTCGGATTTTTATCCCCCCTCCGTCCTCCAGGCTGCTTCAGAAGTTCGACTTCCCCACCATGCGTTTCTCTCTCTTCTTCTTGGGCTACGAGGACAAGAAGGAGATTCCTGCAGATGTGAAGGAGAAGACGGCCTGGACCTTCTCCAAAAGAGCCACCATCGAGCTGACACAGTAAGTAAGGATCTATAGTCGTATTGAATTCAACAGTTATTACCTGGGGAGCTACAGCTGGAATATACCATGACACGTTTAATTGTGCAGCTCTACCACACAAAAAGTAGCCTGGGTTAATATGAGATCTCTCTTCATCTCAGTTTGGCTGTCTCTAGATTGTAATGACTGTCATCATAAGTCACTCTCTTCATATCCTGCTCACTCTCTCTCCTCCTCTTCCTCTCTCTCTCTCCTCCTCTTCCTCCCTCTCCCTCTCTCCTCCAGTAACTGGGGGTCTGAGTCTGACGAGAGCCAGTCTTATCACAACGGAAACTCGGATCCTCGTGGCTTCGGTGAGATTCCCTGTTCTTAAAGCAGATGGGAAAGATAAAGAAAATGTTTTAAAAAAAAAAGAGTCACAAATAAGGTCATAATAAATCAAATCAGAAGGCTACAATTTCGAGATTCACTTGGCCATAATGGAGAAGTTGTCTTGCAGTAAGGCATACAGTACAAGAAGACAATGTAATTGCACAGAGATCATGAACAGGAAAAATGTGTTGCCCGTTAAATGAAACAGTAGGGCTGGGTATTGGCAAGGATCTCACGATACGATACGTATCACGAGACTTGGGTCACGACTCACGATACGATTGTATCACGATATATTGCGATGCGATACATATTTGCGATATATTGCGATATTCTACAGAATTGACTCAAAATTAAATAATAGAGCTAAAGATACAACACACTGTGTACCACCTAGGTAGTGTAATAATATGTACATCACTTTATACTGATAAGTTAGTGGACAAATTTAGTCAAAACTACTGAGTGTTGAGTGTTACTGAATGCATCGATATGGGAAATATCGATACAGTATCGATTAGGGGTGGGAATCACCAGATGCAGAGGCCTGGCATGGCATGGCCTGCAAAAAATAATAATAATAATAATATCGCGATACTTGGCGTCCAAGTATCGATACAGTATCGGGAAATAAAATATTGTGATATATTGCCCAGCCCTATAAAACAGTGGAAAGAGCAGTTGATTGAATGGACATGGGTCCATCAGTCAGGAGAGTGGATGGATATGCTGCATTCACATTGTGATGATATGTGGGAGATGTGATCAAAGGTGATCAAGGTGATTTTGGGGGTCAAAGTTCAAGGTTACTGTGACATCGCGATCGCTCGTTTCATGCTCGTTAACGTGAGATCTCGGGAACGCCTTGATGGGATTTGATCTAATTTGCCCCAAACGTCCACTTGGACTCAAGGATGAACGGATTACATTTTGGTGCTCAAAGGTCAAAGGTCAAGGTCACTATGACCTCACAAACACTGTTTTAAAGCTCGGTAACGCCATATCTCAGTAACACCTTGACGGAATGTCTTCACATTTGGCTCAAACGTCAAAGTCTGGACAGACATGCATGTCGACTGCTCACGTCTTGTTGGCGGAGGCATATATCCGCGGTGCGGTCGTTCTAGTTTGCTTTATCTGGTCTTCTTGCCTTCCAACCAAAGACAAACTAGAGTAAAAAGCTGTAGTCAAAGGAATAGAATAGAATAGAATTTTGGAGTCGGGAGCAAAATGTGGACAGCCAAATTTATGTTTAGCTGAGCTTTGCCAGTTTTCTGCTTGGCTTCTTCTTCTTCACATTTGGAAATTATGTTTAAAAACAAGTATTGAAAATGAAAAAAAAAAAATCACATGTATGTACGGTATAAGGAATGGTTGAACCTGTTGTTTATCATGAGGGGTCGTTCTTTTTCTCTCCCTGATATTTGGTAGGACACATTGGCATTGCAGTTCCCGACGTCTATGCAGCCTGCAAACTGTTTGAAGAGCAAGGAGTCGCATTTGTGAAGAAGCCGGATGATGGTGAGATGTCCAGATGATGGATGTCAGGCTCCTAGTTGGGATGGAGGGTTAGCTTGGCAGCCAGTCTTTCTTTTTTTTGCATTTGCCCGTAGCGTTGTAACCTGGCGCTGCCAGATGGACGGTATAGCTCCACATAGGTTTCACTAAACCAGTCGATCTGGGAATGAAGTAACCAGACCCGCTGACGGAGGCGGGCACTTTTTCCAAGCTACTTGGCTGGTGATTGGATGACCCATCTGTCTATCACCGCTGGTGGGTGTTAAACCTCAACCAATCAGATCGCCGAAGGTGCCTGTGGATGATCTCCGTGGTATTCATTGATTGAGTCCTCACGGTCGTAAAGTCACCTTCGAAGCATTTAGTTAGATTATAACGAACTAGTTGTGTGGCTTAGCCTTCCCAAATGTTGAGGGTCGTTTTTTAGAATTTAATACATAGAATTGGGAATGTTACATTCAATTTCATTCAGACTGCCTGTCACTTCCGCGGCGGCAGCCATGTTGACGAGTGAAAAGAACTACAAAGACCATGTGCGTCACGCAGAAAGCCCGCCTAAGGCTGCCGCTGATTCGTCGAGCCGGCATGGCTCGACCAATCATCTTAACTGCCTGTGCGGGTCCAGACCGTCGCGGAGAACCAAATGAAATGTGAGTTCACGTGACGGGCGGTTTACCAGGCTAGTAGCGTTGGACCCCCAATTCATAATAGGATTATCTTTTCAACAGGTGTTGGATACATGCACTTACAAGGGTATCATTGAAATGCATTGAGTGGAGGTGTGAGGGGTTGCTTGGTTTGTTTTTTCTGCTTGTCTGTTACTCGCAGCCATCACTATGCACCGCTCGTCTTCTGTCTGTGTGCTTGTGCTTCTCTCATTGATCCATCCATCATCATAATATTATTCCTTACAGAGCGCTGTATATTAACTAGGGGTGTCACGATACACTCTGTTCACGATACGATATTGGGTTCACGATAACGATACGATATTTTAACAATATTTTTTTGCGATCGATTTGTAAGTTGAGGGGGCATCCTCCACGAGTAATTTCACCATTTTCATCCTCCGTGTCTGTAACGTCCCTCGTCTGTTCAAACAAAGCAACGAAAAGGAGAGCGAGCGTGCAATCGGACGCAGATCAGTGCCACCATGTTCAGCTTCTTTTTCTCGCGTTATGAGATTTCATCTCAACGATACATACTGTCACTTTTTGATATCGCGATATATTGTGGGACGGTATATTGTGACATCCCTAATATTAACACATAGGTCATATAACCAGAAGGTAGTCACTATTCATAGTCTGACTCCCTGAGAGCAGACTGCGGGCATAAGCTCTGCCTAGTCTGGCTCACTGGGAGCAGGCTGCGGGCATAAGCTCTGCCTAGTCTGACTCACTGGAAGCAGACTGCGGGGATAAGCTCTGCCATCGGCTCCGACCATTTCAGTCGGAGCGGAAGGGAAATCCCTTTCCGCTCCTTGCGTGTCGCTCTCAAATCCCTCCACCGCTGTGAAACAACAACAACGCTAGCTAAGCTAACAAGCTACACGCTGAAAAAGGCAAGTTTTGAGAAAAATATTTGGATTGTGCAATAAAGCAGGCCTGCTTGATACTTTCAGTGGATGGACATAAAGATAACGGAGCATTTTGTTCTGCGATTCACCTTATGTTCCAACAATAGGGGTCAGCCAGTTACTTCCTGTTGTGTTTACACTTCCTGTGACAGTACAGTACTGTATAGTGAGCAGGTAAAACAGACGGTGTTCTGAACAGGAAGTCATAACACAACTGGGTCAAGTGGGCGGGGCTACATAAGGTGAATACCAGAGTGAGAGTAAGAGGAGCCAGATTCTTCTGCGCTGGTACAGCGCCAAACTATTCATACATGTACCTTTCTTTCTTTCTTTCTTTCTTTCTTTCTCGTAGGTAAAATGAAAGGCCTGGCCTTCATTCAGGACCCTGATGGTTACTGGATTGAGATCCTGAGTCCCAACAACATGGTCTCCATCACCTCATAAAGACACATTGTTACCTGCTGCAGTAACAGAGAGGCAAAGTGTGCTGTGGCTTCAGCGGGAGAGCAGAACTCTGGGGATTAGAAAAGAATTGAGCAACACAAGCACTGAGGGGAGACTGACGGACAACAATCACTTCTGCAATGGCAATCACAGTGGCTGCATTTCCATTTGCTAGTAGTTTCCCTTCGAAGTAGACTGCACAGGGTATTCAGCCATGTTAAGTAATATTAGCCTAGGTAAACCCAGCCCCCACGTGACCTGCTCTCTCAGTTCCCAGTCACTAGCGACTGAGAGCAGGTCTGAGAGCAAGTCATGTGGGGGATAGGTTTACCCAGGCTAAAGTAATATGGCTGTATACCCTGTGCAGTCCACTTCGAAGGGAACTACTAACTGATCGGAACGTAGCCAGTGTCCTGGCATGGAATGGACGAGGGATGCAAACTAGTCACCTTTAGGTGATGTCAGTCACCCTTTTGATCCCAAATTAGGGCACTTAAATGAATGGTTTATGAGTGGTTTCTTTGTGTATGCCCCTGGTTATCTGCCACCTTTTTCACTCTCCACGAGTTTGCATCCCTTATTGGACAATTGATTTAGCAGATAGCTTAACCCATTGATACCTGATGCAGCATTTGTGTGTATATCCCTCATTTGTGTGTGTATCCCTTTAGGTCTTAAAGGGATACACACACAAATGCTGCATCAGGTATCAATGGGTTAAATAAGTGCGTCATTGCCAAGACTAGCAACTACTGTGTGGAGCTATTGCGTGCGTTTGTCAGTTTGTATCTTCAAGAAAACGATGTGGTGTTGACTGTGCAGTAAATGTGAAAGCTTACATTCAAAACAACTGGATTTTGTCATGTTTAATGTCCACATGTATCACGTGGCCTACATGTGATAGTAATGGTATTTTAGCCCCAAAATGTACCGTTCTTTCTCTCATATGGGAGAGAATTCATGAAACTGCATTACGCAATCTGTCTATATCTTTTTTTCTTTATTTATTTTGGGTCCTAATCAGCAAACGCGCCTAATCTCACCGAACACTACCGAAGGCCTTTTCAGGAATCCTCACTATCACATTATTTTGCCAAATAAAATGGGTGCAGAAGGAATTTGACTTGGTGCAGACGCATTACCAGACAGTTGCATAACACAGGATTGACACACTAGCAGCTGGTCTAAGACAAAACCAAGCAGGACATCGCATGGAGTGCAGACGAGACATACTGCATGACAGCAGACTAAACTAGTGTAAGACAGATTTACTGTATTGAATGCAGACTAAACAGGAAGTCATACTCCGTACACACATAAAGTCAAGGCTGAAGAATTGTACGGTAGTCACTTTGTTACAATCGGATGTGGAAAGTACAAGTAGGTTGATAAATATGTACTGTAAAGATGAAAAAATGTCAGCCAGCCGGAGAGTTTATATTGGTGTATGTGGAGTTCAGCCAGTCTGTCAGTTCATCTTGGTGGGCATCCACTCTTCCTTTATACATCCAATCCACCAAGCATGAGTTACTTAAATGCATGTTAAACTTTTAAATAAGTTGGCCCGTTATTCCTGTGTATTTAATCAAAAGACATTGTCAGGACAGGTGGTAGCGATAAGTCATTCTGCTGGTGTCCAGGGAAACAAACTACACTATCACATTTTTGTGTTACTGTGGAAGAATACCTTCAGGAGGACCCTTCTCAAGATAGTGAGATAGAGCCTCTAGTCTAAAGCCCTTTTGTGGAGGATGCTAGTATAAAGGCTCTGTACATCGAGAGTAGCTAAAATGCTACTTGGACTAACTTTAAAAATCTATATATTGGGACAAGGAGACTCCCATTTACAGACACAATAGGCCTAAGAGGAGGCTCCACCACTGATTTGTGGGTTTCTGGTAGGCCATAGAACACTGGGCAAATAGGATGTTTAGTGGTCAAAAACTCTTTTTCTTTTGATTGATTGCTCAATCTCAGATGTAATGTCATCAGTGGGCTCAAAGTGTAAAGGTGAGTAGAATACATTGTTATCTAGTTGACTCTTAATGTCTCTATTGTTCAGAGTTCATGACAACAATAGGACCCCCCTTTATCTGCAGACTTCATCACGATCACAATATCAACATATACCTGACGAAGACATACCTGACTGTCATTCAGCCCCTAAACGTGCAGAGGGAAAAGAGTGTGCTCCAGTGTCTTGACTTTGGGTAAGTCTATGTGAAGTGCATAGGTCAAACTTCTTTATATGTACACTGTCCCTCACTGTTGAGCACCAGGACACTTTCTTCCAAACTTGGCTGAAGCGTGCTGGACTTTATCTTGGACTTTAACACATGTAAGTAAGAAAACTCCTCGTGTTTCCTTCAGACCCATGCTGCACTCAGGCTAGCTAACATTAGCTCTAGTTTAGGGATTGACCGATATGTTTTTTTTCAGGGCCGATATCGATTATCAGTAATCAAAATGACCGGTAACCGATATTTGGAACCGATATACATTTGCAGTAAAAAATTAAAATCTTGGTGTCAAAATTTAGAATAACACGAGCCGTGGTTGAAATGCATTTTCCTCCGTTTATCCAACTGCAATATTAAAGCTGCATTCAGCGATGGTTATGTGTTAAAATAAGTGGCTCTATATTCTGACAGCGATCACTGAAATAGAGTCATATCCAAAGGTAAAGCATCAGCTTGCTTCAGGCACTGATCTCACACTGAGACCAGGTGTAAAGGTTCAAAAGCCTTTCTTTGCTAGGGCATGATAAGTTTAAAAAGATGTTTCAGCCTCGTAGGGCCTTCTTCAGGGCGTGTAGGAAAGATCAGGAGTGAAGCACAGTGATTTCCTATATAAACAATTAGCCAATTAGTGGCCAGGTGAGAGCAATGAAACAAAATTACATTCGCATAATTCTCAATAAGTCATTATGAAGAGAGATATCAAACAATACAATCATCAGGCTTACAGAGACAAAACAACATCACAAAAAAGATCTAAAATCAATGTCCTCATTGAGGCCAGGATCTACACAAGCATTTAGCTGGGAAATCCAGTAGGTTTCTCTCTGTAGTCGTTTATGGCGGGTCACCAGCCCTATTAGCCCACTCCACCAGCTCTATACCTTCTACTTTTAGCAGGCTCTCATTATCATTGTGACAAGAGTGGAAATGGCGTGCCATCGGATAATCATTGTTGGTTTGTGTGGCTTGTGTTCAGCCACTCTATCTTTTTCAAACGCCTCTTAGTACGCCCTATGTAAAAGCATTTACAAGGACAAGTCAGGTGATAGACCACATAAGTAGAATTACAATTAATAATGTGTTTATTTTTGTAAATATCTTTTGTCTTCAAATCAATAAACTCCTTCTGTTGAGTCAAGTTAGAGCAGTGATTGCAGTTGCTTTGCATACTACACCTAAAAGTCCCTATAGGTTTCTGAAGCCAGTGGCTTTCCTTTCTGGCTGGAAGATAGCTCTAGTTTATTCAAAAACACGATGAAACCAGTTGCAGTGTTGAATTTGGCCACAAGAGGAGGCTCTCTCAAAATGCAATTACGTACATTCCATAACTCAACAACATCCGGTATGCTCAGTCCTTCACAGAAGCTTTTGCCTTATTCAGAATACAGTGATTTAACGTGACGTCTTTTGAATGCACTTTGCCGTTCTGTCTACGCTTGTTCAGTCGCGTGTTTTGCAAATTGCCGGAAAATAACTACCCAACAACACATCACCGTCTGTCTGGACAGGTAAGCAGTAGTCTCCACACCAGACCCATGGGAGTGTTTACGTTTACGCTGATACACTACGTTACTGCATGCTACAGATCTCTCTCTCTCATGTATGTAGTATGCGGAGCGCAGCGATTCAACGAAATATTTGAGTCTGGGGAGAGACTACTGGGTCTTTTAGTAAGGAGTGGATGTGTTATGTGATTTTGAGGCGTACCCAGCAGATTACAGCTGTGTCAAGCTT
The DNA here is from genome assembly GCF_964638095.1 of Poromitra crassiceps. Lineage (NCBI taxonomy): Eukaryota > Metazoa > Chordata > Actinopteri > Beryciformes > Melamphaidae > Poromitra > Poromitra crassiceps. The sequence continues at coordinate 16,162,370 of NC_139651.1, read as the reverse complement.
CCCACAATCAGACCGGAAGTTAAATCGACACTGTCTGCTTAGTGGCGTTACATTTGTCGCTTGTTAGATCAAGCTTGTTAAATCAAGTGTGTTGATTCAGAAGAATACACATCATAATCAGACCACTCCATAATATTCGGGGGGAAATATTGGGGATTCCTACTGATTCCTCCTGAATTATTTATCCCATTCTTGTGCGTTGGGGGTATATTTACAGTCAATGGTTGGGGACAGTTTGAAACTTAAAATAGGAAGTCCAATGTATCTTATTGTGGCTGGCTTGACATGTTGCTAACTAGCTAACGCTACAAGCTAATTCTAGTTAGCCGGCTTTGTGTACGACTCACAGCTGAGTCGTACACAAAGCCGGATGGACCCATTTTATCAGAACAATAAGAAGAACCGTCAGCCCCGCACTACTCTACTGACGTTATGTGTGGTTAGTTTAAAATATAATTTAGCTGAGAGCGAGAGAGAGAGATTGTGTGTGTGTGTGTGTGTGTGTGTGTGTGTGTGTGTGTGTGTGTGTGTGTGTGTGTGAAAGCAGTGACAGCAGTGACAGCCCAGCGGTCTCAAGATGCCATTGTGTAATTAATTTACTTGTAAATGTGTAAAAAAAACAAAAAAAAACATAGGAACATAGGCATTGTGTAATTAATTTACTTGTAAATGTGTAAAAAACAACAACAACATAGGAACATAGGCATTGTGTAATTAATTTACTTGTAAATGTGTAAAAAACAACAACAATATAGGAACATAGGCATTGTGTAATTAATTTACTTGTAAATGTGTAAAAAACAACAACAACATAGGAACATAGGCATTGTGTAATTAATTTACTTGTAAATGTGTAAAAAAAACAACAACATAGGAACATAGGCATTGTGTAATTAATTTACTTGTAAATGTGTAAAAAATAAACAACAACATAGGAACATAGGCATTGTGTAATTAATTTACTTGTAAATGTGTAAAAAAACAACAACAACATAGGAACATAGGCATTGTGTAATTAATTTACTTGTAAATGTGTAAAAAAAAAAAACAACATAGGAACATAGGCATTGTGTAATTAATTTACTTGTAAATGTGTAAAAAATAAACAACAACATAGGAACATAGGCATTGTGTAATTAATTTACTTGTAAATGTGTAAAAAAACAACAACATAGGAACATAGGCATTGTGTAATTAATTTACTTGTAAATGTGTAAAAAAAAAAAAAAACATAGGAACATAGGCATTGTGTAATTAATTTACTTGTAAATGTGTAAAAACAACAACAACATAGGAACATAGGCATTGTGTAATTAATTTACTTGTAAATGTGTAAAAAATAAACAACAACATAGGAACATAGGCATTGTGTAATTAATTTACTTGTAAATGTGTAAAAAAAACAACAACATAGGAACATAGGCATTGTGTAATTAATTTACTTGTAAATGTGTAAAAAAAAAAAAAAACAGGAACATAGGTCAAAACAGGCAAGTTGGACAGTTGTTGTGAACTTGTTTTGTTTTTTACTGCTGTGCACTCTCACCTTCAGAACGGTTGCGTGCACCAGCCATTTATTCCAAACAAAAAGAGAGAGTCAAGTTTATTTGTATAGGGGGGGGGGGGCACGGTGGTGCAGTGGTAAGCGCTGTTGCCTCACAGGCAGCTAGAAGGTCCGGGGTTCGATTCCCACCTGGGAAGCTGTGAGCGCTGAAGGAGTGCGTGCCCGTCCGCATGTCCTCGAGTGCCCGCCACCCGGGTGGGGTCGTCAAAAGGGCCTTTCTGTGTGGAGTTTGCATGTTCTCCCTGTGCCCCCTGGGGTTTCCTTCATATAGGAACCCCACACCAAAACATGCAATATCCTGGTTGCTGATGTGGTGCCTCCTCTGGTTGTTTGGGGCGCCTGTTCAGAGGGAGGGGAACAGTTGAACCTCCCACGTGCTATGTCCTACCGGTGAAGCTTCCTCTGTCAGGTGAAAAGAAGCGGCTGGCTACGGCCCATGTCTCGGAGGAAGCATGGAGCCAGTTTCGGGTCTCCCCGGATTGGCAGAGGGTGGAGCAGCAACCAGGATAAATAAATAAAAAAATTAGCACTAACGGGGGATAAAAATTGGATAAAAAATCTGGGGGGAAAAAAGTTGATTTGTATAGCCCTAATTCACAAGCATGTCTCAGATGACTTTACAGAGAATGTCTAGCTAAATATAGCTGACACAACAGTAACAATTACAGTAGTAATAATAACAACATGATTGAACAGTCATATGATAGAGACAGAGAGAGTAGGCTACATAGGCTTGAGATTTCTGATGACAAATCAACTGAGCAGTTTTATTATTTGATCATTTATTTCTGGCATTTTCAATAATGTTGCATAATTGACGTGTTGGGGCCCATCAAGGCTAAATCCTCTCCATGCTTTCAGATGTAAGTAACACCACTATAGGCGATGGGCCCAGCCGGCGTATCTGCTTTAGTTATTGAAAGCAATGATCCTCATCGAGGGAGAACCCAGCCCTCTAAAGTTGCGAATATTATTTTCATCTTAATCAGATTCCGTTTGTTGCCACTCGCAAATTGTACGAGCCTTTCCAAAACCAGAGTTTAAAGTACGTTACATTTGCAGGCAAATGCTGCGACCTACTGGCCGGTAGAACCAATAGCACACCAAGATACTGATGGAGGGACGTCATTGACCTATCAGAGTTCGTTACGTTATCATACGGCTCTACTCTTCCTCCCCGAGACGAGTTGGACACAACAAACAAAACAACATGATATATAGCAGCAGCTGCATCACTATACATTTGAGCGTAAGTATTAATGGTTTGCAACTTGTTTGTGTTGTACAGCATTTTGTTCAAACATATGGTGACGTTGAATCAGTGTTAGCTTAGCGCTAGTTAGCTAGCACACGCTAGAATGGGCCTGCATAGCCATTTCTAACTAGCTAGTTTTTCTCGAATTGATATAACGTTAGCATGGAACCATCTCGTTTTGACAGTGGGGAGATGATGTTAGCTTTTAGGTTGATACTAAACCTTCAGATCTTTACTACCTAACATCAGAAAAGCTAGTCACAATGCAGGCTGCAAACTCACCTGACAGCTTAGGGTAAGGTGACAGCAAACTTTTCATACCAAAATAGGAGGATTTCTGAGTCGTTTGATTTCTGCCCTGGTATCTGTCACCTTTTTCACTCTCCATGACTTTGCATCCCTGAATATGAAGTCAGTTAGATTTATGGATCACTGCACCAAAACTTCTGATATGCATAGCCTACATGAACCACCATCATTCAGTCAGTCAGTCAATTAATCAACAACTGTATTAATCCAACTCGTTTTGAATAGTTTGTTGATGTAACAAATAGTAACATAAAAAGCAGATACACCAAATAGCTCAAATGTGAAAGAGAATCTATAAATGTTGATAAATGAAGATGGCTGTGAACCCAAAATAAAAATAATTACAATATTGTGACCCAGAGTTTAACTAAACTTCTGTGGGCACTGGACAGGGCTCTGCTAAGCACTGCAGTGTATGAGATTAAAAAGTGACTTCTTCTGTTTTCTTTGCAGGTATATTTCCACCAATTCCAATGGATCTGTGTCCTGTCAGAACCCTCAACTGCAGTGTCCTGCAATACAGAACCATCTAGGTCACACATGACATGGGCCGGACCCGGCCCCTGGACCATCTCAATCCGGCACCCAACGTCCTCAAAGGAAAACAAAACAATGCACAAAAAGTCAATAAAAGACAGCATCACGTTAATAAATCTAATCCGCTACAGCCATTTGATTTGTATCACTATGATATCAGGAGATTAACAGGAGAAATTACCAATCACAGCGGGAGAGAGGGTTACAAATAGAGACTCCCATGAAAATCAGGAGTGTTGGCAGTTATCAGTCCAATGTGTTGCACTTCGCTTACTTTATATTATGTAAGTTAGTATGGCCCTCTGGAAAAGAAATGTCCCACCCCTCATCTAGGTTGATAGACTTTCAGATATCAAGTATCTTGGTCAACAGGCTGGCATAAGTAATGTCTCTTATAATGATCATTAAAACTGATTTGGTGACACAAAGTATTTAACACTGTTTCATTATTTGCATCATCAAACATAGCTGCTATCAAGAGGTTTTGAGGTGTCTTCAGTGACCAGCTTACTGTACCAGGTCACTCTTACCAGAAGTGACTACGCTGTTGTCTGTTAGCCAAATATATTTCCAGGCTGTTAGATTATAGATTATCTGACATCAGCCATCTTGATAGATATTCCACTGTCATTGTTTTAATTTTGCAGAGTTGTTGGCTGATTTGTTCTCTCTTTAGTTGAGATGTTTTGCATGAACTGTAATACCATCTGATATTTTCAGTGTTCCTGCAAAAAAAATCATCCACAATTCATTTAAACAGATGGACATTTGCTGGTCTCAGTTCATTTATTTTCACGGCTCAAACCTTCAGATTTGTTGAAATACTTGATCTATAGAAGTTAAAATAAAAAGACTGCATAGGAGTTATGAGTGTGCAATCTGTTTCCTTGTTTACAACTTAGAACACACTACAAAACATGAAAAGCCACTTTTGCCTGCTCCTTGGTTGACCGTGCAGATGTATAAACATGACAATTAAGCAAAGAAGTGATTTTATATTTAAACTGAGGTTCTAATTACATTTGAAGACCCAGACAGTAGGCTACATCATGATAGCAGAAACGGGCAGCTACAGATGCACTCATTTGGCTTCCATCAGGTCATCCTGTCATTGAAGGTTGGAGGCAGTAGATTCTTGCAGACAACAGTGAGCCATGTCAGCCTGGTTTTGCAGCATGTCAGATTTTCAAACCTGTCCAACAAATCAATATAAAATATCAAACAATGTTGCTGCCTGTCCAAAAATCTATAAGTAAGTCACATTGGTTAATTTTAAGTAATTTTAATTAAAATGTTTGTGTTATTAATACAAATGTAACGTTACTCTAGATTAGAGACTAGTGAGCAGATTACTAAAATATACTGTAGTTGAGGTAATAGCCACATTTTTTAAATGAGGTTGATAGTTTACCCAACTCATTTACCAACCATTACACCCCTGCCTGTAACGTTAGTTAAATATGCTGGCTGCTGTTTATTATGTTGGTATTTCTAATATAGTTCATCACAATAGCTAGCGTTTTAGTCCAAGTGACAGACCAAGGGAAGCACCTGATCAGTTAGTGCTCATAAACTACTAGCGTTGTAGTGCATTGACTAGCTCACAAAAGTTGCTAATGAAATAAACAGACTTTGAAAGGGGTAACGTTAGTTGTAAGGGCAAATTTACCAAAGAACTTACCATAAATTAGTATTTTATCTGGCGTGGCGTGCCCCACTTCCAAGCCACCAGAAGCTGCCGAACCTTCACAACTGACGTCACGTCTTAACACCGAATTGCTGGCTAAGTTAATATTATATAAATTAATACAAATCATAGTAAAGTGCCACTGAAAATCATTCCAAAAAGTTAACAGCGTGTGATGTTGTGGTGTTTGGATTTGACAGTAACCAGGAACTACAAGAGCAACGTGAACCACGTGATACTTTTCCAAGCCCGCTATTGGATGATAAGTACAAATACGTCATGCATGGGGGACCCTAAACATAGCTGTCTGCTCTCTTTACCGGAGAAAATGCAAGTTGACAGAGTTAGCGATCACAAAATATGGCAAGAAAGAACGCGTGGCAACAAATTTATTTTCATTTGTTGAGACATGTCTCAGTTGTTAATAAAGGACTGGGTTTTCCCTCGGTAGGGATCGTTTAAGTGCACGAAATCTCCGCTGGGCCCGCCGCCTACACCTCCTCCTTGGACCCATGAGTAACAGCCACACCCTGCGCTCCCTGACGTCCGTGTCGGAGATCGACCACCTGCACCTGCTGTCGGAGCAGCTGGGGACCCTGGTGTCTGCAGAGGACTACAGCGATGTCACCTTCCTGGTGGAGGGGAAGCGCTTCCCTGCTCACCGGGTCATCCTGGCATCCCGGTGCCAGTACTTCAGGTAGCCTGTCATGTGAAACAGAGTTTCCTATCTGTACACAGTTAGCCTAGTCTCTCCCCAGACTCAAATATGACGTTGAATCGCTGCGCTCCGCATACTACATAGGTGAGTCTGTGCCAGTTAACAGCCACTGCTGGTTTTTGAAGGCGGGTTGAAATTGAATGAGTGACAGGTCGTTGCACCGATGAGAGAGCAAATGGGCTGCGCCTCCCGTGTCGTCTGATCGCAAAGTCGTTTACTGATTGGGGAGGACTGAATCCATCACTGGCATATGACTGGCCATGAGCAGGGCAACATTAAAACTCATTATGTGGCGTACTCCCGCTTACAAAGACAGAAAAAGAAGAGCATGGCTAACTGTAGTCTCGACGCCAGACCCATGAGAGTTCTTACGCTGATACACTACGTTACTGCATGCTGCAGACCTGTCAAAACGTTTAAAAAAAATTGCATTTAAAGAAAACATTTTTTCAATGTAGTTTTTTTATAAGTTTTGGTCTGAGTGAAATGTTCTATGGTCTCTCCCGATTCTAAATATAGCTGAACCGTTTGGTTTGACCAAGTAAAACTATTTTTATAAGCATTTTACGAAGCATCTATGAGAAAATAAATGGCGGATAAAAATCTCTGGTACAGTCAGTGCTGAAGCAGGAAGTAGGCGGTCACTTTGCCTCTCTATTGATTGCTGTGGATCTCTCCACTCCAGGGCGATGCTGTATAACGGGATGAAGGAGTCCCAGCCTCAGGCAGAGATCTCCCTGGAGGACACACCTGCTGAGGCCTTCTCCATGCTGCTGCAGTACATGTACACAGGTGAACTTCACCCCAACTCCCTTCAATACACACCACTTATATAAGATATGGTAATGGTATATATATAGGTATACATAATATGTGATGTAGTTTTATGTATATTCTACACATCTGTAATGGTATGTAGGTAATTCTGACTATGCAATATCTTGAAAGGTACAGTATGTATGCATGTCATATCTGAAATTGTACCATTTGTACAGAATGTATTTTTTATACAGAATGTAAATTTTGTATGTGATATCTTGAAACTGTGCAAGTTGTTTGACCCCAGGAAGAATAGCTGTAGCTAATGGGGATCTTAAATAAAGACAAAGACTTCCCACACATGTCAAGTCAAGTTTATGTGTATAGCCCCAATTCACAAGCATGTCTCAGAGGGGTTTAGAGAGAATATGACTAGCTAAGTCTAGCAATAAACAGGATTGAACAATCTTATATTAGAGAGAGAGAGAGAGAGAGGGGAGGGGAGAGAGAGGAAAAGGGGATATAATGGGGGGGGAGAAGGGAGTGAGAGAAGGGACATAACGGGGGAGAAGAGAGAGAGAGAGCAGAACAAACAGGCTATACTGGGGCTTGGCGATACGGTTGATAGTCACGATAGTCACAGGGCTCATTCTCGATACCGATTTATATGACACATCTAAACAGATCAGACCTCAGGTGAGAAGAATGGGTTTTCATTCACAGTCGCTTCCTCTCCACAGGCCGGGTCAGCCTCAGCATGGCCAGAGAAGACGTGGTGCTGGACTTCCTGGGTCTGGCGCACCGCTACGGCCTCCAGCCTCTAGAGGTGATGTTGAGAGGAGAGTGCAGACCTCCGCCTTCTATGATATGCAAATGTTGTCCGTCGGATCAGAACCCTGACCCCCGCCTCATCCGCCCAGCCACTCCCCCTACCCCCCCCCCTCGAATCCCGACTCTCCTTGACCTTCCTATCCTAGCTATGCCCCCTTTCCCCTGGCCCCACCCCTTTCCTAACCACGCCCCCTCCCACCCCCCAGGTAAACCTAGCCACAGTTACAGCACCTTTTCCCTAGCCCCGCCCCGGATCGGATCTGTGCCTAAATGTATTGGTGTAATGAATGAACGTATAAATGAATGAATTTATTTATTTCAAACATAAAATAATTAAAAAAAAACAGATGAGTAAACAAACAAAACAAGGAAACATTGTCCGAAAAGGAGTAGGTACAAGTGTAACTTATATATTACTTTATTTACTTTACTTTATTTCATTTGGCAGACGCTTTTATCCAAAGCGACTTACATCACATTTCAATACAATTCATTCAGAAAAATACAAACAATGAAAAACATAACTAAAAACACATACAATCAATAAGAGTTAAACGTTTCCGGAGGGGCCCAGGTGTAGCCCGAAAAGACAAGTTTTTAGTCTCCGGCGAAATATCGGCAGTGTCTCGGCCAGCATGGGAGGGAAGTTCATTCCACCATTGAGGAGCCAGGGAGGAGAACAGTCTTGAACGAGACAAGCGTCCCCCAGGGCCACGCAGCGATGGAGGGGCGAGGCGAGCCGTGCAGGTGGAGGAGCGGAGGGAACGGTGGGATGTTTGGAAGCTGACCAGGGATTGTAAGTAGAGCGGGGCTGACCGGTGAACTGCTCGGTAGGCCAGTACCAGTGTCTTGAATTTGATACGGGCCAAGATGGGGAGCCAGTGAAGGTCACGAAAGAGGGGAGTGACATGGGAGAATTTAGGTAGGTTGAACACCAGACGGGCAGCAGAATTTTGAATGAGTTGGAGGGGTTGGATGGATATTCCTTCCTACCCCTTTCTCACTTAAATAACTTAAACGGCTTCTTGAATCTATTTTACAACCAAATCTAAATATTCAGACTAATATGCCAAATGTATTGACTCTCTGTTCAGGGTTCCACCTGTGAGTTCCTGCGGACGGCGTTGAGCGTGCAGAACGTGTGTGTTGTGTACGACGTGGCGAGCCTGTACAGCCTGAGCAGTCTGGTCCACGCCTGCTGTGCCTTCATGGACCGACAGGCTTCAGAGGTGCTGGCAGCCGACGGCTTCCTGTCTCTCTCCAAGGTAACAGGAAGAGGAAGAGGCTTCTTCTTCTCTGGCCCAATAGAGAGCCGCAGGAATGAGTCCGGAAATCATCGATGCTAACACTCATGGTTCTTCACTGTTTTCGCCTATGGGAGTTTTGAATGGGTTTTTGACGCGATGCTTCTAATAATCTCTCTGGGCAACGCTGGCTTAATCAAACGCGAACCAGTGTTTAGTAATATCATCTTCACACACGAGGACCACTTTTATGAGTTTTGAAGCTTTTACGTGCCGTTAAAAGGGCGGCTAGCTAGCAAACGGCTAAATGAGACTGTTGAGTCGATGGGGATATATACGTCAATAACGTCACCACTTCAAAGGACGAACACGGGAATTCTCTTTCCCTCACCTGGTTCAGCCCCGTTCAGCCCGGGGTAATCAGTGCACACATCCAACAACAGTCCAGGTTGAGCGCTGACGTGATGTGGAAGCCTATGCGACAGTGTGTAGTTCTGGATTAGCTTAGCTCGAGCTTTTTACTTCTAGGGCTCGCATTTACGCTACAAAACTCATGAAAGTGGTCCTCATGTGTGAAGATTATCCGACTGAACTCTGGTTCGCGTTTGATTAAGCCAGCGTTGCCCAGAGAGGTTATTGGAAGCATCGTGGCAAAAACCCATTCAAAAATCCCATGGACAGAAACAGTGAAGAACCAGGAAGTCCGGGACTTCCGCATTCTGACTACAAAAATACGTCATCCCTGCGGCTCTCTATCTCCATCCAGATTCTACCCACTACCACTTCACTACCAAGTGTGGGATTTATGACATTACTGATGATGTCACAGTGAGATTGACATGAAATGTTCATATCATCCCACCCCTACTGATGATGGTGATAATTTGTTTTATGCTACTTGCCTAAAATCCGGCACCAGCACCTCACATTGGTAACTGTTATGTATTGCGCCTGTTGTTCTCATGTTTTTATCTAAATTGCACTCCTAAACTCATAATCCACGTGGAGCAAATAATGTTGAAAGTTGAAACTTCCCTCCGTGCAGAGCGCTCTGCTGGCCATGGTTCGGAGGGATTCCTTTGCGGCTGGGGAGAAGGAGATTTTCCAGGCTCTGTGCCGCTGGTGCCAACACAATGCTGACAACAACCAGGTCAGAGGTCATCCCACACCAACACAATGCTGACAACAACCAGGTCATCCCACACCAACACAATGCTGACAACAACCAGGTCATCCCACACCAACACAATGCTGACAACAACCAGGTCATCCCACGCTTCTCTTTGCTTGTATTGCATTTCTCTCCCTAGGCCTGCACACTTCTCCACTCTCGCAAACGGTGTTAAAGGGGAGTGAGAGACGGGAATCTGATTGGTTTGATTGGTGTAACACCCAGGTTATGGGGCTTTACATCAATCAAACCAATCAGTGTGGCCTGCACAGGTGGTTAAGACCACCCAAATCCTGGCTCAAGTGGCATTTTGCGGGGCACAGAGAGTAGCAGACGATTTGGGCATGCCTCCAAATTGTGCCAACGCCCAGGCCAGAGCTAAACACCGTGGAGCCGCTGATTAGCTATTAGCTATTAGTTTGCGAAAATATGGCCCTTAATCCTGATTTACCCCCAATGATTTAGGGCAGTGTTTCCTAAAGACTGGCTCTGGACCCACAGGTGGGTCGCAGAAGATTTTCTTTGGGTCATCAAAGAAATTTGCAGAATTTCTTTCAGTGTCTTTTATTTAAAATGTGAGGACATAAAAAAAATAGACCTGTTAACTCCACCTAAATGTATTTATTTGGTCTCATTTATAAAGTATTTGACGTGTATATGTTTCAATAACGTGCATAAAACAAAGTTATGATTGACCAAACGTATATCTCTTTGAAATGGCTGGTTTACCTATTCAAGATAACATAAGGTGATCCAGAACTGGCAGTAAAAATGGTCAGGATTGGAACATTAATTTATTCACAAATTGGCTCTAATCGCGATTTATAGATAAGGCCTATAGAGACAGTCGGCATGTGTGGGAACGCCCACAAAATGTTAAACGGCTGGCGCGCGAGTGGGGTAAAACCGCCCATACAGTATATCTCATGGGCTGACTCACCAAAAGACGGTGCTGCGGCTCTAAACTACATGTTTGGTAGCCTGGGTAAACCCAGCCTCCACGTGACCTGCTCTCTGACCTGCTCTCAGTCACTACACTACTACGCTAGTGACTGAGAGCAGGTCTGAGAGCAGGTCACGTGGAGGCTGGGTTTACCCAGGCTACATGTTTGGGGGTTCTAGAGCAGAACACAAGACATCTGCTCAGATGTGCGTTTACTGCAGTGGTTAAATCCCCGATCGTGTCTGCCTGGGCTGGGCTATCAGCTAAATTCTAACTTTGCTGAATGGATAGAACGGGGGAATTTACCCCACCCTGACCCCGCCCCCAGGCTAACCCAGCGTCTATTGTGGGCGTTCCCAGAGCCTGTATGGGCGTTCCCAGACGTGCGGACTGTCTCTATAGTGAATTGAATGAAACCTTTGTTGTCACCGTCTCATTTTGAATCTCTCACCCCAACTGCTCCAGGCCGCCGCCCAGGAAGTGATGTCAGCGGTGCGTCTGCCGCTGATGAGCTTGGCGGAGATGCTGAACGTGGTTCGTCCCTCCGGCCTGCTGAGCCCTGACCACCTTCTGGATGCCATCCAGACCCGCTCTGAAAGCCGCGACATGGACCTCAACCACCGCGGCATGCTCAGTCAGTACACCAACCTGTCTGACGGGGGTTGGGGAGCGCTCTGCAACACATTCTAATAATACTTACCCCAGTAATGAGTCAGTCATATAAAATATACTATTTTAATTTGAGTAATCACAGATACAGATTTAAAAAAACAGTTTTGTGACTGATCGCCCCCTATAAATATCAGATTTAAACGGAATTCTCCCAAAAACGTTCCTCTCATTTAGTGGTCGTTGTCTCACACTAAAACAGCATAATTGATTGAAATTGTTTATTAGGAAATAACCCCTTGAGATGAACCATCTCGTTTTCAAGGGGGTCCCTATACAGGAATACAATACAATAAACACGATTAGACAAGACATTTAACAAAACAATAGACCAAGTGTGACAAAACAAAACAATATTAAATATTTCCGTAAATAAATAGGTATCAGATAACAAGATATGCAAAATAGGAGATCATACTCAAGGCAGAGTATTAAAATGGATCTATATATATTGCTAATGATATATTATATAATACAACAGATATAGTATAATAGATCTATGCATTAGGTGTCAAGTATTAACATTCATGATAGTGATGGTGACAATCATAATATTAAATAAATTAATTGATAGCCTATAATTATAATATACATAAATATATATATATATATATATATATATATATATATATATATATATATATATATATATACAGATGTTTTATATACAGATGCTATCAAGGAATCATCGGCAAGTACAGCTAGTCCCATAATAAGAAGCCAGGGCATTTTTGAACATGTGGAAAGATGATATGGAACGAATATTTGCAGGTAAATTATTCCAATCAGAAGGAGCTACAATGGGAAATGATCAAATAGTTCCCTTTCTCTGGGTGTATTCTAGTATTCCTTCCTACTTCTTTTTTGAAGGCATAATGATGACAAGAACATGGTCTTCATAACACCACTGGTGTGTGTCTGTGTCTGTATGTATGTATGGTGCGACTGTTCGATGTCTCTCCCTGAATGTCAACAAGACAAATTCCTTCCCATTGAATGTACTTGATGTTGTCCCCTCCTGTCCCATCTCGTCCCCTGCAGTCCCAGAGGAGAACCTTGGCACCATGAGGCACGGTGCCCAGGTGGTGAAGGGGGAGCTGAAGTCGGCTCTGTTAGACGGAGACACGCAGAACTATGACCTGGACCACGGCTTCTCCAGACACCCCATAGAGGACGAGGTCCATGGCTGCTCCGGCATCCAGGTCAGCCTCCTTTCACTCCAAATCCAGGAGGGTCAGGGACTTCTTCAGGAATAATGCACGACATAAAAAAAGATTGTCTGTTCAGTATTCATCAATATTTCTATTATATTGATGTTTTTACAACCTATATGCAGACTTTGCACACCCTCCCAATTCTGTATTCCATTGTCATACTTTCATTCATAAATTTCTACCTCTACTACAGTACTGACATTGTAATTGTTTTGTAAATTTCTTTGGTATAAGAGAGGGGTGTCCAAACTTTTTTGAATGGGGGCCAGATTAGATCATGTGAAAATGCCAGGGGGGGGGCAGGTGCTTCTCGCATCATACGGGTTATACAAAAATAAAAAATAAAAAATCACATACAATTGTACTTTGTTTACCATCTGAAAACATTAGTTCTGCATGTGCTGTTCCTACCTGGTGCTTGTACAAATTGTATGATAGTGCCGTCATCGTTAGGTGAAGGGAAAAAATGCAAATTGAACTTGCTTGATTAACCAATACTGTGTGGAGGGCCACGCCCACATATAGAGACAAGCCGAGGGCCACTTAAAGTCGAGGTGAACGCGTTCGTCACGTGCATCTGAGTCCGTTTCAGACTGAAAACAAATTGAGAGGCGGACCATATACGTGTTGATGATTTGATTTGACAATTCTGAGGACTGGCTTTGGCATTGGCCAATCCTGGCGTGTTCCACCCCCAAAACCAGGTGGGATTCAGCGTGTTGCCGTGCTACGTGAATCGAGTGGGATCCGCGGAGTACCAGGCAGCCACCGGCTTCTCGTGAGGAACGAGCGGACAATCCGATGCATGGGTGCTGCCCGCCCGCCTGGAATCTCCGAGAGACGATCCCTGACAGCCAGTGAGGCTGTCAGGCTCGGAGGCGCGCGCCGTTATCGTTATAAATGTAAATAATATTCCTGGAATGCGTGTTTTAACGAGCCAGTTACATTTCTTTGCATTCTTAGAAATTACCGTTTTATTTAGTTTGCATAATTGCTCAAGTTAGCAGTTAGTTTATGGGCTAGAAACTCTGCCAGATGACAGGCACTAGGCGCCATTTTCCCCTTCATTTGGAAGAGAAAATGATCCTGAAATGAAGATTTGATTGACAGCTGCATGTCGTGAAATGATTGGTTGAAATGGGGTAGAAATTTGATAGTACTAGGTGACGTCAGCAAACTGTACATTACTGTTATCAATGAAATCTTGAAAAATGAACTTTTGATGTGAAAAACTAAAGAAATTAGATTTTTGTGATTTGTTTTGCCTACATTATTAAATAGGTGCACTGCATACCCAGGTATTTGAACAAAAAGAAACGAAAAGTCATTTTTGGGTTCAGCTCAACTTTAAGATCTGCAGAAATGACTCTGCTCAGCATTGCCATGCTGAGCAGAGTGAAAGTGAATGTGAAGTGAATGACCTTGAACCTTTCTCCAGGTCAAACTGGGCCAACCAGCCATTATCAACCACATCGAACTCCTGCTGTGGGACAAAGACAGCCGGTGAGTAGGCCAAACCAGTAATGCCTCACTTCAAAAGTAACAATGAAATGACTGCTAGCCAGCTGCCAAATACTGGCCTATTTTGTCTGTGTCTGACTACAGAGCAGGTAACCGAACTTCAGTTGGAGCTACATTCTATTCTTAACATCTAAGGCCATGTTCAGACTAGGAGGCCAAATCTGATTTGTGAACTTTAGTGACCTATTAATGACTTTATCCAGATTGGTTTTATGAGTCTGGACGCTCCAAGTCTGATTTGTGTCACTTGTCCCAAACCACATATGGAGGTAGTTTCCAATCTGCTTTTGACTGATGTGACTTGAGTGCGGACGCGCAGATCCACCAAATCTGATTTGAACGTCACTCGCAACTCGTCATCAAATGCTTCTGCGCAGGAAAACCACGTCACCAACGTACGTATTTACTGACGCCCACGTCGTTACCTTTTGCACAGATTTTCAGGAGGCTAATCCGTAGCGTTTGTGGATTTCTCCCTCACGAGAGAGCCAGGTCGGGGTGCTAAACCCATCCCGTACTGGATGCCGTCTCTCCGACCGTCAACTGTCTCTCCAACTGTAGACTGAATTTATTATTTGTTTTATGCTATTTAGCTGCCAAATGGGCAGGGATTGTCACAAAATACAATACAATGCCTGCAACTATTTAAAATTATACTTTTTTTTTTTTTTTGGTGATTAACAAATTACTTGACAGCAAAATGAACTTGTCCTGATGTGCTAGACGCCACCCACCTGGTACAACCGTGGAGGTTGAAATCAAGCAAAACGGGGGGTACGGTGGTGCAGTGGTAAGCGCTGTCGCCTCACAGCTCGAAGGTCCTGGGTTCGATTCTCACCTGGAACGCTGAAGGAATGCATGCCCGTCCGCATGTCCTCGAGTGCCCACCGCCCGGGTGGGGTCGTTAAAAGGGCCTTTCTGTGTGGAGTTTGCAAGTTCTCCCCGGGCCTCCCGGGGGTTTCCTTCATATAGGAACCCCCTTCACCAAAACATGCAATATCCTGGTTGCTAATGTGGTGCCTCCTCTGGTCGTTAAGGGTGCCTGTTCGGAGGGAGGGGAACCAGTTGGAATAGCGTGAACCTCCCACGTGCTATGTCCTACCAGTGAAGCTTCCCCTGTCAGGTGAAAAGAAGCGGCTGGCTAACTGCCCATGTCTCGGAGGAAGCATGGAGCCAGTTTCGGCTTTCCCCAGATCGGCAGAGGGTGGAGCAGCAACCAGGATAAATAAAAGTAAAATTAGCAGTAAGGGGGATAAAAAAAAATCGGGGGGAAAAAATATATACAAAAAAAAAAATCAAGCAAAACATTAATTTTGAATACCATGTGAGCCCGGTATGGTTTTCAGTCGCATCTGCTGCTAGCACTGTTTCTGCAGTGCTTCTGCGGTGTCCCATGTAATTGGAATTGTGAGTCCGACTTTTGTCCTGCTGTCCTTGTACAGGTCGTATTCTTACTGTCCTGCTGTCCTTGTACAGGTCGTATTCTTACTCTTTTGTCCTGCTGTCCTTGTACAGGTCGTATTCTTACTATCTGGAAGTGTCTATGGATGGATTGGACTGGGTTCATGTCACCGACTACTCCAAGTTCCTCTGTCGCTCCCGGCAGAGCCTCTTCTTCCAGCCTCGAGTCGCCAGGTAAAAAGACAGGAGAGAATTAGAACCCTATGCAGGCTCCCCCTCCTCCTCTCTCTCTCTATTTCTCCCCCCCCCCCCCTTTCTCTTTCTCTCTCCCTCCCCCTCCCTCCCTCAACAAATAATGTTAAACTGCCCTTGAGCAAGACACCTTTTGTGGCTCAGTGGCCAATAAGTGGAGACTTTGTTTGCACTGGGCTCTTCCAAGGTGTGAATGTGTGGTACTGTATATAATATGTGGAGCAGGGTTCTGATGAATGTGTGGTACTGTATATAATATGTGGAGCAGGGTTCTGATGAATGTGTGGTACTGTATATAATATGTGGAGCAGGGTTCTGATGAATGTGTGGTACTGTATATAATATGTGGAGCAGGGTTCTGATGAATGTGTGGTACTGTATATAATATGTGGAGCAGGGTTCTGATGAATGTGTGGTACTGTATATAATATGTGGAGCAGGGTTCTGATGAATGTGTGGTACTGTATATAATATGTGGAGCAGGGTTCTGATGAATGTGTGGTACTGTATATAATATGTGGAGCAGGGTTCTGATGAATGTGTGGTACTGTATATAATATGTGGAGCAGGGTTCTGATGAATGTGTGGTACTGTATATAATATGTGGAGCAGGGTTCTGATGAATGTGTGGTACTGTATATAATATGTGGAGCAGGGTTCTGATGAATGTGTGGTACTGTATATACAGATCCTTTCCAAAAAAAATCCAATATCATGGAAAATTAGTTTTTTTCCATAATTCCTTTCAAAAAGTGAAACTTTCATAGATTATAGATTCATTACACACAAAGTGAAATATTTCTAGCCTTTATTTTATTTTTTATTTTTTCCATAATTTTGGCCTACAGCTCCAGAGAACCCACCAAAACAGTATTTCAAGAAATTAGAATAGTGTGAAGAAAATCAGCAGTTACTTCTCAGTTATGACTGACTCCAGCCTCAGTCCACTCCCTAAATCGTCTTTGCTTGACAATCCGCTGAAGCCCACGGTCATCCATGCTATTTCCATGATGTTCTAATTTTTGGGAAAGGATCTGTATGTATGTGGAGCAGGTGTGCTGATGAAACAGAGAAAGGAGCAGCTCGTAACGTGACAGTTAGAACAGACATCGTTACTGTTGTTGCTGGCTCCAGGAGAACCTGTAGTTACATGCGTATTGACCACGCCCCCAGGTAAGGCCTTATGTGGCTTTAGCGCGTGATTTCTAACCCGACATAGGATAAGCAATAACCACGCCCTGTGGCGCCGGGATTGGCCAGGAGCATTGAAGCTTGGGACTAAAGCACCTGGGGGTTTTCATGTTTTAAAATAAAGATGTTTAAAAAACTATTGCTTGTTACATTTTCAGTGCTGTACCTTTTCTCTGGGTAAGAATTGAGCTTGAAATTAACAATATGATACATTATATGAGCTATGAACGTGAACACAACACCATTTATATTATTGCATGTTTTTGTAGATTGTGTTACAATTATTATGCTTATTATTATTACTATGCTAAGGAAGGTAGGTGAAATCGCTGTCCGTTCTCAAGAGCTATTCAGTTGGTTCATGAAATCGCTGGGCTGCGTGCCCTCCAGTGTTGCTCCTGGCCAATCCCGGCGCCACAGGGCGTGGTTATTGCTTATCCTATGTGGGGTTAGAAATCACGCGGCTTTAGCTGCTTAGATGCACCTTTTGGTCCAGCACCACCCTGTGGTTATACCTCCATGACTCTCCACTGAGTTTCCACAAACAAACCAATTAACTGACTGAGCAATATTTACTGTACTGTTGTACTTCTAATACAAAACATGATGACCGCAGTAGAAACCTCTACGATCTTCTGGCCAATAACCTGATGTTGTAATGTTCAATTATGCTCTTCTGGTTTGTGCACATGACAAAGAAATAAAAGTTGATTCCATGTTACACTAACGCACTTATTATGGGAGCTAGCAAGGTTTCTCATCATTTGCAATATGAGCTTAGCCTGGTTATTCCAACCCAGTTCTGATGGGTTCAAAACGGGCTTCTCTGCAACATGAACGTGTAGCCGATGTCCCATGCAGAGACGTTTCTCTCTTAAGTTGCGTTCACACCGACCTATTAAAGTTTGTTGCTGGAGTCGAGTTTACATACAAAGTCAATGCAAACGAGCGATTGAGCGTATATTCGCCTGGGAGAATAATCGCTGGGCGTCCGAGCGGCAGAGACAGAGCGACAGGGAGAAAATACGCTCGTCGCTCAAGATGAAACATTCCAACTCGAGCGAAAATACGCTGGCATCAGTCGCTCGCTGTTCAATGCTGATTGGCTGCCGTGTGAGAGCGAGTCAAGGATCAAGCTGGCTTGGAACAAACCACTGGTTTATTTTGTGGCAACAAACCACATTGACAGGCTGACAGCTGACATGAAGTGAAGTCTGTACTACCGGTATGCAGCTCGCATTAGGAGCACGCTGATAGGCTTAGCTTGTAAACAATGACGGTGGCTCGTAGTGGACAAACAGCATGACATTGCGTAACGTTATATCCCCCACATGTCCGTCATTTCGTGTGCCTGTTGATGAGCGATTTAAACAGAGCGACAGAGCGATTCCAAAGGGTTGACTTGAGCGACAGAGCGAAAAATAAATATGTCGGTGTGAACGCTCCTTTATTGTATTTTAAGAGCGGTAGCCTTTTTAAATCATATCCCATTTCATTCTTATCTAGCATTCATGTCTAGCATTTTCATTTTTATGTTTTGGCTTGTATTCATTCTGGATTTGATCATTAATCGTTTCAAATGTGGGGAAATACTCATTGAGTTTATGTCATGTGACTTGATGTGCCTGTGAGTGATTCATCAGACTTAATTTCTTTACAGCCAACACAACCTAAATCTATCTACCTAAACGCTAGGGCTGTGGCGATTCACTTATCTCCCGATTCGATACTATCACGATTCTTGGGTGCCGATTCGATTTATATTGCGATTCTTAAGTATTGCGATTCTACGATTATTGCGATTCGATATTACGATTTATTGCGATTTTTGTTTCTTTTTTTCTTTTCTTTTTTCAGTTTGTTTGCTTTTTTACACTAGATTAGAACATGGGAAAAGTTGAATCATACACTAGAGACTGTATATTATATATCATGAGTAGGGCTGGGCGATATAGTTAAAAACAGGGGCGGACTGGGATCATAATTCAGGCCGGGCATTAGATACCAAGCAGGCCAGGCCGATATGGGCCAACGCGCGTGAAATTTGGGCCGTTTGAAGCCAGATTTGGGCCGTTTGAAGTCCAATTTTACAATGAGATGCACCCACTTTAACCCTGAAGTGTAATTATTACTTCAGACTAACTAATAAAGTAATAAAACCACTAGTAAACCAGTAGGCGGCGCCTAGCCTGCTGTTCAGTGAGTGGCCTGACTGCAAGCACCAAAAAAAAAAAAAAAAAATTTTTTTTTTAATTTGCGATTATCGATTCTGGAATAAAAGATCGATCCAAAAAATCGTGACATTAAAAATCGCGATACTTAGGTGAATCGATTTTTCCCCCCACCCCTACTAAACGCGCATGCACTCAAACACACATACACACAAACTCTGACCCCGTTTATTGGAGTGTATGATGTATTTCTTGTTGTTTATTAAATATTGTATGTCTTTCTATCATGTGTTTTCTTAAAAGCACTTTGTGACAATTGCTCTCGAGATCATTTGACCGCAGCCTGTTTTTTGTGAATGACTTTCAGGTATGTGAGAGTGGTGGGCACACACAACACAGTCAACAAAGTGTTCCACCTGGTGGCCCTGGAGTGCATGTACACACAGCGGCCCTACACCCTGGAGAAAGGATTTTTGGGTAAGGAAGTGAAGTCGTGATTAGGGATGTTCATCAATTATCGAAAATCGATAATTGATCGTTAAGGATTGGAATCGATCCTGTGGCATTTGGATCGATTTTGTTATTATTAAAAAATAATAATAATAATTTGGACTAGGTTTGGGTGGAATTCGTTCCTCCTCTCCCCACTCCATTGCACAGCCGACTAACGTGAGGTGGAGCTTCATATAGTCTCTAGTTTTCTGGCTGGGCACGGGCCTTTGTGCCAACAAAACTGTTTTAAACATGGGGAATTCACACCGGCATGCGCCGGGGACAGCAGTGTTGAAGAGGAGACACATTGAAATAAAGAGTTCATTGAGGAGAACACGTTGTCTTTCGTATTTTCTGCCATAGGCATTCATTTTGTAAAAAAAAGTATTGTATAAGTATTAATATGATCGATAATTGATTGTTAATTTTCACCGATTATCGATTTTGGAAAATTTTCAAAATGAACATCCCTAGTCGTGATACAGTGCTGGGAATGGAACCCCCGACCCTGGCAGTGTTTAGTAGCGTACTTGTTCTCCACAGTGCCCAGCGGTAACGTGGCCACCATCCCCTGTGGGGCCAGCGTGATCGAGGGCGTGAGTCGAATCCGTAACGCGCTGCTGAACGGAGAGACGTCCAACTACGACTGGGACTCGGGCTACACCTGCCACCAGCTGGGCTCCGGGGCCATCATCATCCAGCTGGCGCAGCCATACATGCTGGCCTCCCTCAGGTACGACCTTCACAACACGCACCCTCCTCTAGAATAACAACTAGACATACATGCAACATACAAATTAAAGTATAAAAAACAAGTTAAGTTACATGCAAGTTTATACAAATAGGTTTTCAGTTTTATCTTGAAAAAAGACAAGAATTGTTAATCATATTTCCTTATGCAGGATGTTGATGATGGACTAATTGTCTTTAATGAAGATTTCGGACATAAATCTAGATTTTTGTGTGCAATACGCTTGAATGATTTACATTGTCAACATTTGAAATAGTCTACAATGACTTTGACCCGTGTGTGTGTGTGTGTCTGTGTGTGTCTGTGTGTTTCCAGGCTGCTGTTGTGGGACTGTGACACCCGCAGCTACAGCTACTATGTGGAGTTTTCCACCAACCAGCAACAGTGGACCAGGATCATAGACAGAACCAAAGTGGCGTGTAGGTAAGAGTCCCAACCAGGAAACTTAACTTCTTATTTATTTATTTATTTCGTTAATTATCATTTATTTGGATAGGGACAGATACACAAACATACTGTATAACATTTACCCCAAAATGTCTGATGTCATTTATCACAACATTTGTATCCTAAGCTCATTTGCAATGCCCGTCCCTAGATGTTATTAAAAGCACCTGAAAGCAAAGTACAGTAACATATACAATAAACATAAACAAGGATATCATAAAATCATAAAATTGGTAAATCAAACAATCGGTTATCCAATCCAATCCAACTTTATTTATAAAGCGCTTTAAAACAACCAGAGGAGGACCAAAGTGCTGTACAGAGTACTGAAGAGCAATCAGCTAAAAACAATAAATCAATAAAATCAATAAAATGAATAAACATAATAAAAGATGTTAGAAACGTTAGAAAAAGTGTGTTTTGAGGAGGCCTTTAAAGTGGGACAGTGAGGAGACCTGCCTAATCTGCAGTGGTAGGCCGTTCCATAGTTTAGGAGCCACTACAGAGAAGGCGCGATCCCCTCTGAGTTTACGCCTGGTTTTAGGCACTGCCAGGAGCAGCTGGTCAGCTGACCTGAGAGAGCAGGAAGGTGCGTGAACGTGCAGCAGCTCAGAGAGGTAGGGGGGAGGGGGGGGGAGGGGGGGGCGAGGCCGTTTAGGGCTTTAAAAGCAACTAAAATAACTTTAAAATTAATTCTAAAATGCACGGGCAGCCAGTGGAGTGAGGCTAAAATGGGGGAAATGTGCTCGTGTGCCAGTTAAAAGACGCGCAGCAGCGTTCTGTACAAGCTGGAGGCGAGCCACGGAAGATCCACTAACCCCAACATAAAGTGCGTTACAGTAATCCAGCCGGGTGGTGACAAAGGCATGGATGACAGCCTCAAAATGCTGCCTCTGGAGCATGGGTTTTATTTTGGCAAGCTGTCTTAATTGAAAAAAAGCTGAATTTAACCACAGCCTTAATCTGGCTATCCAGTTGTAAGTCAACATCAATTTTGACCCCTAGGTTTTTTTTACGATGGGTTTAACGTACTGGGCCAAGGGACCCAACTCAACCAGGGGGGTCACCGAGGAGGAGCCACCAAACACCATGACCTCTGTTTTTTTGTCATTTAATCATTTAATCATAAAACAACGTAAACAATCATATACAAAGGATATAAACCGCATAGGTCATCACACACACACACACACACACACACAGTCATTCATGGGAACATTGGGAGTTACTCTTCAGGAACTGCTTAGATTGCTTTTAAAATGCTCCCAGCTATGATCCTGTTTAATGTGTGTGGGCAGTGAGTTCCACATTTGAAGCCCCTGTACAGAGACGGCTGTTTGTCCTTATATTATTATTAATAACAACACAATACTAAGATAGGATTTAAACCATTGTAACGTTTGATCTGAAAAGTTATATTTGGAGAGTTTGGAAATTAGGATGTCATGATGTCACGGTGTCCAATGCTTTTTTGAGCTCCAGGAAAACTGCCCCCACCATGTTACCTTTGTCAACTAGGTGTTTAGAGTTAGACGAAAAAGAAATGGCCACTCTCTGTGGAATAATTGGAAGGAAAACTAAACTGCAGAGGGTGTAGTAAGCATTCCACCAGGCAAGACCCCGGGCCCCACTTGCAGACTTAAAAAACGCCAAAACAATTTTGAAAATGCATTGTTGCCGGATGTCACAGATTTTGTCTCTCAATCGTGTGTGTGTGTGTGTGTGTGTGTGTGTGTGTGTGTGTGTGTGTGTGTGTGTGTGTGTGTGTGTTAGGTCCTGGCAGACCTTGCTGTTTGACCCACAGCCTGCCTCCTTCATCCGCATTGTGGGAACTCATAACACAGCCAATGAGGTGAGAACCCAAGAGGATTTCCACCTAAATTAACTGTAACCTGGTCAACCTGGACCCTATTTTCGTGTTTATTTAAAAAAAAAAAAATGTATAGCTAACTAATGTGAGCAGAATTTTGTGAAATTGGTACCTTATAGGTTGAGGCCACGTCTCGTCATAGACGTTTAGGTTTAGCTGGCTCAGACTGGCTGGGGGCGTGGTCAGGGTGGGGTAAAAACCCCCGTTCTATCCATTCGGCAAAGTTAGAATTTAGCTGATAGCCCAGCCCAGGCAGACACGATCGGGGATTTAACCACCGCAGTAAACGCACATCTGAGCAGACGTCTTGTGTTCTGCTCTAGAACCCCCAAACCTGTAGTTTAGAGCCGCAGCACCGTCTTTTGGTGAGTCAGCCCATTGAGATATATGGGCGGTTTTACCCCACTCGCGCGCCAGCCGTTTAACATTTTGTGGGCGTTCCCAGACATGCGGACTGTCTCTATTGATTGACCAAGATCACCCAGATGCCCCTCCTTATTTTGTTTAAATTGCAGTACAAAACATGTACAGTAGATACAGTACATGGATCTTAATCCAATGTGAGATGATCCAGATGGCCCTCCTGCCTCGGCAGCCTGCATGCGTTTCCAAATCAAGCTTATTTTTTGCAACAGACACAAGCTTAGATGTTTATTGTAAAAGAGAGAGAAAAAGATGAACACTTGTTTGACCTCGTAGTAGCTGGTTCACCCCCTCCTCTCAGTCTGTTGCTCCTCCCCCCCATGTCAGGCAAATCAGTTTGTATCCATTATAGCGTTACTCCGGCTCAAATAAATACGAGCGGCGGCCATCGAAATCGAATGACTCGTCCATATTCTCAAAATCAGAGAAAATATTCAGCCATAACGTATAACATCCTTCAGCTACGCTGTTACTCCACGCAAAAGCATGGCGGCTTGCTCCACTGCAGCTGACTTTTCCTGCAACAACGCGACTCTCCTGAGACTCAGGTGAGACTCACACTCTCACTCAGGTGAGACTCAGGTGAGGATCTGGGGTCAGCATGCAGATGGATGAATGGTAATAAAGGCACTCCCAGTTCTGTCTCTATCATATTATTATGATATGACCTTTTTCCAGGACGTACATGCACGGTTCCCAGATGCCCCAGCGGCCTCTGTTCCAGGCCGTTGCGTGGCGGGTTCTCGCTAAATACTGCATCAATTTCAGACGTTTCTGCTCTGTGTAAGTAGTTAAACATTAAAAAAAAAAAAAAAAAAGGTCTAGGTTGTAAAATACAGAAATTCACCTTTTAACATCGTTCCTCTGCAAAAGCAAACCCCACCCCCCTGATTTTTCCCCCCAATTGTACTTGGCCAATGACCCATGCCATTCCCGGTCGTTGCTCCACCCCCTCTGCTGATCTGGGAAGAGTTGTAGACTAGCACATGCTTCCTCCAATACATGTGCAGTCGCCAGCCGCTTCTCTTCGCCTGAGAGGACTCATTTATCAGTCTTGTGACTGCAATTGTCGTGCATTTACATTTTGCTAAAATGTTCATTAATGTACGCTGTCCCCTATTGAACAAATAAAATGTAATTGAAATTGAAATTGAATTGAATTGAAACTCTACACCACCCAGACAGCCCATAGCAAACATTTTCTTAATTCCCCAGGTTTTGAATTATCAGTTCTCAAGAGCAATGAAAAAGTGATGATGTATTATTATTATTATTATTATTATTATTATTATTATTATAACAATGTGAGCAACAGTCAGTTAAGTGCCAGTTAAATCCAAGTTTGTAAAATAATTATTAAAATGAACATCTGGGGTGATTTGATTGGTCATGACTGATGCCAGCCCTTAGCACACTTGATAATGCATTGCAACCCTAACCCCCATTTCCAAATGTGCAGCATGTGTGCTGTGCACCTCTGGCCACAAAAGTACCACTCATTTACCACACGCTGTGTGCTGTGTGTATTCCACTGAAGTGATTCATGAAAATAGAACCCCTAGAATCTTATAAAGAATTCTAGATGCTGAATTTAGGTGTCGGAAGATGATGGTCTATATAACCATCCTGAAAATATCCTAAAAGACAAACTTGGTGTAATTCCCTTTTTTCTAAATGCCCAACCATGTGGTTTCTGTCGACAGGTCTTTCATTGTGTCCATTTTGAGTGTCCTGCCCAGCTGGACGTGGAGGTGAAGGAGGGCAGTCCAGGGTCTGACCAGCCCAACACAGACTCCAACTCCCAGAATGCCCAGCTTCATGTTTCACCAAGACAGCTGTCTGCCAGGCCCTCCTCCCCCTCTCCATCACACTCCCAGCATCTCTGAAGGGAATGTTTGATCCTGGTGGAACATCTCCCCTCCCCCTCTGCAGACCATTCCAGCGCCCCCCCCCATACTGTAGGATTTGAGGAACAGACAGCCTCCATCGTCAGGCATCCAGGACTCACCTCCAGCTCTTAGTATCAAGTCAAAGTTTCCTTTGGAAATGTCTGATTAGGAGAGAATGTTATTCTAACATCAAGGTGCTGCTGACTATGGACCTCTATTATGAACTACCATAGTGGCTTGTGCACAAAAAAAAAAAACGCTGTCACTTTAAGGGTAGAGTCCAGGATTTTCCCGATTAGAATTGGGGATTTCTAAATTAGTGTAATTTGGGAGTCAATCCATTGTTTTGGCTGATTAGATACAAAGATATAGTGAACATGTGTTATGCAATTTGGTAGTGATGCCAGTCAGATGCAAGTAAATAAAGCTGAAATCCTCTGAGGAAAATCCTTGGACATAAGAGTATTGCTGTGAAACAGGAATTGGTTTAAACTGTACTGTACATAATATTTTTCAGATAAATAGTTATTAGCAACAGTGACCAAGTATTCAGGGTAGAAAATGAGTCAGCCAGCAACTTTGGCAAGAAAAGGTCCAGTTCTTCTCTTTGTTAAAATGATAGATGTGCTAAATGAAGTTTGGAATCCACCAACCACCTTGGCCGGTGGTCTCGTTTAGCTCAATAGAGCAAGGCACTGACACTGCCAGGGTTAGGGGGTTGAATTCCCACTGAGCCCACACAAGTCTTATGGTACTTCAGGGTGCGAGCCAGATGATGAAAATGGAGACTATGGACATTTTGGGTGGACTGGAAAAAAAAATGTCCTCGGAGCGGCTTCCTGAAACCATTCACTATGGCTGTGAGACGTGACATTTCTCTTAACTTAAGAGATAAGAGTCTTAAGGCTTAGAAGGAAAGAACCATTGACAAAGCACACTCCCCCAGACGGCATCGCTCTCTGGACTCGCCCTCTGTCTGCAGGGTACTCCATGACTGTACAATATGCTGCTAACAATAAAATATATATCCTGTATATTTGTAATAACTCAACTGGGGTTATTTATTTTCATAATAGTAATATTTATAAATCACAGTATTTAACAGCTGAAGGCTGGGGTCAATGTATAGACTGGGTACTGTAAACCCAGAGTTCCCATAGTATTTAACAACTGCGGCCAATGTTATTTTCTATTTGTGTTAAAATATGAGCTGCAAAGCAGCATAAAAAGAGTGACCAGTTCTGAGACCGACACAGCAAATCCAGAGAAGGTTTAACAGTTTATTTTTTTGAAATTGTGCAAAGTTGGTTGAGTCCAGCTGGCGTTCCAGGCCCACCACGGCCGACTGGGTCAGGATGGCTCTACACACACAGAGAGGCAGATTAGTAACAGAGCATAGGCCGACCATGCAGTTTGCATTCAGTCAGTTCAATTTGAACCCACCTCAACAGGCCTCGGCTGGTAAGATAGGTGAAGGTCCGCTCTCCTTCTAAACATCAATGGATCTTCCTCCCACCATGCAGGCCGAGTCCTCAAAGAATAAATCCACTTCACAGCAGAATGGGTTAGTCCAATTCACAATGTTCATTCAAGACAATCCTCTTCCACCCGGTCCATCTTTTCATTAAAAAGTCAGGGTTAAAACAGTCCAGGCCACAACTCTTAAAAAAAAAAAAAAAGCACTTTCCTTTGCTCATGGGTTCAGCCAGCAGCCGCCAAGCAGCACACCAATCAAATCACTCGATTACTAATCAGACTAATCGGTCCCAATGGCTGGCAGCGTGGCCTCGCCTGCTCTATTGGCATTTGCAGCGCACAATTGCCCAACTTTGCATCACTGATGATGACATCACTCACTGATGACGTGTCACTGGGACACTATAACATCACTCATGATGATGTCATAGACATTGTGACATCGTCAGTGACATCACAATTGCTCGAGTGACCATCTGATGACATCACTGATGATGTCATAGACATTGTGTCACTGATGATGACATTGTGACCATCAGTGGGGCAAACAGACAGAGCCTCTTATGATGATGATTGAATAATGCTGGAGCATACAGTGTTTTCTGTATTAGCTGAAAGATGAGGTGAACAGCAGTGTGTGTTTTTTTAAGTAGGAAACCTACCCATTTTTCCGTGGGATGTGAACGCAGCATATCAGCAGGCCGTTCTTTAAGTATGAGTCTTAGTGCGCATGCTCAGATCCTTGGCAGCAGCGTAGTGTGTGTGCGCGCGCGTGTGTGTAGTATGTAGATGTGAATGTGTAGCTATCAACATCGGTGTGTGTGCGTGTGTGCGTGTGTGTGTGTGTGTGTGCGTGTGTGTGTGAGAGAGAGAGCTGCCTTCCATGTATTGCAGAGAAGTTTTACTGCAGAAGTATCAGGCTGCTGAAGTGGGACTATGTCGGCAAATAAAACAAAGAAAGTGAAAATGGCTACAAAAGCGTGTCCCGAATGCGACCAACAGGTGAGGAAATATGCTATATTTGGATATTTGTATTGAACATTTTTGTGTGATTCCCCTTTTTCGTGATTTATTGATAATAATGGCAGCGTAAACACGGGGCTGTACTTTAATACGGAAATGGGATTCGGTAGCCCCGATGCGTGCCGTTCTATCTTATGCAGAGAAATGGACGCCAAACTGTGTTGACAAATATAGCAATTTAATGTTGCCTTTCTTATTGTTAAATATACACGACCTATATAATAACACTCGAGACATTTCGCGAATCATTAACTTCCACGCTTACATTCGGCATATATATAATCCACCAAGAACTATTGTAATTTAATTTAATTTATACTTTATTTATTTGGTCCCCCTGTTATTCCCACATTTCTTCCACCAAAATGCACGGTAGAGCAATGTGTTCCAATTCTGAAAGTTGGAATGTTATTAAAATGAGAGGTGCTTGGTGTGTTACGAACCGAACTGAAGAGTGGACTCCGTCTTGGTTCAAAAGTCTAACGACATATTTTTTATATAGCGATATAGTCTTACCGTTAAGCAACGACTCATTAAATTCACACATTTTTAAATGGAGTTTGGCGTAAGTTGCGTAAGCAATATCGGGGCTAATACAGCTATATTATTGTGGGGGGATTTGATCCTCCCGTGAATTGAATCATATACATAAATGCGATGTACTTTATAGCCTGTTGACAACACGTCCAAAATAATAGCCCATAGCTAGCCTGCTGAACAATTTACAGTGTCGTTGTTTTTGCCAGTGCCTCCACAGCTTTCGTAAATGCTATCATAATTGTATTGTGGTTTAGCGTACAGTCTGTAGCCTACCACGTTGCTCACGTCAGATATAATAATATTGCTCTAATGCAGGAGCGTTAACGTCAGTTCGTAGCCTAAATCAAAGTTACAAATGATTTCCTTACGATTATCCACGGGGCGACATCTGCCTATAATTTCCCTTTTTTTATTTAGCGTGATAACTTATTTTTTTTTATTCAAAGAGCAGTGTATTTTTACGCGGATGAAACGTTCATTTCCTCGACTGCTGATCGCCCTTGGCTCGGGAGACCAGTAGGATAAACATGTATTCCATTTAATTTAAAGAGTTTCGCCTACATTTTCGCCAAGGACTTTTGAGTGAATATGGAGGGCCAGCAGGCAGCGTCAGCCTGCCTTTAGTGCCTTGTTTCAAACGGGGGGGGGTTCTCCCTCCACGCCCATTGAAATATTACATTACATAGGCTACTCTGTACTGTAGCCGATATACTGCATGGTGGTTAGGTAGGTTTGCATAATGTCGCTATATATATCTCGTTATCTGCCATAGCCCCGATATAGACACTGTTTTATGGAGTGTGTCGCCAATCCATTCAAATGGGGAAAGACCATTTTTTGATGCCTTGATTATAATGGGCAAACCAACATAAGACCACCAAGTATCCACCAGGATCCACTCTTTAATCAGACATCCATTGCACCAAGCAGCGTTTTATGTCAGACAGAAATGTCAACTTTTAGTTTAGAATTGGTTTGCCTGCCCTGTTATCCCCCCAAAGCAAAGTACACCGTATATTGTTGAAATTTTGCTTCATGGCTTATTTGTATACCAGAAGAGTGACAAAGCGAAAAATGAGCTGCTTAGAGTTTAAAGGTGAATAAATTTAATAAGAAGTAATTTGTACCTGCGTACTTCACAGTTAACAAACAGTGTACATCTTCATATAGGTGATACGGGCAAGACACAAAACGCAACGCGTTTCAACCGTTGGTTTTCATCAGGCTGTATATACCAGAAGAGTCGAACGATTTATAATGTCTTAAATCGTGTTAAATTGGGAGATTTTATGTATGTATGTGTGTGTGTGTGTGTGTGTGTGTGTGTGTGTGTGTGTGTGTGTGTGTGTATGTATGTATGTATTTTTGTTTTTATATTTTTTACATTATTGTATTTATTTATTTTCATTGAGTTTGGCGTGACAATCTGTGGGCGTGTGACCCTGTGTCCTGTCTGTTTCTCTCTAGATTCCAGTTGC
>NC_139651.1:15915044-16127544 GCF_964638095.1 Poromitra crassiceps | reverse complement strand
TAACACTCCTGGTTCTTCACTGTTTTCGCCTATGGGACTTTTGAATGGGTTTTTGGCACGATGCTTCTAATAAGGTCTCTGGGCAACGCAAGATTAATCAAACGCGAACCAGTGTTTAGTAATATCATCTTCACACACGAGGACCACTTTTATGAGTTTTGAAGCTTTTACATGCCGTTAAAAGGGCGGCTAGCTAGCAAACGGCTAAATGAGACTACACTGTTGAGTCGACGGGGATATATACGTCAATAACGTCACCACTTCAAAGGACGAACACGGAAATTCTCTTTCCCTCACCTGGTTCAGCCCGTTCAGCCCGGGGTAATCAGTGCACACATCAACAATAGTCCAGGTTGAGTGCTGACGTGACGTAGAAGCCTATGCGACAGTGTGTAGTTCTGGATTAGATTAGCACAAGCTTTTTACTTCTAGGGCTCGCATTTACGCTACAAAACTCATGAAAGTGGTCCTCATGTGTGAAGATTATCCGGCTGAACACTGGTTCGCGTTTGATTAAGTTGGCGTTGCCCAGAGACCTTATTTGAAGCATCGCGGCAAAAACCCATTCAAAAATCCCATAGACAGAAACAGTGAAGAACCAGGAAGTCCGGGACTTCCGCGTTCTGACTACAAAAATACGTCATCCCTGGGGCTCTCTATTGGTGTGTTAAGATCGAGTTTACATACAAAGTCAATGCAAACGAGCGATTGAGCGTATATTCGCCCGGGAGAAAAATCGCTGGGCATCTGAGCGACAGAGACAGAGCAATAGGGCGAAAATTTGCTCGTCGCCCGAGATGAAATATCCCAACTCGAGCGAAATTTCGCTGGGAACAGTCGCTTGCTGCTCAACGCTGATTGGCTGCCGTGTGAGTCAAGGATCACACTGGCTTGGAACAAACAGCTGGTTTATTAGTGTGGTAAAAAACTGCATTGACAGGCTGATGACAGCTGACATGAAGTGGAGTCTGTACTACCGATATAGATACACAAGCTCGCGTTAGGAGCACGCTGATAGGCTTAGCTTGTAAACAACTACGGTGGCTCGTAGTAGACAAACATCATGACATTGTGTTTTCATCCTGTCTAACGTTAGCCCCCAGATGTCCATCAATTCTTGTGCCTGTTGACGAGCGATTTAAACACAGCGACGGAGCGATTCCAAAGGGTTGAGTCGAGCGACAGGGAGAAAAATAAATATCTCTGTGTGAACACAGCTTTAGCAGAACACAACAGAACTTTACTGTACAGTCTAGTTTCCTTGCCTTTTTCTTTGAGGTTTGAGGTTCCAATATTGTTACACTTACAGCTAATTCATCTTCCTTTCAGGGCATTGATATATACTAGAAATCTCGCGCAGTACGCAGGCTTGATCCCTAGGCACGCCCGCTGCGCGGCCTCGCAAACGCAGCTCAGCTGCTGCGTGGCCTCACCTGCTCTACATCACTCACTGATGACATCACAATTGCTTGAGTGACCATCACTGATGACATCATCGAATGTTCGAGTGACATCACTGATGATGTCATAGACATGATGACATCACAATTGCTCGAGTGATATCACTGATGATGTCATAGACATTGTGACATCGTCAGTGATGATGTTATAGAGCTCAACAGTCACGTGACATTTCTTGCCCTGGAAGTGAGTTTCCCATTAATTTTCTCCATAGACATTTCAAAAAACCTTATGATTTTTAAAGCTGGAACCAAGCCACCCCGTGACCTACTGAATCTACTGAAATGTTTCATCAAAACACAACACCACTTTAGATAAATTTAAAGCTTTTATTTGCACAAGTTAAATTTGGCGGTATGGCTCTGTTCTGGAGGCTCTCTGCCCTTCCACGCAGCAAGCATGGAAAGCCTAAGGCAGGGAGAGCAGCAGCAGCAGATTTTGGGAGCTCCTTGCCCTTCCACAGATCTGTGGAATAGCCTTAAAGGGATAGTTTGGTTTGTTTGAAGTGGGGTCCTATCAGCTAGTTGCATACACTAACTGAAATAGGTACAGTGTTCTCTGACGCTGTTTGGCGGAAAAGTAAAGCGCTGAAAATTGTCAAAATAGAGCGTGCATGTACACAGATATCGATTTGTTTAGGTGGGCGTTGTTTTAGGTGGCTAAATTACGTTTTAGTTCTTGGCCCCGTGTAGTAGAGAGACAGAGCTGTGGAGGCTGTTGCTTCAGAGTGCTGGGTCTCGATAAACGGTGCGCTCAGCGCCCAGAACACTGTACCTATTTCAGTTAGTGTATGCAACTAGCTGATAGGACCCCACTTCAAACAAACCCAACTATCCCTTTAAAGCAAGGAGCAGCAAAAGAACCCCAGGTACAGAACAGAGCAAGCAGCGGGAGCGCGCATGAGCCGCATGCAGACATTCACACATGACAGCCATCCGGATAGCCTCTAGATAACTCCTGAATTCCAGACATGTGTGAAAGCAGCTAATGACAACAGAAATGACATTGTTTAAGTCAGATATAGCATAAAGGGAGGAGCTGGGGAGGAGGTGGGTTGCAAACAGGCTTGCAGAGGAAGCAGCAATAGGCTCGTTTGAGATGAGCAAATTCTGCGCAGATTCGACCAGCGCCTTGCTTGCCCCGTTGCATGATGGTTAGAAAGTTGTCCGACTTGCTCCGTCCTGCCCGACTGCGTGAGTCACGTGACTCTCGCGAGAGCGAGGCGGGCGCAGATTTGGAGCGAGGCGCCGCAGTTGCTCCCCACCAACTGCGACGGCTGCGGATGACAGAGGATGACGAGAAACGCATCAAGCTGAGCGCCCATTGGTTCAACACAGGTGCATCACAAACCCACAGTGAAGTGTAGAAACTTCAATTTTATATCTATTCCAAGCTGTCACTCCATATTTTACATAAATACCACCTGGAATGCCTACATTAAAATAAAAATAAGGAATCTGAAGGGCTGTGTTATTTGAGCAGTGAGTGTGGGTGGCGCTAATGCATGTTTTAATTTGTTTACAAACCGCTGTTAAACAAAACGGTAGAAGAAGAAAAGCAGCAGGAAGTGTGCCGTCGGGTTGGTGTTCGACTTGTTGACGCCTCGCCTGACTGTGCTCGCCTGCTCCTTTCCAGGCGAGGCGGCAGTCATCTCAAACGAGCCTAGTGGCATCAGCTGAGCCGATGTGGGCTGGGTTTGAGATCAGCTCCTAATCAGCTGTGGGCTGGGTTTAAGCTTGACATTCGTGGCCTGTCTGAACTACCGCCTTGCTCAATTATGGTCACTCACCATTCAGTAGGTCGTGGGGGGGCTTAGTTCCAACCTTACATTTTTTTTTCAATGTCTGGAGAAAATTTATGGGAAACTCACTTCCAGGGCAAAATATGTCACGTGACTGTTCAGCTTTATAGACATTGTGACATCATCAGTGACATTACAATGTTGGACAAAAATGGAAACAAACAAAGAGTCCCTATTTCTTCCCAGCTACTATGATAGGAATGCTACAAAGTCCATTCTTTCTCTCTGATTCATTCTGTCCATGTCAATGTGTCCACAGAGAAACAAGAGAAAGAAGTGGACATCTACGCCAATCTGTCCGACGAGAAAGCCTTTGTGTTTTCTGTGGCCTTGGCTGAGATCAACCGCAAGATCCTGGGTCAACGGCTGATTTTATAGATTGAATCCTCCATTCCTGGGACACTTGAGACAGAGGACTTTGTGAACGCTATCAAATGGCAAGAGGACGATGACCAAAGAGGGTGGCCGGAGCTGAACTTTGACCTTGGGGGCGAGTGGACGAGGCACAGAAAAATGGCCCGGAGCCGGAGACGAGGGGGGGTACTCATCGATTTAACACCTGCAGTTCCTAAAGTCCAGCTCGACAACCTTTGACCCCCCCTACACTGGCCACAGACGTGCATTATGTTGATGGACTAAAAGCATTCAAACGCTCTGTGTGCTGGCGAGTCAGGGAAACGGCCATTGATGCTATTTCCTACCTATTTTGTAGACATAAATACCTGAATATATACAGTATGATCCAACAGCCTCCTTGACTGTGTTCACAAAGCTGGAATGATGCCCACACATTTTAAAATGCAGAGAGTTCATCGCAGGACCCAGAGAGAGACTTATTTTAAGAAACATACTGTATGAGTCATATTTGAAATATGTGGACTGGGTTATCCAATAAACACCTTCAATTCACCTCTGCTCCATTTGAAGTGAAGGGACTGAGGTGCTTTTGGTGCCAGTATTTTATTTTTTTGCGTTTGTGTGAACTGAACACGACGACCAACCTGTTCATTGTTCAGACTAAAGTCTATTAAATGTTGCTCATTGTTGGGAGTATCAGATAGGAGGAAAAAACACATGTATTCCTATGTGGCATAGAGGATTATGTTGAAAAAGTGTTAAAGCCAATAGTGTAATATGCAATAAAGAGCTGAGCTGTTTTGTGGGATGTTGGTATTGTCACTGACCTGTGACCTCTCAGTAATGTTAGGTAGTGTGTGCTTTCTGCAGGCATATTATCTTTGTTAACCAGCATGGCACTGTGCCAAGAGTGCGGGGGGGTCCTGAGCTGCTTGATTTGGTCTCTTTCTGTTTGCCCAATACTGTATATCAGTGGAAGAAATTCAAATTTCATGACATGTATGTAATGTGACACCTTACAGAATTTCTAAATATTTCTGAGTGGTTTAATTACAAAGTCCTCAAAATTGTAAGATGGGAACATAAAAATAACAGCTAGAGTGGAACCGTCTTGGCCCCCTACTGATTACAAAGCAAATATGATAAATCCTCCAGTAATGTGCTGCTGACATCTTTATGTGGACATGATGTCGTTCATCTTTCCTCCACTGGAGTGCAGTAACATAACTATACAATGCTGATGCCTGAAGGGGAGAGAAGTCATAGTTTGTGGTCATGAATTGTCCAGTGCTCAGCTGTGCAGATAGAGAGGGTCTGATGGTAAATCCACTCCGTTGCCATGGTAACTGAAATTATAATGGTACTTCAGTGAATGCAGCTCATAGCAGAATTCCATCTGAAGACTGTGTCATTTTAACTTGGATTATTACACTCAATCCATTTATGCTCAAAAATGTATTTTGGTAGCAAACACACATACAGAGAAACACTACCCACAGAAGCATGTACACACACACACTCAGCCGTTTATTTGCCAATTTGAATTTGCCGCCGAGTCTCTTTTACGTGGGTCACGTGAGTTCCGAGCTGCATTCTGATTCGTCCACTCAACCGCACTGACTGACTCTCCTGCGCTCTCCGAGTCCGACCTCACTCTGCACTTGACCCTCGAGAGAGATAGCTGCGATTGAGACATCACCCGAGAGAGACCATCACCGAGAGAGACCATCACCCGAGAGAGACCATTACCGGAGAGAGACCATCACCGAGAGAGACCATTACCCGAGAGAGACCATCACCCGAGAGAGACCATCACCCGAGAGAGACAACACGACGCCAACCTTTCCCCGAGCAGCATCCCATCAGCTTTTTGAAGGTAAGTGTAGGCTACTTTTAATATTTTGTTCCATGAAAAGTCTAAAACCACCGCGCCAGTAGTAGTAGTAGGCCACCATTACTGTGTTCTACAGCTGCGTCAACACTAAACGCTAGCTGGTTTGACATCGTCTTTGGCTTTGTTCAGTTCCACCACGGAGGCGTATTATTTAGGTACATCTTAACTAGGTGTCCACTCTAACGAAATATAGTGACGTTTTCACTTTCTGTGGCTAATCTCCGTCCGTGAACAACCACCGAAAAAGATTGCTAGCTAAAATTGTTGCTAGCGTTCTCCTGCCCTGTGGGGCCAAGCAGTGAATTGCACGGTGAAAACTAGCGTTCGCCCTCTTCTTCGGAAAGGCAGAGGAACCCCGCTCGCTGGTACAGCCAGCGTGTGAATGTACCAGCGAGCTGGAAAGGGCGAACGTTAGCCGTTAGGTGAAAACAGCGTTTATTATTACCGTTGTCAAATTAATTGCCTACCGCAAATTACAGCTTTCGCCCTCTTCATCTGTGGTTAGCATGAATCACCATTGCATTTACTTGTTAGCCTCAACGCGAGACTCATCATCAGTCGTTCTTCTGACGAGTCTCGCGTTGAGCCTAGCTGCTTGTGTGTTATGTTGTCAATCACTGTGTTTATTGTTGTTTTTAATGTAACGTTAGCGCTATTTTGTAGGTTATAACAACCTGTCATGCTCAATAAGTGCGTGCAAAGACGAGTCTCTTGTGCATTTTGCACAGTAGTGGAGGTTAAACGGCTAGCTAATCAACGTCTATGCGAACGTTTATCACCGAACCGAACATCCTCATCTCCAAGTTATCCCACTTTATTACAACGTAGCTACCATGTCAAGTTGCCAAACGTTAAGGAAACCGTACCAAACTCAATCATCGTCAGTCATCATCATCATCATCATCATCAGTATATAGCGTCACCGGCGACATAGCCGACCACTTTCTTGCCAATATACTAATCAAAGTTCTGTTTCAACTGCTGCTACAAATGATCAAGTGCTGTTTCCACTCGGTTTAATGGCTGAAAACCACAAGTCAAACTTCTTATCTTTCTAGAGACATCTTGTTTTAGTCATTCACTATAGCCGTTTCCTTGCCAGAGTCTGGGAAGTGACGTTATTGCTGGTGAAAAAGCTGCCAGCTAAAATGCGCCGGTAGCAATTAACGTGTGCACCCAACCTATCCTCCCTGCCCCATGCTCCCTGCTCAGCGGACTAGCAGAGGGAGGGAGGGAGGTCTAACCTGTGTGTGTGCTGGGGAGCGGCAGGCAGTGAAATTTGGGCACAACATTAAAACGAACGGCTCTCAAGTAGGACTCGATTCCCTTCGTTCATAGTGATGTGACGTTCGCGAACGTCACATCACTAGTTTGAACCCGAAGCATGCATGTTTTTCTTTTCCATACGGTGCTATGTAAGCTGTGCAAGCCTTTACTTATACTATTGAACGGGGTTAATTTTATTTCCACCTGTTTAGGAGTTTCTGAAGTCCCAGGACAGTCAGCTATGGCAGCCGTAGTGGCCCACCTCTCCAACAGTGCGGTGGTGAGGATCCGCATCCACAGCCTCGCACTCGGCACCTCCCCATGGAGAGAGGGAGGTTGTGAAATCAGTCAGAGGGACAACATAACCAGCCTCCGTCTCATATTTACCTGCGGACCTCCCAAAACCTTCCAGGTATGTATAGGTGGTCACAGCGGTACTGACTTAGTTGTGTAGGAAAAGACCATTGCACGGCAATCTGAAGAGGCGACTTGATGTACCACATCTCTTGTATTGAGAGCCACTGCTCAAATGTGGCATCCAACTCGTCTCATCTGTATAAAATCTATCCGCGCCATCATATATTATTTTACTCATAGATAGTAGTTCAAATCCAAACGATTTGATCTCAGCAGCACAACAGTATTGTCACAAGACCATTTATCTGTCATATAATAATACCAACACACATACAAAGATAACCCTAACCCTGACACTTGAACTTCTTGAATTGCTCTCTTGCCCTCAGCTCAGTCAGAACCTGAAGGAAGTTCACCTGGTTTGGGACAAACTGGTCCTGATGTTGAAGGCCGGCAACATCTTCATCCACCTGCATAAGATCCCTACGATGTTGGCTCAGAAGGTTCTAGAATACTTGGAGAAGCTTAAGCAGGAAAAGAAAAGTAAGTACAGCTGTTTCAAAAATGGGCTATTTACAAGCTTTGAATTGGACTTGTGCTCAGCTTGGTAACTCGCATAGTGTCTTCTGTGACTGATGATGACAGTTACGGACATTCATAAATCTAGATCTGACGGTCCAAAAAAACTAATTCTTTCACATGGTTTGTTCTTGTGTTTGCAGAGCAGCAGAGTGTGGATGGCAGGGAGGACAGGACGCAGAGGAACCCACTGGGCAGCCCCATAGCAACCTCCACTCCCATTGGCCCCTCACTCTCTGAGAATCGGTATGCATACTTTATTTTGGAATTGCAAATTATTGATGGAAAGAAAGTTATTTTTGTTATTGTTGTTATTGTTCTTGCTATAATTGAAAGACATATTGATAGACTTTTTTCCGGCATAATTGGAGATGCTATTCCTGAGGATTCATTCAGATTGAAATTGAGCAGTTGTATCCAGAGGTGTAGTGCTATCTGGAGAAGTGGGGGAACACACCTATATGGGCAACATCTCCCTCTCCCAGCACACGCGCAGGTCCCAACAAACCCCCCCCCCCCCCCCCCCCCCCCCCCCCCCCCCGCATGCACGCACACACACTGACACCAAGCGATCAAATACGCGTTATTATGCAACCCACCGTGCTTCCGGCAAACCAAGCCCTGTGCCCGCCTACGCAGCAGTCAAGTGCCGGGATTGGCCAGGAGGAGCGAGTCTTTTGTTCCCTCTTGACAGCTCGAATCTCCCACACCACAAACACTGCATCCAGCCCAGCGATTTCATTAACGGGGCCCCAAACAAAATTATTTTCGCTTGTGAAACAAATGTTCAATGACAATAAAGCATAGCGCGAGGGCATAATATGCTCAAAAATATTATTATAAGTATCACTGGTATGGTCAACAACTAGGGGTGAACCGATTGTGAAATTCTAGGCCGATATGGATGTCTAAAATAACAATTTGACTGATAGCTTTTTTTTTATTATTATTATGTATAGCTATGCTGTAGTTTTTTGCTGGCCAAACACTGGAATTCCCTAGCCTGAATGGTGCAATCATCTCACATAAAACAACAACGATGAAAAATAATCTTAATATCTATGCAGTGATGTGATGTAGTTAGCAGGGGCAAGATGTCCATCTGTGTAAATCATATTGAACACCAGAGAAGATCTTCAAAAACAAATCAAGGTCTGGAGAAGGCATGGACTTTTTTCTAACTGAATGTGTAGGAACTCTGATTCCAGCACAAACGGTCCTACACACGTCCATGCTCTCCTGGAGTCATTAGGCCACCATTGCTCTCTAGCAGCAGGTAGTTGTGTTGTCTGTTTGATTTCTCAAATGATCCGTGTGTCTGTTTGTGTTTCAGCAAGAAGAGGAAGCTAGAAGAGAGTGAGGACCACCACTCTCCACCGGCTGCCAAATGTCGCAGGATTACGGGCATGAAGCCCCTCCTCTGCTCCACACCCATCGAGCGCCCCCCCGGCACACCACGGCCATGGCGTAAACCCTTCCCCTCACCCTCACCCATCCGCTCTGACCCAGGTAAGATGGCCGCCATATGGTCCCATTCCAGAATAGGAATTCTCTGACATGTCCCCCCTACTGTTCTACTAGGGGTGGGAATCACCAGATGCCCACGATACGTTACTAAAACGATACTTGAGTCACGATACGATAGTATTGCGATATCGCCGATATTGCGATATATTGAATATTGCGATATATTGATATATTGAATATTGCGATATATTGAATATTGCGATATTTCGATATATTGCGATTTCTTACTTTTTCAACTGCAAATGATGTCACCAAAGGAATACTTTGTCAACATCTGGTTTATATAAGAACAATTTTTCAGTCTGTACATCTGACTTCAACCATTTTATTGCAGCAACATTGTCAAGTAGACAGACCAACAACTTTCATAAAGTCATGTCATAGTTGCATGCACCTGACAAACTGAACTGTTTGTTACAGTCTACTTACAGTCCACCTTAACTGGATGTGTGTGGACTACTGTACTTAGGTAGTTTTTGAACAATGCAACTTCACTTACACAAAACATCTTGTGCAGCCCATTCAGTAACTGGGGAATTTGTAAATTACTGTTATGACAAAACTGTTACTGTTAAAACAAAATGAAAATATGCTACCGTTTGTTTACTACTGTTACTGCAGTTTTTTGTTGTTGTTGCAATATCGATACAATATCGTCAGGCAAAATATCGCGATACTATGGTGTATCGATTTTTTCCCCCACCCCTATGTTCTACTGATCTTTCTTTTCTCTCCTCCCCTTCGTCTCTCTCTCCCAGATTTTCCTAGAGGGGCGGACGTTGTTGACGTCAGTCAGGGTCCATTCAACTTAAGGGGCCAAGAAGCAGTTCCCTCCAAGCTGGGCAACCCCAGCAGACGGAGTGAGGACCACCACTCTCCACCGGCTGCAAAATGTCGCAGGATTACAGTTCAAAGGTAAAGAACCTAACAGATTGACTCAGCCAGTCAATCTGTTAGTCCGCCTACCAACTAGGTCAGAGGTTCCCAAACTGTTCAGACCATGTACCACTATGAACCAAACCAAATTGCCCAAGTACCACTTCCCACTGCGGATACCAGCGTCAAAATGAAATTCACTGATTTAAACATCCCATCAGAAAGGCTAATTAACAACTAGGGATGAACCGTTATGGATGTGTAAAATAACAATTTGGCTGATAGCTTTTTTTTTTTTTTATTATTATGTATAGCTATGCTGTAGTTTTTTGCTGGCCAAACACTGGAATTCCCTAGCCTGAATGGTACATTGAACACACCATAACATTGTCAAATTTCCTAGGCGCACTTGAATGCATCACAATGTGATGGTTTCATGTCTTCTTCATGTCTGCTTTTCAAATGGCTGATGTGATGTGATAAATGTCTTGCTTGTAGTAAGTTAGCTCCTCTTGACGTGTCACTGGAAACTGCATATCATATTTCAAATACCACGTTTCACCTTTATTTGAAAACAAACCACACGTGCGCGAGTCATGCTCTGGAGCTGGGTAAGCTACAGTTGTCCGAGTCAGACCGCAAATAACCCACACAACATTTAGCCAGCGCAAAATAGATGCGAGTCGACACACGACAGACAAACATCTTATTTGCCGATTGGCTGATGGCAGTCAGCAAAGCTCTTGCATACCACCAGGTGGAGCCTCGTACATACGTACGGTTTGGGAATCACTGAACTCGGTGAATAGTGTGTGTGATACATAAATGTTCTCAGTATGTTATAACCATCAGCTTTCTTCCTCTCTCCCTC
The DNA here is from genome assembly GCF_964638095.1 of Poromitra crassiceps. NCBI lineage: Eukaryota > Metazoa > Chordata > Actinopteri > Beryciformes > Melamphaidae > Poromitra > Poromitra crassiceps. Next base: position 16,116,555 of record NC_139651.1, on the reverse strand, counting down.
CTTCCTTCTCTCAGTGACCACAACACCTGCAGCACACGCACAAAGCCCCTCCTCTGCTCCACACCCATCGAGCGCCCCCCCGGCACACGACGGCCATGGCGTAAACCCTTCCCCTCACCCTCACCCATCCACTCTGACCCAGGTAAGATGGCCGCCATATGGTCCCATTCCAGAAGAGGAATTCTCTGACATGTCCCCCCTACTGTTCTACTAGGGGTGGGAATCACCAGATGCCCACGATACGATACTAAAACGATACTTGAGTCACGATACGATAGTATTGCGATATTGCCGATATTGCGATATATTGAATATTGCGATATATTGCGATTTCTTACTTTTTCAACTGCAATTGATGTCACCAAAGGAATACTTTGTCAACATCTGGTTTATATAAGAACAATTTTTCAGTCTGTACATCTGACTTCAACCATTTTATTGCAGCAACATTGTCAAGTAGACAGACCAACAACTTTCATAAAGTCATGTCATAGTTGCATGCACCTGACAAACTGAACTGTTTGTTACAGTCTACTTACAGTCCACTGGATGTGTGTGGACTACTGTACTTAGGTAGTTTTTGAACAATGCAACTTCACTTACACAAAACATCTTGTGCAGCCCATTCAGTAAAGGAGCGTTCACACCGAGATATTTATTTTTCGCTCTGTCGCTCAAGTCAACCCTTTGGAATCGCTCTGTCGCTCTGTTTAAATCGCTCATCAACAGGCACACGAAATGACGGACATGTGGGGGATATAACGTTACGCAATGTCATGCTGTTTGTCCACTACGAGCCACCGTCATTGTTTACAAGCTAAGCCTATCAGCGTGCTCCTAATGCGAGCTGCATACCGGTAGTACAGACTTCACTTCATGTCAGCTGTCAGCCTGTCAATGCGGTTTGTTGCCACACAATAAACCAGCGGTTTGTTCCAAGCCAGAGTGATCCTTGACTCGCTCTCACACGGCAGCCAATCAGCATTGAACAGCGAGCGACTGATGCCAGCGTATTTTCGCTCGAGTTGGAATATTTCATCTTGAGCGACGAGCGTATTTTCTCCCTGTCGCTCTGTCTCTGCCGCTCGGATGCCCAGCGATTATTCTCCCAGGCGAATATACGCTCAATCGCTCGTTTGCATTGACTTTGTATGTAAACTCGACGCCAGCGACAAACTTTAATAGGTCGGTGTGAACGCACCTTAACTGGGGAATTTGTAAATTACTGTTATGACAAAACTGTTACTGTTAAAACAAAATGAAAATATGCTACCGTTTGTTTACTGCTGGCCTTGGAACTAAAGTTTATAGTAGCCCGGTGGCCTGGCATGGCCTGCAAAAAAGATTATTTTTTTTGTTTTGTTTTTTTGTTGTTGTTGCAATATCGATACTTGGCGTCCAAATATCGATACAATATCGTCAGGCAAAATATCGCGATACTATGGTGTATCGATTTTTTCCCCCACCCCTATGTTCTACTGATCTTTCTTTTCTCTCCTCCCCTTCGTCTCTCTCTCCCAGGTTTTCCTAGAGCGGCGGAGCTTGTTGACGTCAGTCAGGGTCCATTCACCTTCAGGGTCCAAAAAGCAGTTCCCTCCAAGCTGGGCAACCCCAGCAGACGGTGCCGCCACCGCAGACGTCGTCCTCCACACGCTGAAGAACCCTTACCTGCTCTCGAGCTCAAGGTGGGCTGAAGAATCTGAATACAGTGCAACCAATCTGGGAACCCAGAGTCTATTTTTATTTGAAAAACAGACTCTGGGACAGCCCTACCTTTTTTCCCAGCTTCCTGTACAGAGCGCCTCTCCTGCCACCGTCACTTCCTTTTCCGTGTCCGTGCTCCACTGTTTACAGTCTAAATAGCAACTTGCACCGCGACTTTCCAGTAATTTTCCATTGTTGTTGTGAGACGAGTTTACGTCTTCTATGCAGCGTGTTTATGCGTTAGCGTTATTAGCAAATAGCCGAAATGGACGCGGAAAAGGAAGTGACGGTGGCAGGAGAGACGCGCTGTACAGGAAGCTGGGAAAAACGGTAGGGCTCTCCCGGAGTCTATTTTTCAAATAAAAACAGACTCTGGGTTCGCAGATTGCAGTGCAACTGACAGAAATGACTGTCAAAGTTGATTTGTTTTGTCTTTTATTGCAACATTCATGTTTTTAATCGCTTACATCTTTGTTTGTTAGGACTCTCTCCTCCGGCGCTCACCTCCAGCCTCCATCTCAAGTCCTCTGAGGAGGAGATTCAAGATTCAAGATTTCAAGATTTCAGGACAGCTTGAGGACTCTGATGATTCCCCAAAAGAAGAGGTGGTCCTGGCGATGGAGATCGAATCTGCGGTGATCAACAAGCTGCTTGATGTCATGGAGCAGAGTGATGGTCTGCACGGTGAAGGGAAAGATGCCCTGAACATTCCCTCCACGTCCCTCCTCACTCCGCTCGCAGAGGCGGTGCTAAAGAGTCCAGAGAGGAGAATAATGGTAGGTACCATGTTGGAAACATTTCTGAAGCGCTAACTGTATGTGTTATTGCCTGTCTGTATACAGCAGTACAACACAGGGTTCCCACTGGTCCTTGAAATCCTTGAAAGTGTGTGAATTTGGTGGGGGTAATCAAGACCTTCAAGTTTTTGAATATGAACATAAATAGTCTATAGACATGACTCATTTGAAAGTGCTTAAGAATTCAAATTGAAGTTGTGTACCGTAAATTCCGGACTATAAGCCGCGGCTTTTTTCCCGTTTTTTGGCCTTTTTTGCCCCCTGCGGCTTATATAACGGTGCGTCTTATCTATGGATTTTTTCCAAAAAAAAAAAAAAATCTCTCTTTTTTAGCACTCTTTCTAACTATAAATCCACTTCTGTTTTAATTTCCTCTCTTGCCCTCTTTTAACAACATAACATAACATAACATAACACAACACAGGTAAGCAGAAAGAAAAAGACGAAGCAATCACGCCATGAATGAGGAAATGACTCACCTGCTGGAGGCTGGAGATACACGCTTGGGCTAAACTTTTACTCCGTGAAACACTATCGATTAAGTCCGACATCGCTCAGAGGTTTTGAGCAGCTTGAAAACAAGTTTGAAAACGTGCAGAAGTCCATCCACTCACTCACTAAAGAAACTAAGGCAACCGTGAACAGAGTTTATAATGCGGAAAAGCGCATCCGCGCACTGGAGGACAAAAACAACACAGTGAGTCCGAAAATGGATAAAATGCAAAATCGAAACCCTGCACACGCAGGTTGATGACTTAATCAGCAGGAGTAAAAGAAATAACATTCGCCTGATCAATGTAAAAGAGGAGCTGAGATTGGTGACATGGACGCTTTCGTGGCAAAATCCTGTGTTACATCCTGGACCTGAAGGAAGGCGAGAAACCACCAGAGGTGGACAGGGCACACCGGGCGCCTCGGCCACGTCCAGACCCCGGCCTGCCACCGAGGGCCATCTTCATCTGCCTACTCCGCTGGCCCGACCGTCAACTCATCCTCCAGGCTGCGGGGAAGAAGCCCCTCACCTGGGAGGGTACGCGCTTTTTCGTCCGGCAGGACCTCTCCGCGTTGGTGCAACAGAAACGCGCAACATACAACAGCATCATCGAGTCAATGGATATCGCTTTGGCGTACTGTACCCAGCGAGACTCGTCATAACCAGACCGGACTATCTTTAGCACTCTTTCTAACTATAAATCCACTTCTGTTTTAATTTCCTCTCTTGCCCTCTTTTCACCACACCGCGGACACTGTGTGCCCAGCGGCGGAACAAGAGCTCAAAGTGAAACTGCCGAATATCTTTTGAGTTGGACTGGTCAATAGTACTGTGAGTAACTAAAATAAAAAAATAAAAAACGGAATTCTCTCTTCTTTAGCACTCTTTCTAACTATAAATCCACTTCTGTTTTAATTTCCTCTCTTGCCCTCTTTTCACCACACCGCGGACACTGTGTGCACTGTAAAAAAAACAAAAAATACCACAATGTGTGATTTTGTCTGGGGATTAGTGACCTGACTTTTGTTTTGTTGAAATGTTAATAAATGGGAGCTTCCCCAAACAGCCATCTCTTTCCCGACAATCCCCTCTGTGCACGAAGCCTTACATATGGTAATTAAACATCAAAACACCCGCGGCTTATAGACCGGTGCGGCTTATAGAAGAAAAAAATAGTCACCTTTGAAGGTGCGGCTTATAGACCGGTGCGTCTTATAGTCCGGAATTTACGGTATATAGAAGAGTTGCAGCATCTCCCTTCACCCCAATTGACCACTTTTTTACTCTCAAGAGTTCCAGGAAGTAAGGTCCTGGATTAAGCAGCACTGTCGAGTTGCAGCAAAATCGACAGTTTGTGTTGTACTTTGAAAGTTTTTTTTTTTTTTTTTTTTTTTTTTTCTATCAAATTGTGTGGTATCAGCTTTATTTTAGCATTCAAAAGTAGCGCGAGACCCCTTCCTGGCTGCTCATTGGCTAATGAGTCACGCATTTTGGTCCTCCACTGACGCCACTCTCTCTCTCTAGAGGACACTCATGATACAAAGTGTTGTAACAGTAATTAGCCTTGGTCGGTGTCTCAAACCATGCCCTGTTGAGTCCTTGAACACATGTACACCATAGAAGCCTCCTGACTGTGTGTGTGTGTGTGTGTGTGTGTGTGTGTGTGTGTGTGTGTGTGTGTGTGTGTGTGTGTGTGTGTGTGTGTGTGTGTGTGTGTGTGTCTTTGTGTATTAAGCCTTGCTAATGCAAAGTAATGCAACATACAGTAATATCACAGCCATGTGTTGCATCCTAAGTTGTGTCACAGTGTATTGTGTGGTAAAAGGGTCTCATTCTGATTTCACTGTTAGAAACAATACAGTCTTGCAGTATCTTTAGAAGGTCGCTCTTCTACTACTTTGAATTTGTACAGTAATAGTTAAATCTACATCCAGAATCAGAATCACTTTTATTGCCACAGTATGCAAGTTACATACGAGGAATTTGTCTTAGTGTATGTATGCAGCGTAGCGGTCACATCAACATACAGAGATAAGAAGTACGAAGATAACTAAAGACAATCACAAAGTTGCAAGTGCAATCAAATCGAGTAAATATATATAATATGCACATGAGTGGTGAAGTGTTCTGTGGATGATAAATATGAATTTACGTTGAATTTACATGAGATTTACAGACTGAGTTAAATAGATGTTAAATAGGCAGTGGATTTACATGAATTTACAGTCGGAGTTAAATAAGAGTTTACATTGAATGTACATGAAATTTACAGGCTAAGTTAAATAGGCATTCAATGTGCAGGGAATTTACATGAATTTACAGTCCCAGTTAAACATCCATGTTTCTTTTCTACACTTCTTTTTATTTTGATTGTTTTGTGCACAAGGTATCTCATAATGTAGACGATGCAATGTTTAGATTGATCATAATAGATGCCGTTGCAATGATTGCCAGTCTCTCTCTGGATAAGAGCGCCACCTAAAGGCCTAACCTGTCAAATCTTATCTTTTCAGCAGCCCCTCGACTGTCCAACCAAGCCGAGCCAAGTGGTTTCCCCAAGACCCCAGAAGGCCGACGACCCCGCTGCGTCTTCTGGCCGCTTTGCCGTCCCGCGCAGACGCAGACGAGGAGAGCGTCCCTCCGGACCGGTGATTCTCCGTCGTTCCAAACGCCAACAAGAAAAACTTTTACGCTTGTGAGTTGAACACGCAGCTGGAGCCGCCTCAACGCCGCCCTGTCCGTTCACCGCAAAACCAAGGGTACGGCACACTGTTGCATTTTGTAATATATTTTTACGTATTTTTTGACGTAAAAATGTGTGTAGTATTTCAGTATTTAGTATGTAGGGATGCATTTGGGATTTGCGTGGGGTCCTGGAGATTATCCTGGTCTATGAGACCGTGTTCAAAGCATCGGGCGCTAAAGGATCAGGCAGCTCCTTCATCCACGAGGTCAGGAAAGATGAGGACCTATATTCCCCCATTTTACGCAAACTCTTCGACGAGTCGCATCACATCTTCGACGATCAGGGAGGACCTGCCCAGCGAGAAGAAGAAGCCCCCAATTTGTCAGCATCAGTAAGAACTACAGATCTGTCATACGAGCCTGGGACCTTCTCTGATCTGGACCTGATAGATAACCTGGGCCCAGCCATGCTGCCCAGTGACTAACTTTCCTGTAGAAGCTGCTGCTGCTCTCCCTCATGATGGCCAAGAGCACCCTCCCAGGCTTCTGGATGACACTGCTGACCGATGCCCTCTGCCGGAGCAGAAAGAGGTGATCTTCTCAACAGACCAAACCCATCAGCCGATGTTCTCTTTAGAGGAGTTCACCTCCTCCTTGGGTTTGCTGCTCCCAGCCCAGAGAGACCTACGCAGGAGGAAGACATGGAGCAGACCAAAGTGGAGCTCCTGATGCTCGCTCTGGCCAGGAACCTGGCTATGGCTATAGAGACAGTCCGCATGTCTGGGAACGCCCACAAAATGTGAAACGGCTGGCGCGCGAGTGGGGTAAAACCGCCCATATATTTCATGGGCTAACTCACCAAAAGACGGTGCTGCGGCTCTAAACTACAAGTTTGGGGGTTCTAGAGCAGAACACAAGATGTCTGCTCAGATGTACGCACATCTGAGCAGACGTCTTGTGTTACTGCTGTGGTTAAATCCCCGATCGTGTCTGCCTGGGCTGGCCTATCAGCCAAACTTTGCTGAATGGATAGAACGGGGGTTTTTACCCCACCCTAACCCCGCCCCCAGCAAGGCTGAGACAGCTAAACCAGCGTCTATGACGAGACGTGGCCTCAACCTATTCACCTTATGTTCAGACCTTACAGTGGGCCAAATTCTTCCGGGTCCGTCTAACACTTCCGGCGGTCACGGCGCCAAATATGAAAGAACGTCATGAAGAAGAGAGTCGTTTTTGTAGTGGACAGCGCAGGGTGTAAAACAAAGAACGTAGCCTACTACTTTGAGCTCGGTACACAGCAAGCAAGCGGAGTATCCACTGTTAGCCAGGTCAGATAACGTTATCGTCGACAATGACGAGCACTTTCTTGTAAAACATACCTGGACTCCAACAAAGAAAGTTTCGGATGGTTTTCTCTCCTCCGAGGCAGCGCGAGCCATTAACGTTAATAAAGACCCGCAGACGTTAACGTAATTCCCTGGAATGCGAGACTTAACGAGCCAGTTACATGGCGTTGCATTCTTAGACATTGCCGTTTGCTTTTATTTGGTATGTTACATACAATTGGCTAAATTATTAGTTAATTCAGAGTTAGATGATATTGGAGCAGCACAGCCATTTTTTATTTTATTTTATTATTATTTTCTAGCCAGAAGTCGTAGGACGGCCACAGAACCGGGTCAAATGGGCGTGGCTACATAAGGTGAATAGTCAAAGAAGGGACTGTGGAAGCAGGATGAATGGCCAACACCCTCATGAAAGCTCTTCTCTCTTTTTTTGCATTTTTGTGTATAACATTAAATAATCAAAATGTGTTCTCTTAAATAATCAAAATGTGTTCTGTGATAATAATCACTTTTCCATGGTGTGCAAAAAAAAAGTTAAATTAATTAAAGAATGTTACAATTGTCGATTGTGGTGTGTTCTCTTAAATTCTGGTCATATAATCTGTCCTACTGTTTAGAACCCAATAGAGAGGCAAAGTCAGCCTACTTCCTGCTTCAGCACTGTACCAGAGATTTTCATCCGCCATTTATTTTCCCATGGACATTTCATAAAATGCTTATGAAAAGAGTTTTACTTGTTCAAACCAAATGGTTCAGATATATTTAGAATCGGGAGAGACCACATAACATTTCACTCGGACCAAAAAGTAAAAAGAAATTGCGGATTTAAAGAAAATATATTTTCGATGTAATCTTAAGTGTTGGTCCCAGTGAAATGTTCTATGGTCTCTTCCGATTCTAAATATAGCTGAACCGTTTGGTTTGACAAAGCAAAACTATTTTTATACGCATTTTACGAAATGTTTATGGGAAAATAAATGGCGGATAAAAATCTGTGGTACAGTGCTCAAGCAGGAAGTAGGCGGTCACTTTGCCTCTATATGATACCAAACTTTTTTTTCATTTAGTAGCCCCAGAAGGCCACCCAAGCATCAGACAGTTCCACATGGAACTTTTGTTTTAAGGGTTTACATGATTAAGTTCAAGTTAAGTTCATGAGTAAGTTCAGATGTTCAAATCCTTAGCCTGTCTGGACAAATCTGGATGGAAATAAGTGAATAATTGGTGCTTTATTGCCTTGCTCAAGGGTTCTGTCTTCTGTGGTGGCAGTTGCCAAAGGAGGGAAGAGCACCCATTGACAACTGCCATCACAGAGCCCTTGAGCAAGGCACTATATATATATATTCTGGCCTCGTTCGCCTAACTTGACGCAGCCTCTCCTCCCGTCTATCCAATCACTTTTCTTTCTTTTTTTTTAATAATATGTTTATTCAATTTTTCCCTGTACAATTATCAACTGTTATTGCAAGCATTACAATATAGGTTTTGTACAATAAACACAACAAAACAAATACAACCCTCCCACACACACAAACCCCCACTCTCTCTCCCTCTCGCTCTCAACATCTATCGATCAGTGGTACCTAATAAAGTAAAGACAATTTTGAACAAAAAACAAACATTAAAACAACATTTTCAGAAGAAACCTGGGATCTACCACATACTGTAAGTCTTCAAGATCCCTGTCCTGAGTCCGCCTCCTGTATGAGCTCCCCTATATCTGCACTTGTGATGAAATCATTAAATGGTTTCCATATCTATCCAATCACATGTGACTCATAATAATCATAATAATAATATGGCTTCGGCTCGAGATCCATTGAGCAGCCTGGCCCGGGCACCACAAAGAAAAACGGGGACTGCACGAATGACAGGGACTGCACAGAGGACTGGGGACTGCACGAATGACAGGGACTGCACAGAGGACGCTATCATGGCAGACGTCTCTCTGATCAGACAATCAGGTACAGACTGCACACAGGACATTATCATGGCAGACATCTTTGCAGAATAGGACTTCTCTGACATGTCCCCCCTACTGTTCTATCTATGGGTTCAGTGACTGTTTGCTTACGTTTGCTCTTTCTTTTCTCTCCTCCCCTTCGTCTCTCTCTCCCAGGTTTTCCTACATTCCCTCCACGTCCCTCCTCACTCCGCTTGCAGACTCAGAGACGGTGCTAATAATGGTAGGTACCATGTTGGAAACCTTTCTGAAGCGCTATCTATACAGCAGTACAACACAGGGTTCCCACTGGTCCTTGAAATCCTTGAACGTGTGTGAATTTGGTGGGGGGAATCAAGACCTTCAAGTTTTTGAAAATGAACATAAATAGTCTATAGACATGACTCATTGAAAGTGTTTGAATATATTTTGTGCAATAATTCAAATTGAAGTTGTTTTTAACAACACATTATCATGGCAGACGTCTCTCTGATCAGACAATCAGGTACAGACTGCACATAGGACATTATGGGAGACGTCTCTCTGATAAGACAATCAGGTACAGACTGCACATAGGACATTATGGCAGACGTCTCTGATCAGACAATCAGGTACAGACTGCACACAGGACATTATGGGAGACGTCTCTCTGATAAGACAATCAGGTACAGACTGCACACAGGACATTATCATGGCAGACGTCTCTCTGATCAGACAATCAGGTACAGACTGCACACAGGACATTATGGGAGATGTCTCTCTGATAAGACAATCAGGTACAGACTGCACACAGGACATTATCATGGCAGACGTCTCTCTGATCAGACAATCAGGTACAGACTGCACACAGGACATTATCATGGCAGACGTCTCTGATCAGACAATCAGGTACAGACTGCACACAGGACATTATGGCAGACGTCTCTCTGATCAGACAATCAGGTACAGACTGCATACAGGACATTATGGGAGACGTCTCTCTGATAAGACAATCGGGTACAGACTGCACACAGGACATATCCTAGCTCATGAACCTGTAACAGCAGGTTTGCATGCAGTGCATTGTATGCAGTTCAACACTACAAACACACACGCCCCCCCCCCCCCCACACACACACGTGCACGCGCACACACGTACACACAGACACACACACACACACACACATACTACGAAAGCTAGAGCCTATTAATAAAACAGGACACTCACATTTCCTGCATACCCTCTCTAATCTCACACAGCTGCTATCTCTCAGCCAGCAGGAAGAAGCTTCCGTACGTGTGTGTGTGTGTGTGTGTGTGTGTGTCTGTGTCTGTGTGTGTTTTGCTCCTCCTGCTTAGCTCACGACCAAAACAGAGAGGGAGGGCTCGTCTCATTTAAAAGCTCTTTGCCTGCTTGTAGTTTTCCAGCATGTTGTGGAAGTCCACTGCGCTCTTGTAGCCCTGAGTGGGTGGATGGATAGATGGGTGGATAGATACGGTAGATAGATGGATGGATAGAAGATGGGTGAATGGAATATGAGGGGAACATCTGTCCTGCTCAACAGAGGAGGATTCAACGTATCTGACTACATTTGTAAATTTACGGTAAGACGATGATAAAAAAAAAAAACATCCACAAATCTGCAATGAACTTGAACTTATTCATGGGAAATATATTCCCATATCATCTCTCATATCTACATATACATACATACATACATATGTACATTTCTCGTATATATTGTTTCTTTTTTCTTTTTCTGTTTTTGCATCGTCCTATTCAAGGACTCACTGTGCTTTGCTTTGTTTGTCCTTGTTGCGAGTGCGTAGGTACAAAAACCCAACGTGCAAATACAACAAATACCAACAAATACCTACGCACCTCTTCTTGACATCTATTGTTTATTTATTATTTATTGTATGAAGTGTAAAAAAAAAAAGCAAATATTTGGGCCTACTCCAGGCCTTTATCAGAGCAATACAGAAATAGTTGCTCATTTATTTCATATCCTGCAACTATTTAGTTTTTTCGTAGCCTATATTAATTTCTTCTTTTGTCCGAGTATGTCCCACGGCTGTTATTTTCCACACCTTCAATCATAATGGTGTAACTAAGTATTTCATACATTATTTCCATTTAATATGTTCTTCTTGACAATTTGCTATATTTGGCTCTTCTTATGTTATTTGCTGTATCATATTATTACATCACTGCTGCAATGAAACAATTTCCCCACATGGATCAAGTTGCACTCATCCAAACTTCTATGAACTTATAATAATCATTTCGGTAGCATTTTCACATTTTAATTTAGATTTTTTTATTGGAAATGTAGGAGAAAGCAGTATTATGGATTATGGATTTGATATTACGTAGAACATGCTTGTCTAAATTTGAGTTCACAGCAGGTGGCCCTCGGTGGACCATGACATGAATGATAGCACTCATAGCATCTGCTTTCAGATTATAATGAGTCAGTGACTAATGTCCCTGGAGTCAGATTTGATTTCTTTAATATGAAACCATTTTACGATTATGTTATGTACTCCTGTCACCTTGTAGATCACAAGCCATAAGTCTTGTATTCCGTAGGTCAGTGAAGCACATGGGATGCTGTGACATTTTGAAATCAAATTGAAATCAAAAGGCATTTGTTGCACTGTGGGGGGGGGGGGGGGATATTGGGATAGGCTACTGTAGTTTAAATCCATAGAGAATCTATACTGATGGCAAGTTGAAATATCAGCTATTGACAGCTTCAGTAATAATAATAAAAAGAAAATCTAACTTGGCCTTCAAAAACCCCTATCGGCAGAACCCCAATGCTGTCATATAGGCTACAGTCGCCATTGATTGGCTTCCTTGTTAATTACAGCTATGGCCATCAATTAAACAATAATTTCACTTTCACTTCATCCATCCTGGACATGGCTAATATTAATTAATTAATATTGACACACTGCTGCCACAGAATGATCAATACATTCCATTGGCATACCATGTGACCAGATAATTTGAATTAATGTGTTGTGTGTGTGTGTGTGTGTGTGTGTGTGTGTGTGTGTGTGTGTGTGTGTGCGTGTGTGTGCGTGTGCGTGCGTGCGTGTGTGTGTGTTCGAAGTCAGCATGCAGACATGACTGTGTACTCACCATTATGAGTCTCATATAGATGGGGGAGAGTCGATCCTCTCCTCATCTGCATCTCTCTTAATCTGATGTATTTGTGACCACATGCAGTTAGATGCGAGGAGGAGATTAAAGCTTGTACAGCCACTTACTGTAAACAAAACACACTAACTACAACGAGAGGCAAGCAATGAGGTGAGGATTCACTCTACTCTTTTTTTTCTTTCTTAAAAAAAAAATCTGTCCGTTTTACTTATGGATGGAATTATGGTGAACATTTATTATTGCCATTTTTGCCGGGGAAACCTTGGAGCCCCTTCAAGGACCGCTGGGGGTCCGCGGACTCTATCTCATGACTGCCATCACCGTATCTATCTAGAGTTAGATTGTGAGGCACCAACCTTCCATATGCCTTTGATGATACCCTTTCACAGAGCACTGATCCCTCTGGATTCCAATCTGATATTGAGCTCCGCTCGCTATAGCCAAGAATATTTCTTCCTAATGTCAGAGGTCATACATTATATGAGACGAGTCGACACTTCTCTTCAGAAGAGATAAAAAGAGCGTTTCATAACAGCCTGCTCACAAACCAGCTGTATGTAGCAGCACCTTGCGCTGGGGAGTCAGCCCATTGAGATATATGGGGCGTTTCCCCCACCGTTCTACCATTCGTCCTACTGACACAACGATACCGGAAGTGGCCTTTTGTGGTCGTTCCCACACAGACTGACTGTATCTATCACCTTCGGTGGTTCTAAATTGTGTGTGGTGTATTTTTTTATTTTATTTTTTAAATTTCAGGCGACCCCACTTGGGGTCGCGACCCTAAGTTTGGGAACCACTGTGCTATATCGCGACGACAGCGAGATGAGGTTTGTCCCTCTTGCATTGTGACCTGTAAACTCTGGCCTCTAATTGAAGCTTGTCATCCATCATATCTAGCTTTAAATGTTGGACATATCCCTCCATGGCATAATGAGGTCTTTTTGATGGCTCCGAGACGATATCAGATCCTTCTGTCTCCAAAAGTCGTGTAGAGCCTCTTGAGGTACAGTAGCATTGACAGTGACGGCTGCCATTGTTATTCTAGCGAGTGTGCCTGTTTGTTAGTCCGAGGGAGCTAAGGGGGCGGGGCTTAACGATGGTGAATTGCTCGAGTAACATCACTGATGACATTACATTACATTACATTACATTACGTCATTTGGCAGACGCTTTTATCCAAAGCGACTTACAATAACACACTTTTTGTCAGCAATAGAGCAATCAACTATGGAGCACAGTCTATGACAACTACAAATCCTGAAGGAACAGTGGTACGAGTTTTAGTTTAGGATTTTTTTTTTTTTTTGTTCAAGCAATTTCTCAATTGCTTGAGTGATATCACTCATGACATCACAATTGCTTGAGTGACATCACTGATTTTTTATTTATTTATTAGAATTTTGTTCGCGTTCTACCAGGTGAGCCACCGCGACGGCCCGTGACATCACTGATGACATTACAATTGCACAAGTGACATCACTGGTGACATCACAGTTGCTCGAGTGGCATCACTGATGGCATCACAATTGCTCGAGTCGAGTGACAGGATCTTTCACAGCGCGACGCACTTCACACAGCCCTGCTCTCACTCCCTCTCTCATCCTTACAACACACAGCTTCTGTCTGACTCTGGCTTAACAAGCTCCCTTTATAGCTCGAAGTCCTCTGAAGTCTTTAGAGGTGTAGCACCTACTCTACTAACTCTAGCGACTACAGTACAATGAAAAGTGATCCAGAAAAAGAAGCAGTTCAGAAAGCACAACTGGCACTAAAACAGATATTATAGACAACAAGCAGCCTACAAAAGGTATGTGGAGGTCAGGCGGACTGTTTCAAGCCAGGGGGGGGTCAGCCTTCCTGTTAGCAAGCAGTTGTTGAGGTCAATAGCAAGGTTAAAAATAATTGGGTGTAATGTTGTGAACTATGTTGCAGACCAGGTAGTGGGTGTAGTAGATGAACTTAGCTTTTGGTCAGTGGTGGGTGTGGATGGATGGATGGGTGGTTCAGGGACACTATAACCTATTGGTCCTCCTGGAGGCATGATGGGTCTGATTAATACAAGTGTCAAACTAGCGCAGACCTCCGCCAAGGCCCACATCCACCAGCCACTCCCCCCTACCCACGCCCCGCCCCCGACTCTCTACGACCAATCCTATCCCTCTACGGCCCCTTCTCCCTAGCCCTGCCCCCTCCCATTGATCCCACCCGGATTGGATACGCTCCAAAAATGTTCTGGGTTCTTCCTTGCTCCATGCTACTACACCCTTCCACCAAGTTTCATGAAAATTGGCCCAGTAGTTTTGCCGTAGTCCTGCTAACAAACGGATGGACAAACAGCATTGTAAAAAAAGAAGAAGAGTAATGTATGAGTATATTAATAGGCCTAGCTTCAGCATTAAATACCGATTTTGGATAGATAGAGAGCTGGTTGTGGTCAAGTTTGCCAATTTAAACTAAGATTAGCTACGTTATTAGCATCTCTGTTGTCCCAGGTGCAATTATCAACTTGTAAAACAGTACAGTGTATTGGTTTAGAGAGCCTTTTTTGTCACGTGTGTGCTAGAAAAACAAGCCAAACAAGCGCCACCTGTAACAAGCGGAGAACTTTAACTCCGAGGTCTCAACCTTGGTCTTGACCAGGACCATTTTGCATGTTGTTGACTTACTCGGGCCGCCCCGCTCATAACTGTTGGCAGGGTTACTAACTAAGGCTGCTTTCTCACTGGGAACGATTGCTTTCGTTCCGTTCCGTTCCTCACCCGGGAACAATTGCTCCCCCGCTGGTCAGTTTTCACATTACAATATTTCTTCCTCGCTCGGAAATGAAACAGAGTGCACTTGCGTCATCAACTATGCCTGCAGTGTATGCTCGCCCGTGTGTTGTCTCAGGGGTTCCCAACCTTTTTTGTGCCGCGGACCGGTAGATAGATGGGGAAAAAAGTCGCCGACCGGTTGTCAATTTTAATAAAAAAAAAAAAACATTTTTTTAATAAACATAGGCTATAATATTATAGGCTGTGTGGTAGTTGAAACATAGTTTCAAGTTGACGTTTATTTATGTTTGTAGTTTGTAAAAAAAAAAAAAAAAAAAAAAGTTTTTATTTATTTATTTTGGACCGGGCTCGCGGCCCGGTACCAAATGCGTTGCGGCCCAGTACCGGTCCGCGGCCCGGTGGTTGGGGACCACTGGTCTATGTGGTTCGGAACGGTTGGCTTTCACACTCGCAAGTGTTCCGTGTCCCGGGCACGCCAAAGCGCTCCCCAGACCACCTTTTCAAGTGGATCCTGTCACGGTTCCCTGTTGCACGCCCGGGCGTGGAATGGAACGAAACGCAACGTTTCACACTGGGGACAGGTGTGCTCGGGAACGGTACCTGGGCGCCAGTGAGAAAGCACCCTTAGTCAGTAGTCCAGCATGGAAGAAATATGAGTGCTCTTACTCTATGTGAAAGATGAGTGAACTGAGGCAGAGAGGCGCGTAGTTGGAGTGTGATGATTGAATAATTGAATGAGTGCTTGATTCCTTTTAGTGGACAATAATAAGAGAGGCAAAGTGGAACGTCACTTCCTGCTTCAGCACTGTACCAGAGATTTTCATCCGCCATTTATTTTCCCATAGACATTTCGTAAAATGCTTATAAAATAGTTGTACTTCGTCGAGCCGAACGGTTCAGCTAACGCTATAATCAGGAGAGACCATAGAACATTTCACTCTGACCAAAACTTAAAAAAAACATTAAAAAAAGATTGTCTTTAAAACACGCATTTCTTTTACGTTTTGGTCCCAGTGAAATGTTATGCGATCTCTCTTGTTTCTAAATATATCTGTACCGTTTGGTTTGAACCAGTCAAACTATTTTTATAAGCATTTTACGAAATGTGTATGGGAAAATGAATAGCGGATGGAAATCTCTGGTACAGTGCTGAAGCAGGAAGTAGTCGGTCACTTTTGCCTCTCTATATCGCATTGAAGACTCTCCTAAAAACCGGACTTAAGTCATTGAATGCAGAAATGGATGGTTACATAACATTAGGTGAGGCTAAACAATAAACACTGACCGACACAAGCCGACACAAGACGGTGCAGTGTAATATGATCAGCCTTTTCCCCCCTCCATCTCTAAATCGGACCAGTTGTATTAGGCTACCTTTTTTCCTCTGTCTGTTGCGCTCACTGCATTCACCGCAGCCAGCAACATGTTGCCACTCATTTTCTTTTGAATTGATAATCAGGCTCGTTTATATGCGTTGTAACTTCATGTGGTGATTTGCATTGACCATTGGTTGGATTTGAGCATGCAGGGGACGGGATATGGGGCAGATCCCCGTGCATAATCACTGTGGCAGCTGCTGGTAACGGGGGAATTGCGTTCAGGTGTGTGCGCCGTCACTCAAACTCAACTTCAATGGAAACGCCTACAAGTCGCAATTGTACATTGTCGAAGTTGTAGAAATATCGCAATTATTTTGCGAAAAACTGTAATAGAAACACAGCTATAGAGGAGCAAAGAAACGAGAAAATATTCACTTTTAAGAACCTGGAATCAGAGATTTTTGACTTTTTTTCTTAAAAAATTACTCAAAACGATGAATCGATTATTAAAATAATTGTCAATTATTTTTCTGTCGATCGGCTAATCGATTAATCGTTGCAACCCTACTTCTATCATGAACTTCATGTTCCTGTGCTGTGGCAAAACTGATGGCAGCTGGCAGCGAACAGCATTTCCCCTTGTCGTCTTGGCAAAGAGTTGGGCCTCCACCAGTAAGGCAATTCCTCGCATGCCTGCCAGTCAACAGTCAGACCTTCTGAGATGAATTGAAACGTTTTGGTGACGTCAAAGCCACCACTGGAATCTTGGCTGTGACTTTTGCTTTGGTACATGAGAAGGAGTGGGGGTAGGGGGGCTACAAACAAGTGGAGAGATAAGATAGTGAGGAGGAGGTGTTTATTTAGGGGTGTTGTGTCTGGCATATATAGACGACAGGGATATAGAGAGGCAGAGTGACCGCCTACTTCCTGCTTCAGCACTGTACCAGAGATTTTCATCCGCCGTTTATTTTCCCATAGACATTTCGTAAAATGCGTATAAAAATAGTTTGACTTGTTCAAACCAAACGGTTCAGATATATTTAGAAACGGGAGAGACTACATAACATTTCACTGGGACCAAAACGTAAAAAGAATTGCGGATTTAAAGAAAATATATTTCTGATGTAGTTTTTTTAAGTTTTGGTCCGAGTGAAATGTTCTATGGTCTCTCCCGATTCTAAATATAGCTGAACCATTTGGTGTGACGAAGTAAAACTATTTTTATACGCATTTTACGAAATGTCTAAGGGAAAATAAATGCCGGATAAAAATCTCTGGTACAGTGCTGAAGCAGGAAGTAGGCGGTCACTTTTCCTCTCTATACTGAGAGACAGAGAGAGAGAGACAGAGAGAGAGAGAGAGGGGTGGGACTGTTGTGGGGGAGATGTAAGAGACTGAAGGGCTTCAACCAAAATAGAGCTTATGAAGAACAAACCAAGGTGGATTACTCCACCTCCACTCTCCCACCAACCACCGACTGCTGCTTTGACCCTGAAACAGCCATGAACAAACGGGTCACTTTAGCCAACTGCATTGCTCAAATGTACGACGGGGGCAAGCTGGACAATGCAGGAGCCTCCTCTGGAGCTATGAAGAAAGGCCCTTCCACTGGACTCCTGGCCACTCTGGGAGGTGTGGAGATCAAGCTGACGCGGCTGGAGTGCAGGGTGGAGCAGATCGCCTCTGGCCAGGCCGAGGTGCTCCGCAGGCTGGAGGTAGTCTGCCAGGGCCTGGGCTCCTTGCAGAAGGACCTGGCCCAGATACAAAGGAGCCACGGCAGGGAGGGAGAGCTCCAGGCCGGGGATGGTACTTCGAGGACTGCCTCCCCCAGTGCAGGAGGCGGAGAGCCAAGCTCGCTGTCCGAGGTGAAGGGCCTGCTGGAGAACGTGCAGCAGGAAGGGAAGAGGCAGAGGGAGAGGCTGGAGGGGATCGAGGGCTCGGTGTCGGCCCTGGACACGGTGCTGCGCTACGTGGGCCAAGTGTTTGGCAACTCCAAAGTGGTGGAGTTTATTCTGAAAGGAGTGGTGCCGTGGAGGAGCAAAGGCCTGCTTCAAAGCAGCACTCCCCTGGAGCAGGTCAGTCCATTCCTGGAGCAGGTCAGTCCATTCTTGGAGCAGGTTAGTCCATTCCTGGGCTTCGTAAACAAAAAGTCTCTGATCTCTAAAAGATCTTCCCATTGTCCCATATAAGTTGGCATGTGATGGCAATCACTATGTGTATGCAAATATAGGTTATTGATTATGAAATGAGCCAGATTTTAAGTGGCCCTCGGCTTGTCTCTCAAAATATAATATAATGTGGCCCTCCACACAGTATTGGTTAATCAAGCAAGTTCAATTTGCATTTTTTCCCTTCACCTAACGATGACCAGGTAGGAAAGGTTAAGAAGCTTCTTAAGGAGTTAAGAAGGCTCCAAAGAAGTGTTTCCCAAACGCCTTCTTAACAGCCTTCTTAACACATCGCTAAAGAAGGCTCTTAACACGTTGACTGCCAATGACGAGATATCTCGTCTTACAGAATCCAACCGTTGAGTGCCAAAGACGAGATATCTCGTCTTAAAAAAAAAAAAAAAATTTGACGGTCGGGCGTGGATCAACGCTCCCCCCGTCTCCTATAAAAATATTGGAAGTATTGAATGTGTATAATCTATTTTACCGACCAACTAAGTGGCGACAGTGCTCTCCCGACAGAGAGAAAGCCAACCAAAAACAGCCGCGGGAGCAAGCCATTCTCAAGGAAATGGCTTGGCGATTTTACAGTCATCAGTCACCAGACTCGCCCGAGAGCGGCCGCGCCAGCAGCAGCACACCGAGAGCGGAGAGCGGTGCTGGCGTGGGGGATTGCAAATTTGCATAATAGATTATGGGTGAAACACACTTTGAAACACCCGCAGAAAGGCCAGAATCGCACGCATTCCGAAAACCCAGAAACGAACGAGCCTCATTCTCATACTGTAGGCGAAAACGCTTTCACGCTGCTGCACACCGGCGCACAACGGTGGGGGGTTCCAAAAATAGACTGGGTCGGCAGCATAAAGCCTAGAATCGCACAAAGCTTCATCAAAGCTCTCAACCGAAAATCCAAGAAACGATTGAGTCCCATCCACAGTCGACAGCGCTCATGTAAACGGGGGAGAAGCCCGAGAAGGTGTGAAGGAAAAGGTGTGAAGGAAACGCTATTGTGTCGTTTCTTACAGAAACTGTCCTCGTGTAAAGGGCCCCACAGTCCACACTCGCCACACTCGCCGACGAGGGGCCGCCAGAGAGGGAGGCTGCTCACTGCTCAGACAGGCAGGAGAAACTGGCTTGTGACAAACGCCACCAGACACGCCCACGGAGGGAGGAGTTTAAAGGAGAGGGTGTTCAGAACTATATTGTTCAGATGTCTGATCTCTCACTGATGCCAAAAATAAATGGTTAAAGTGACTGTTCTGCCTGTTTGATTGAATTTCACAAAACTGCGATTATCTCAGCTTCCTGTCTCAGACGCTCAAACCATGCTGTACTCAACGGCTAATATCTACATAACTACTAACTCTACAAACTAACTCTTTTAGACAGAGAAAGCACACATTCTATTAGTACTTTTGTGAACTTCGTGTTCACAAAGTCCAAGCAGAAAATTATCCTCGGCTCTTGTAAAATGAGCCAGAATCCTCAAAAAACGGCTTGGCAGAAGCTACCTACAGTAAAAAAAAAATGGCTGGCAGTGAATGTGTTAAGAAGCATCTTAACTGGAGCTGTCCACCATCTCCATGTGAGAGGTCCTCTGCGGCCCACTAGATGGCACTCTGAGCCCACCAGTGGGCCACGACCCAGTGGTTGAGAAACACTGTTGTAGAATAACCTAATCGTGGTCATGTTAAACAGGAACTTCTTCTATTAAACATTATTTATTTCAGACATGGACTGCAGTTCAAATTGCTTTATATACACAGCATACAACAAAATTGCGAGAAACACTACAGAATTTAAGCGACCTTGGGTTCTGTGAAAGGTGCTATATAAATCCACAACATTCTTATTATCAAAGGAATCCATTCTGATTAGAGGAATATAGCCTACGGTAAAACATTTAAAACACAAGTAACCATACATACAGGGGAGATTTTCAAGTGTTCCCCAATTTTAAACACTAAAGTGTGCATGAAAGAAAGGAAAAATGGAAAAACACAAGAGGAACAGTGGACACAAGTATCTTCTTTTGCCTGATGCGGCTGGATCTGCCAGTGTTTCGTCATTAAGAAGGTGTTAGAATGCCCCAGACCCTTCTTACAAAACCTTCTTAACGAAAGATCATCTAGTGCTAAGAAGCTTTTGGGAAACGCAGCCTTCTTAACGGAAGATAATTTTAGGCTAAGAAGCAATCGGGAAACGTGTTGGCTTCGTTGGCTTCTTACGAGAGCCTTAAGAAGCGTCAAAGAAGCTTCTTAGCGCTAAGAAGCTTTTGGGAAACGCATGCCTTCGTAACGAAAGATCATCTTAGGCTAAGAAGCAATTGGGAAACGCGTTTGCTTCTTAAGGGGGCCTTAAGAAGGGTTAAAGAAGCTTCTTAGCGCTAAGAAGCTTTTGCGAAACCCAACCATTATCATTTACAAAACAGACACCATGATCAAATAAATACTTTGCCTTCTGGATTGAAAACAATTGGTGGACTGGCCATTGGCCAACATGTTTGCATTCATAGTCTAGGGAAAATAAGGTTTGACCTTAAACTAATTGCAACAGAATTTATTTTCACATTTTTATGTTTATATTGATACCCGAAACACTGTAATAAAAATCCCAGAAAATCCCATTAGTGGAAGTATGTTAAAATGACGTTTTTTTTAAATGGCTGCCATTATTAAAATTGTGGCCATATCTTGACTCCAACTAGACCTAGAATTACAAATTTGGTGTCTATTTCCACATTTTCGGGGGCAAGGAATCCACAGAAATGGTTGTTGAGTCTCTAAGTAGAACAGATTTTTTTTCCTCATGTAGTATGAAGTATGTAGTCGTAATACAACATGGCATTTCTCGCAATGTTAGCTACAACTTCGTATTTGTTAATCATACACATTTTGAGTGATACCCTTGAGCATATTGAAGTGCTTGCCATTGGAAAAAAAAAGTTTGTTGTTTCATATTTCCAATTAGAAATGTGTTACGGTAATTAATTTATTCCCTCAGTGTCTCTAAAAGTGTCTGGAAATACATAAAAAATGAGCACATCTATCTATCTAAGGGAGCTAGGGCTCTGTCTGTTTGTCTGTCTGTCCCACTGATGACATCATCAGTGATGTCATAAATCCACTCACTCTCACACAAAGTCTCAGTGATGATGTCATCAGTGATGTCATAAATTGTGACATCATCAGTGATGTCAGAGGCATTGTGATATCAGTCATGTCATAAGAGGTTGTGATGTCATCAGATTCAAGATTCAAGATTTTTATTGTCACTCCGTAGTACAAGTATCATGTGTGAAATTCTTGTGCTGTAGGCTCCGTTACAACATAGTGCAAAAATTTAAAGATATATAAATAAAACAAGAGGCAACAAGCAATAGAGCAGTAAGACACGCCACAGACAGTGGCGTATTCACTGCACATATGTGCAAATGGCATGAACATACTTCAAACATAATTAAACATAATAACATTCTGTTAGGTGCAAATAGCGTATACCTAATTAAACATACTATTGAACATTAGTCATACATAATGGTAGCATCTACAGTGCGGTACAGTGCGGCTACTACACTATTTGTATATGTTAAGGAGTCTCGTGGCCTGTGAGAAGAGACTGTCCCTCAAGCGATTTGTGCGTGCTCTTGGGACCCTGTATCTCCTCCCTGAGGGTAGCAGGGAGAACAGACTGTTGTGGGGGTGGTTTGTGTCTTTGATGATCTTCAGTGATGTCATAAAAGCAGTTGTGACATCATCAGTGATGTCACTTGAGCAATTGTGATGTCATCAGTGATGTCATAAATCCTTCCTGGCTGAGGCTATATAAGTGGTGGAAAACACAAGGCTGCCATAAGAAAAAGAACCCACCTGGCAACACTGATAATACCTTCTGTTTGAGACACAGCATACAAGTCAGTGTGGTACAGTGACACATCTGAAGGAATGGCTGTTCAAGCAGGGTATGTTGACATGCGGCTCTATGCTGCCATCGGGGAAGGAGACCTGGACACACTGAGGAGCCTGCTGCAGGAAGACCACCTCAGAAGGCTGATCAATGTGCTGTGTCTTTACGGGTGGAGGTGGATGACCCCTCTGGTGCACGCAGCCTGGAGGGGTCATGCTGCCTGTGTGGACTACCTGATCACACAGGGAGCACAGGTAGACCTAGCTGATGAGAATAACATGACACCTCTACACCATGCCGTGTGCCACGGTCACCTGGACTGTGTCCAGATCCTCCTGGAAGCCGGGGCCGACCCTAACAGAAGCATATGCGGCTCACGCATCCCTCTCTACATCAGTGCTGCAGCACGCAACAACCTGGACTGCTTCCACCTGCTGCTCCAGTCCGCTGGCGTTCTGACCCATGACGTGGCTTCTCTCCTGCTGGATGTGGTGCTGCGTAACAGGTGGAACACAGCCTTCGTCCAGCTGCTGCTGGACCACGGTGCTGACCCAGCCCTGGTGACCACAGAGCAGGCACGGCTGGAGGAGAGGGCGGATCCCGACGCTCTCAGGGTCTTTCTGGAGGCCAAGAGATGTCCTCGCAGTCTGGCCCATGTGTGTCGGATCCAGATCCGCCAAGCGCTGGGCACACATCGCCTGAACCAAGTCCACTCCCTACCACTAACACAAGTGATGAAGGACTTTGTGCTCCACCAAAACTGACTTGAAGGACTGTCAGTTTATTTATTTTCATTTATAGATTTAGTTCTTCAGTGACTGTGTTTCAAACAACTCCAGGAGCAGATATTATATACCAGCTATACCTAATGATGTGATGTCACTTGAGCAATGACAACATCAGTGGTGTGATGAGCAGACTGGGTGGGTGATGTCATTGTCATAGTTTTGTAGTATCATTCTTTATTATGTTACTATTTTGCATTCAGTTGTTCATTCCTCATTCATTCAGTCTTATTGTTCATACTCTGTTCTAACTCTGCTGTCATTCCAGACCCAGCCACTCCCACCTGCCTGTCTTCCCTCAGTAGTTTCACCTGTGTGCCAATCATCCCCACTCACCTGCTCCTCATTCCCTAATCAGCTCCCTAGTATATCTTCATGTCCATTCCACCAGCTCTCTGCCAGATTGTAATTGCCATCCACCCAGAAACAGCTCAGTGCCATAGCATTCCTATTTTGACCATGATCTGTATTTTCTGCCTCAGTTAACCTTTTGGAATTTTGCCTGTTTTGTTTGTTGGATTTTTGTTTTGAGTAAAGACTTTTTACTTTGGAAACTTGTCTCTTGAGTCGTGCATTTGGGTCCAGGTTTTGTATCTGATCGTGACAGTCATAGTTGTTGCTGTCATGTCATCGGTGATGTCATACATGCCAAAGTATAAATAAGCCATTTTTCAGTCTATCTCTCTCTGCCTCCACTGTCCCTACTCTCTCCGCTTCTATGTTCAACTGCCATGTACTTAACCTGCTGCCTTCTGCCCCAGCCCTGTCATGAACGGCAGTGTTCTAATCTAAGCAGACTGGATTGCATGCAGCAGATGATAGAAAGCTCATCCATAAGAGACTTGAGACTTTCCCCTGTGATGGGCGTGGCCTATTTCATGCAGTGTCTCTATGGCTGATTATGAATGATTATGATTGTTGGGCAGTGGCGGCCTAAAGGTTAGAGAAGCGAACTTGTGACCGGAAGGTCATTGGTTCGATCCCCGGACCCAGTAGCATAAATCTGGGTGGGGAAAGTGAAAAAGCAGCGCTTGCCCCTCCCTCATTACCACCACTGAGGTGCCCTTGAGCAAGGCCCTCAACCCAAAACGCTCCAGTGGAGCTGCTCAGTGGCCAGCAGATCAGACTGTGGTTGTACTGGGCAGCTTTTGTGTGTGTGTGTGTGTGTGTGTGTGTGTGTGTGTGTGTGTGTGTGTGTGTGAGGCATGGCCCACTTGAAAAGAGATGGAAATCCAAATGTGATTACCGTGGATCAGTGTTGGGGGGTAACTCATTACAAAAGTAACATATTACATGTAATATATTACTTGTAGCAGTAACTCAGTAATACAACTTATTACTTATAGGATTTCAGTAATATTATACCAGTTACTTTGTCAAGTTACTCAAGTTACAAATTGAGTTACATTTGATTAAATCAAAGCACATATTTAAAAAAGATACAATCATTTCCTAATCAAACTGTGTGTTTTTATGCAAACAACCACTATAGATGAAAATAACAAAGGAAAAGAATACAATTTAGAATTTTGGATTGTTTACACTGACTTGAAGGCAGTTGAAATTATTTTTCGGGATGGTTCCGGGGCGGCGATGTCATTCTGCTGCTGCTGTTGTTTTGGTAAAAGTAATGCAAAAGTAGTGTAACAAGTAATGAGTTACTCTACACAGACAATAATATTGTAAAGTAACTTATTACTTTCAAATGAAAGTAACTAGTAATATGTAGTATATTACATTTTGAAAGTAACTTGCCCCACACTGCCGTGGATAAATAAAGGTAAAAATCAAATCATGTGGTTTTCTTCTTAGAAAAAAGATCAAGATGGGAGTCCAAAACCACAAGTCCGCCATCAGGGCACACAGGTGGAAGAAGAGGGATCTGAAGCGGCGAAAGGTGAGGCACGCCCACTCTCCCAAATAACACGACTGAATTGTACCTCTAAAGGGTACAATGGCTTGTCATCACTATACGAGGGATCATTCCTCCTCCTCTGCAGACACCAAACAGATTCCCGAGGAGGTGGAGCTGGAAGATCATGGAGCTCCATCATCTCCAGCTTCTCCCACCGATTCTCCTGACTCCCGTCCGTCACAAAGTTCCTCCTCCTCAGCCCAGCAGAAAGAGGCTGCTCCTCGGCTGACGAGAGGCGGGTCCAGCAAAGGCTCTTCTCGCAGGCCCAAGGAGGTCACCCTGAAGAGCCGAGAGCCCACCAGAGTCCAGACCTTCATGCCAGAGCCTCAGGCGGCTACAGCAGCTAAAGCCACAGCCCCTACTATACAGAGGTATGCTTATGACAAGATTCAATTGGATGAAAAATGTGTGTTCCCTGTGCAGAAATTGGGCCATGGTAACAGCAAGTATTCAGAAAATAAGTATGTGATCTGTATAACAATAGATAAATGGGGGATATAGAAAAATCCAACACTTGTGCATAATTCTATTTAGAAAAGTCTGGATTCCAACTTTAAGAGAACATGCAATATGGTAGCAGTAGTGTCAATCAGTAGACGGGAGCGACTATCTCTACGAACGTGGCCTGCATACCCAAGATGCCTCGTGTGTGTGTGTGTGTGTGTGTGTGTGTGTGTGTGTGTGTGTGTGTCATACATGGACACAAAGTTCCACACCCAGTGACTATACAACCATCCAGTTTACAACCCTCACACCCATTTACTGGTTAGTCACCTGGAACTGGTGCCACTGGGCCTCAGCTGTGTGTGTGTGTGTGTGTGTGTGTGTGTGTGTGTGTGTGTGTGTGTGTGTGTGTGTGTGTGTGTGTGTGTGTGTGTGTGTGTGTGTGTGTGTGTGTGTGTGTGTGTGTGTGTCAGGCCGACGGGGCCCGAGGGATTTTGTCACTCGGCCTGTTTCCAGCGTAGACCCCGCCCTAGACAGGAGACAAGCAGCGGAAACAGAATAAGAAAATCAAACGACAAAACAAAAGATGAACAAATTCTAAAAGGCAGGAAGTAAAGCAGGTGCAAGCAGAACACTAACGAGGGTTTCCAACTTCCAATCCGTGTTCCAGTGCCGGGGCTCGAATCAATTTCTTGCTTGTAACCTGTTTTACTCCCTGCCTTTTAGACACAAAATGGGTGAATTGGGGGTGGGATGTGAAATAGGCTAATAGCACTTGTGTAAGGGCCCATTCTCTGCTCAATACATCGTTGGAGGGCCCACTCTCTCTACGGCGCCCCCTACCCGCCACGGGCCCCCAGCGCTACCGCACTGCCTGCACCGTCTATTTATTTACGCCCCCTGCTGCAAGGCATTCTGGGTATGCAGGCCACGTTCATAGCCAGTCGCTCCCGTCAGCAGAACTGGCTGTGAGAATGTCATTTCTGTCAGCGATAATGATTGTGATTCCTGGCTGTTGTATGGATTCAAATATGATACGAGATTTCCAATTGCTTTTGGAAATGCTATTTAAAGGAAATCCATTTAAATCGCTTCACATGCTGAAGTAGCCAAACTCTGACACTGATCAAGTTTAGATACAGTTCAATTACCAAAACACTTTTCTCTCTTTTTACTTATTGATAAAAATTTAAATGATACAGTGGTACATAACACGGACTGATAACTGATCTCCAGTCAGCGATTATCATAAGTCAACCACCAGTTTATACAAAAATCTGTTACATTTTCTAAAATGTATTAGATATGCTTTGTCCCTTCAAAGACCATATCATAATTTCACAGCAGTTTGATACTGTCATGGCTACGGTGAGGTTATCTGATCTGTATAATCTGACTAAAAAAAGGTGGTAAATTGAATTCTGCAAATATAAAACTTTGTAATCTGTGTTTTGGTGGGTTGACCCTTTACTGATATGTCCAAAGTCAGTCATGTGTGTTTGTTTACTCTGGTTCCTGATATTATCTTCCAGCCGCACAATGTACATAAATAGCCAGCAGCCCAACCGCTCCCCAACAGAGCGAGTAAACGAATAGTGACAGACGGTGCTGTTGACAACCAGGGCCGTAGCTAGCTATGAGAACGGGGAGGTCCGGACCTCCCCTAATATTTCAGCCTGCCAAAAAAAAAAAAAAAATTTTTTTTTTTTTTTTTTTTTTTTTTTGCAGGCCAGGCCAGGCCACTCACTGAACAGCAGGCCAGGCGCCGCCTACTGGTTTACTAGTGCTTTTATTACTTTATTCAGGTTTAAAGTGGGTGCATCTCATTGTAAAATTGGACTTGGCCCAAATTGGGCTTCAAATGGCCCAAATCAGGCTTCAAACGGCCCAAATCTGGCTTTAAACGACCCAAATAGGGCTTCAAACGGCCCAAATCTG
This sequence comes from Poromitra crassiceps, assembly GCF_964638095.1. Classification (NCBI taxonomy): domain Eukaryota; kingdom Metazoa; phylum Chordata; class Actinopteri; order Beryciformes; family Melamphaidae; genus Poromitra; species Poromitra crassiceps. The sequence continues at coordinate 16,089,182 of NC_139651.1, read as the reverse complement.
GCTTCAAACGGCCCAAATTGGGCTTCAAACGCCCCAAATTGAGCTTCAAACGCCCCAAATTTTTTCGCGCGCGTCGGCCCGTATCGGCCTGGCCTGCTTGGTATCTAATGCCCGGCCTGAATTATGATCCCAGTCCGCCCCTGGTGGTGAGTGATGACTGTCTGTCTGCCTGGCGAGATAATTGAAGGTGAGCGAGCTGCGAGACAGTGAGCGAGTGAACGACAGACAGTGAGTGACACTGACAGATTTTTTAGCAACAACCAAGAAAGTAAGTGTCTAGTCTGTCTCTTAAGTAATGTTACCTGTGTGACACGTTGGGATGCTACTGGCTAATCATGCATGATGCCAATTGCCAAGCTCCCGAAGTCAGGTATGCAGGTGGCTATATGCATGGTTTCAGTTTCATGACCCAATAAGTAACAAAAAGAGGTGGTGTAAAGGTAAAAACAACATAATATATTTTATTTTATTTTTCAATCGTTCCTATCAGGAATAAATAAATGTCCCTCTGTATGTTTTTTTTATTATCGATGATGACTTTGTGTGTTGTGTACGGCTTGGGTTGTGTACCTGTGTTTGTAGGTGTCATTTTGATATGAATTTGGCTAAAACAGTTTGTGTTTGTTAGTTACAATTATGTTGACAGGAGAGCTGAGCAGGTGGTGACATGAAAGAGAATATACTGAATAATGACATCACAACAGTATAATCCTAATGTTGATTTAAAATTATATATTACTCTAAATATGGCTTAAAAAGGGGGAAAAAAAAGCTCAATTTTTTTTTCCGCCTTGCTGGACCTCCCCTATTTTGGAACCCTGGCTACGGCCCTGTTGACAACCAGTTGTCAACAGTCTTGCTCAACAACAACACAACTTATTTAGTTTCCTCGTACAATACAATACACCAACAATATCTCAAATGTGACACGGACGGTAAATATTTGCCATTTTGGAAGGCTGTTAAACCATCAACACCAATCAATACCCTGGAATTCATCTAGGACATTTTGATTCGTCACTACCTGTGTATTGGCCAAATCAACACAAATGAGTTTGAATGAACACTCAATCACAATCACTTTCTTTTAAATCAGCGAAATTGAGATGTTTTAGCCAAAGTGTGGCATTCCGATCTCAAAGGGAATCTGTCATTTGATTAGTCTGTTTCTGGCAGTAAATGTAATGGATTACCGATGCAAAACCTACCAAAAAAAGCTTAGATTTAGAGCAGCTAAGTAATGTTTTAGATACTGATACTTAGTACGGTAGCCTTAACTTGCATTTGACAAATCTTTTGAAAAGAGAACCAAACAATATTGTATCTTTTTTGCCGTCTACTGTTCCTAATGTACCCTCATCCCCCGCCTCTCCTCCCAATTGTTCATCTATAATTGCTGCTCTGACAGGAAACCAGTGGGAACGTTGACGTCCAAACAACCACGACAACCAGCTGGGCTCCAGTCATTTCAAAGAACTGAGAAGAATGGAGAGCACCTCTCGAGCAGGTCAACCATTTAGTCTGGGAAATCTCCTCCTCAACATACAGAGCTCTGTCACATGACATCACATTTTCATCATCTTCACTCAAAAAAAGATTAATTTCCTGATGCACTTGCATGTATTTTCATTCGCAATGCACTATTTAATTAACTGCTACATTTTGGACATAATGTTTCTGCTGTTACCCGTGATTTAGACAGGCTTGCTTTGCTACACTGTAACTTTCATCTCATCATAGGAGTGCAGGTTCAATGTTGATCATCTCTCACAGTTATTGAAAACAAAAGCATAACCAGTTTGCAGATACTTTACAGACACTGAAACGTTCATTCACTTTCAGCAAAGCAATCAGGAATCTCTACTGAATGGAATTCCGAAAATAACCTTCCCACTTTAACCCATCCTGTGTCAGCCAGTGCATTTGTGGAGGACATGTTGTACAATTAATTCCCCAAAGATTGAACCCTGGTGATTGCGCTGTGTTTTCTAGCAGCGGTCCCGGGATGGCTGCGGAAACGGTTGCTGAGGCTGTCACCATGGAAACGGGGACTCCGAAATCGGCCCCGTTACCCATGACAACCACCAGTACCGAGGAACCCAAGTCGGGGGTCAACCATGAGGCCATCTCCCTGCTACCTGCCAACCAGCAGAAGACGTTATCTCCAGTGACAGAGCCAGCACTGAGCCACAACGACAACGTGGGTGCCGGCCCAGTGGACCCAGAGCCAGAGACTGAGGTTCTTCATCTCCAGACTGTGCGAGCGGAGTCAGGACAGCAGTGCTCTGTACAGCCGAACCTTCAGCCAGCCCCTTCCACCCCAACACCAGCCTCCTCCACCCCGACACCAGCCTCCTCCACCCCGACACCAGCCTCCTCCACCCCGACACCAGCCCCCTCCACCCCGACACCAGCCTCCTCCACCCCGACACCAGCCTCCTCCACCCCGACACCAGCCTCCTCCACCCCGACACCAGCCTCCTCCACCCCGACACCAGCCTCCTCCCCCCCGACACCAGCCTCCTCCACCCCGACACCAGCCTCCTCCACCCCGACACCAGCCTCCTCCACCCCGACACCAGCCTCCTCCACCCCGACGCCAGCTCCCTCAGCTAGCAGACAGGATGCTGCCTCTGCGTCCCAGTTTGCAGTCATAGGTAAGCTTGGCACATCATCCGAAAGCTTGAAGCTATGATACACATTTTAAAAAGTTCAAACTAGCTCGTTAGTTTTGCAAGTGTGAAACTACATTTTGAATCTTTTTGCAGGAATGAATCTGTCTTTTTGTGTTTGGAGGTCTGAGGATCTGTGGTAATCAGATTTTTTCAGAGCTATGAATCCCCTGGGATTGCTGTGAGCTCCTCTCTAGGCAGAAACAGTTACAGTAACTTCAGTTGTGTCAGCTCGTACATGATGTCCCATAACCTACTTTGCTCTTGGTCAATGTAGCTGTAGGACCGATGGGCCTTGCCTCCATCTACAGTAGGGTACAATACTGTGAATGTGAATTTGATCAGGGGTTAGAAATGGCCGAAGGGTGCTTCATTCTAGTAACATTCTGTAGGCTATTCTAATCTGCAGACTGGTTTTCAAACTGTATTATCAGTTAAAATTGTAAACTAGTGCAATTACTGTAAAATAGACAGTTTCAACTTGACAACATACGTTTACTTCCTGTTGCAGTGCTTGCTAATACAATAGCTGACATGAAATGTTTGGGTCCAAACCAACTTTCCAGTGAAACCATCTATCTATATATATTTTGTTCCATGGTATTATTAAAAGCTGACTGCGGCAGCTGGTTGACTGCAGAGTCAGTTAGGCTCTGACTGGCTTTCAGAACAGACACAACAATCAACTTCACAACCTGGGAATATTTGCTGTATTTTTGAACTGATGGAAGGAAATGGTAAGAACATTATTGTTACCTGCCCATGTGTTGTGGGCGCTATCCGCTGTTTATTTTCTAGACCAGAAAGCTATGTAATAATCAAGGCGGTCTCTGTGAAGATACTAATTTACCATCGAAGCGATCAGAAGTAGACTTCTAGTACTGCAATTGTGATGACAGTCAATGGTACGATGGTCATTGTTGTGTTGTGTTGTGTTATGTTGTGTTGTGTTGTTTTATGTTGTGTTGTGTTGTGTTGTGTTGTGTTGGGTTATGTTGTGTTGTGTTGTGTTGTGTTGTGTTATGTTGGGTTTTGTTGTGTTGTGTTGTGTTGTGTTGTGTTGTGTTGTTTTATGTTGTGTTGTGTTGTGTTGTGTTGTGTTGTGTTGTGTTGTGTTGGGTTTTGTTGTGTTGTGTTGTGTTGTGTTGTGTTGTTTTATGTTGTGTTGTGTTGTGTTGTGTTGTGTTGTGTTGTGTTGTTTTATGTTGGGTTATGTTATGTTGTGTTGTGTTGTTTTATGTTGGGTTGTGTTGTGTTGTGTTGTGTTGGGTTGTGTTGTGTTGTGTTGTGTTGTGTTGGGTTTTGTTGTGTTGTGTTGTGTTGTGTTGTGTTGTTTTATGTTGGGTTATGTTATGTTGTGTTGTGTTGTGTTGTGTTGTGTTGTGTTGTGTTGTTTTATGTTGTGTTGTGTTGTGTTGTGTTGTGTTGTGTTGTGTTGTTTTATGTTGGGTTATGTTATGTTGTGTTGTGTTGTTTTATGTTGGGTTGTGTTGTGTTGGGTTGTGTTGGGTTATGTTATGTTGTGTTGTGTTGTTTTATGTTGGGTTGTGTTGTGTTGGGTTGTGTTGTGTTGGGTTATGTTATGTTGTGTTGTGTTGTTTTATGTTGGGTTGTGTTGTGTTGGGTTGTGTTGGGTTGTGTTGGGTTGTGTTGTGTTGTGTTGGGTTGTTTTATGTTGGGTTGTGTTGTGTTGGGTTGTGTTGGGTTGTGTTGGGTTGTGTTGGGTTGTGTTGTGTTGTGTTGGGTTGTGTTGTGTTGTGTTGTGTTGTTTTATGTTGGGTTGTGTTGTGTTGGGTTGTGTTGGGTTGTGTTGGGTTGTGTTGTGTTGTGTTGGGTTGTGTTGGGTTGTGTTGTGTTGTGTTGTGTTGTTTTATGTTGGGTTGTGTTGTGTTGGGTTGTGTTGGGTTGTGTTGGGTTGTGTTGGGTTGTGTTGTGTTGGGTTATGTTATGTTGTGTTGTGTTGTGTTGTGTTGTGTTGGGTTGTGTTGTGTTGTGTTGTGTTGTGTTGTGTTGTGTTGGGTTGTGTTGGGTTGTGTTGGGTTGTGTTGTGTTATGTTGGGTTGTGTTGGGTTGTGTTGTGTTGGGTTATGTTATGTTGTGTTGTGTTGTTTTATGTTGGGTTGTGTTGTGTTGGGTTGTGTTGTGTTGGGTTATGTTATGTTGTGTTGTGTTGTTTTATGTTGGGTTGTGTTGTGTTGGGTTGTGTTGGGTTGTGTTGGGTTGTGTTGTGTTGTGTTGGGTTGTTTTATGTTGGGTTGTGTTGTGTTGGGTTGTGTTGGGTTGTGTTGGGTTGTGTTGGGTTGTGTTGTGTTGTGTTGGGTTGTGTTGTGTTGTGTTGTGTTGTTTTATGTTGGGTTGTGTTGTGTTGGGTTGTGTTGGGTTGTGTTGGGTTGTGTTGTGTTGTGTTGGGTTGTGTTGGGTTGTGTTGTGTTGTGTTGTGTTGTTTTATGTTGGGTTGTGTTGTGTTGGGTTGTGTTGGGTTGTGTTGGGTTGTGTTGGGTTGTGTTGTGTTGGGTTATGTTATGTTGTGTTGTGTTGTGTTGTGTTGTGTTGGGTTGTGTTGTGTTGTGTTGTGTTGTGTTGTGTTGTGTTGTGTTGTGTTGGGTTGTGTTGGGTTGTGTTGTGTTATGTTGGGTTGTGTTGGGTTGTGTTGTGTTGGGTTATGTTATGTTGTGTTGTGTTGTGTTGTGTTGGGTTGTGTTGGGTTGTGTTGGGTTGTGTTGTGTTGGGTTGTGTTGGGTTGTGTTGGGTTGTGTTGGGTTGTGTTGTGTTGTGTTGGGTTGTTTTATGTTGTGTTGTGTTGTGTTGTGTTGTGTTGTGTTGTGTTGTGTTGGGTTGTGTTGGGTTGTGTTGTGTTGGGTTGTGTTGGGTTGTGTTGGGTTGTGTTGGGTTGTGTTGTGTTGTGTTGGGTTGTTTTATGTTGGGTTGTGTTGTGTTGGGTTGTGTTGGGTTGTGTTGGGTTGTGTTGGGTTGTGTTGTGTTGTGTTGGGTTGTGTTGTGTTGTGTTGTGTTGTTTTATGTTGGGTTGTGTTGTGTTGGGTTGTGTTGGGTTGTGTTGGGTTGTGTTGTGTTGTGTTGTGTTGGGTTGTGTTGGGTTGTGTTGGGTTGTGTTGTGTTGTGTTGTGTTGTTTTATGTTGGGTTGTGTTGTGTTGGGTTGTGTTGTGTTATGTTGGGTTGTGTTGGGTTGTGTTGTGTTGGGTTGTGTTGTGTTGGGTTGTGTTGTGTTGGGTTGTGTTGTGTTGTGTTATGTTGGGTTGTGTTGTGTTGGGTTGTGTTGTGTTGTGTTGTGTTGTGTTGTGTTGTGTTGTGTTATGTTGGGTTGTGTTATGTTGGGTTGTGTTGTGTTGGGTTGTGTTGTGTTATGTTGTGTTGTGTTGTGTTGGGTTGTGTTGTGTTGGGTTGTGTTGTGTTGTGTTGTGTTGTGTTGGGTTGGGTTGTGTTGGGTTGTGTTGGGTTGTGTTGGGTTGTGTTGTGTTATGTTGGTTATGTTGTGTTGGGTTGTGTTGGGTTGTGTTGGGTTGTGTTGTGTTGTGTTGGGTTGTGTTGGGTTGTGTTGGGTTGTGTTGTGTTGTGTTGTGTTGTGTTGGGTTGTGTTGTGTTATGTTGGGTTGTGTTGTGTTGGGTTGTGTTGTGTTGGGTTGTGTTGTGTTGTGTTGTGTTGTGTTGTGTTGGGTTGTGTTGGGTTGTGTTGGGTTGTGTTGGGTTGTGTTGGGTTGTGTTGTGTTATGTTGGGTTGTGTTGTGTTGTGTTGGGTTGTGTTGGGTTGTGTTGGGTTGTGTTGTGTTGTGTTATGTTGGGTTGTGTTGTGTTGTGTTGTGTTGGGTTGTGTTGTGTTGGGTTATGTTGTGTTGGGTTGTGTTGGGTTGTGTTGTGTTATGTTGGGTTGTGTTGTGTTGGGTTGTGTTGTGTTATGTTGGGTTGTGTTGTGTTGTGTTGTGTTGTGTTGGGTTGTGTTGGGTTGTGTTGGGTTGTGTTGGGTTGTGTTGTGTTGTGTTGTGTTGTGTTGTGTTGGGTTGTGTTGTGTTATGTTGGGTTGTGTTGTGTTGGGTTATGTTGTGTTGGGTTGTGTTGGGTTGTGTTGGGTTGTGTTGTGTTGTGTTGGGTTGTGTTGTGTTATGTTGGTTATGTTGTGTTGGGTTGTGTTGGGTTGTGTTGGGTTGGGTTGTGTTGGGTTGTGTTGGGTTGTGTTGGGTTGTGTTGTGTTGTGTTGTGTTGTGTTGGGTTGTGTTGTGTTGTGTTGGGTTGTGTTGTGTTGTGTTGGGTTGTGTTGGGTTGTGTTGGGTTGTGTTGTGTTGTGTTATGTTGGGTTGTGTTGGGTTGTGTTGTGTTGGGTTATGTTGTGTTGTGTTGTGTTGTGTTGGGTTGGGTTGTGTTGTGTTGTGTTGTGTTGTGTTGTGTTGTGTTGTGTTGTGTTGGGTTGTGTTGGGTTGTGTTGGGTTGTGTTGTGTTATGTTGGGTTGTGTTGTGTTGGGTTGTGTTGTGTTGTGTTGTGTTGTGTTGTGTTGTGTTGTTTTATGTTGGGTTGTGTTGTGTTGTGTTGTGTTGTGTTGTGTTGTGTTGTGTTGTTTTATGTTGGGTTGTGTTGTGTTGGGTTGTGTTGTGTTATGTTGGGTTGTGTTGGGTTGTGTTGTGTTGGGTTATGTTATGTTGTGTTGTGTTGTGTTGTGTTGTTTTATGTTGGGTTGTGTTGTGTTGGGTTGTGTTGGGTTGTGTTGGGTTGTGTTGTGTTGTGTTGGGTTGTGTTGGGTTGTGTTGGGTTGTGTTGTGTTATGTTGGGTTGTGTTGGGTTGTGTTGTGTTGGGTTATGTTATGTTGTGTTGTGTTGTGTTGTGTTGTGTTGGGTTGTGTTGTGTTGTGTTGTGTTGTGTTGGGTTGTGTTGGGTTGTGTTGGGTTGTGTTGTGTTATGTTGGGTTGTGTTGGGTTGTGTTGTGTTGGGTTATGTTATGTTGTGTTGTGTTGTGTTGTGTTGTTTTATGTTGGGTTGTGTTGTGTTGGGTTGTGTTGGGTTGTGTTGGGTTGTGTTGTGTTGTGTTGGGTTGTGTTGGGTTGTGTTGGGTTGTGTTATGTTGGGTTGTGTTGGGTTGTGTTGTGTTGGGTTATGTTGTGTTGTGTTGTGTTGGGTTGTGTTGTGTTGTGTTGTGTTGGGTTGTGTTGTGTTGTGTTGTGTTGTGTTGGGTTGTGTTGGGTTGTGTTGTGTTGTTTTATGTTGGGTTGTGTTGTGTTGTGTTGTGTTGTGTTGTGTTGTTTTATGTTGGGTTATGTTATGTTGGGTTGTGTTGGGTTATGTTATGTTGTGTTGGGTTGTTTTATGTTGGGTTGTGTTGTGTTGTGTTGTGTTGGGTTATGTTATGTTGTGTTGTGTTGTTTTATGTTGGGTTGTGTTGTGTTGGGTTGTGTTGGGTTGTGTTGGGTTGTGTTGGGTTGTGTTGTGTTGTGTTGTGTTGGGTTGTGTTGTGTTGTGTTGTGTTGTTTTATGTTGGGTTGTGTTGTGTTGGGTTGTGTTGGGTTGTGTTGGGTTGTGTTCTGTTGTGTTGGGTTGTGTTGTGTTGTGTTGGGTTGTGTTGTGTTGTGTTGGGTTGTGTTGGGTTGTGTTGGGTTGTGTTGTGCTGTGTTGTGTTGTGTTGGGTTGTGTTGGGTTGTGTTGTGTTGTGTTGGGTTGTGTTGGGTTGTGTTGGGTTGTGTTGGGTTGTGTTGGGTTATGTTATGTTGTGTTGTGTTGTGTTGTGTTGTGTTGGGTTGTGTTGGGTTGTGTTGTGCTGTGTTGTGTTGTGTTGGGTTGTGTTGGGTTGTGTTGGGTTGTGTTGGGTTGTGTTGGGTTATGTTATGTTGTGTTGTGTTGTGTTGTGTTGGGTTGTGTTGGGTTGTGTTGGGTTGTGTTGTGTTGTGTTGTGTTGTGTTGTGTTGTGTTGGGTTGTGTTGGGTTGTGTTGGGTTGTGTTGGGTTATGTTATGTTGTGTTGTGTTGTGTTGGGTTGTGTTGGGTTGTGTTGTGCTGTGTTGTGTTGGGTTGTGTTGTGTTGGGTTGTGTTGGGTTGTGTTGGGTTGTGTTGGGTTGTGTTGGGTTGTGTTGGGTTGTGTTGGGTTGTGTTGGGTTGTGTTGTGTTGTTTTATGTTGGGTTGTGTTGTGTTGTGTTGTGTTGTGTTGGGTTTTGTTGTGTTGTGTTGTGTTGTGTTGTGTTGTGTTGTGTTGTGTTGTTTTATGTTGGGTTGTGTTGTGTTGTGTTGTGTTGTGTTGTTTTATGTTGGGTTGTGTTGTGTTGTGTTGTGTTGTGTTGTGTTGTTTTATGTTGGGTTATGTTATGTTGTGTTGTGTTGTGTTGTGTTGTGTTGGGTTGGGTTGTGTTGGGTTGTGTTGGGTTGTGTTGTGTTGTGTTGTGTTGTGTTGTGTTGTGTTGTGTTGTGTTGGGTTGTGTTGGGTTGTGTTGGGTTGTGTTGGGTTGGTTATGTTGTGTTGTCTTGTTTTATGTTGTGTTGGGTTGTGTTGGGTTGGGTTATGTTGTGTTGGTTATGTTATGTTGTGTTGTGTTATGTTATGTTGTGTTGTGTTGTGTTGGGTTGTGTTGGGTTATGTTGTGTTGTGTGTTGGGTTATGTTATGTTGTGTTGTGTTGGGTTATGTTGTGTTGTGTTGTGTTGTGTTGTGTTGGGTTGGGTTGGGTTGTGTTGTGTTGTGTTGTTTTATGTTGTGTTGGGTTGTGTTGGGTTGGGTTATGTTGTGTTGGTTATGTTATGTTGTGTTGTGTTATGTTATGTTGTGTTGTGTTGTGTTGGGTTGTGTTGGGTTATGTTGTGTTGTGTGTTGGGTTATGTTATGTTGTGTTGTGTTGGGTTATGTTGTGTTGTGTTGTGTTGGGTTGGGTTGGGTTGGGTTGTGTTGGGTTGTGTTGTGTTGTGTTGTGTTGTGTTGTGTTGTGTTGGGTTGGGTTGGGTTGGGTTGGGTTGTGTTGGGTTGTCTGGGGTAATGGCGACACTGTCATTGCATTGCTATGTCACTTTGTCATTGTTCTGGTGTTATTTAAAAAAAAATGAAAACAGAAATATTGAATATGAATAAATGAGATAAGATTTGAAAGAGTAGACTTCTTGTTAAGTAGCAAATCAACCGACGTCCTTCTGCGTAGGCTAATAACGTCCAACAGCCAATACAACGTTTCTATGACATTTCTATGATCGCTCAATCATTCCTATAGTAACTGCTTCATATCTGCTTCTGTTTCCAAAATAAGTCAGTCATTTCACCAGCCTAGAATTGGAGAGGGAATAGAGCGGCACAGGGAGGCACAATGACGAGACCTTGAGGGAACACCAACGAGGAGCAATATTGTGACTGTAAAACTCGACGTTTTTCTAGAAATGCATGCAACTGTCATGGCGGCTCTGTGCGCTCTGTTTCTAGTTTCTATAATAATTGCAGCTATAACGTTTCTATAATAATTCAGTGTTAGTCAAAATTGCCAAACGAAAAGCCAACTGTAGAGGGAGAGAAGCACACACACGCACAAACACACACACACACACACACACACACACTGAGTGGAAACGCTGTATGGCCCCTATCGTTGCATCCGCCTATAAACTGTGCTGAGCGCTCAGAATGAATGCAACATGACAACATGAATAAGTGTCCAAATGTTCATGTCATTCTGGCCAATACTCCACTTCTGTTATAGCATTTCAGTCTGGAATATGGAATATCTTTCAATAATCTATGATTTAGCTGCTAAATTGTCTGCTCGCTACCCAGGCACTTATGTATGTACTTAACCTAACTAACTTAACCTAACTAACTATCCGGTGTGCACAACATTGTCAGACTAAACTCCGGCTGACACCCCAAAAAAACCTACAATCCGCTACAGAAAAATGTATATTGTTTGTTTATTAACTGGCCCCTGGCCTTCTATCATTTCACGAAAGTGGCCCCCGGGCAAAGCAAGTTGAGTATCCCTGGAATAGACATTCTAATGAAAGGTGTGAATAGACATTCTAATGGCAGGTGTGAATAGACATTCTAATGGCAGGTGTGAATAGACATACTACTGTACTCTGCACTACCCTACTAACACTACCCAGTACCCTATTAATAGGGCCTTTGTGAAGAGTACTGAAGAGTATGTCAGCATTAATCAGAGACTGATACAGTACAAACCGTAACATTTTTTTTTTTTACTGGAATTGCAAAGACTAATTTTCCAAGGGGTGGGCAGGGTGAGGGAAAAGGTAGGGATAGGAAGGTGGTAGAGAGTCGGGATTCGAGGGGTGCGTTGGGTTTGTGGCTAGGGGCATATGGGGGGGGGGGGTGGGGACAGGTTGCTATAAAGCTGAATGGCTACACACCACTGCGCCGTGGACTTAAAGGTTTGCCGTTGTCATTTCAAGTGTGCAAAACTTTCTTACAACAAGAGAAGCTCAAACACACAAGCACAAAATAACTGAAGCTAGAAGTAATATACCCTGTGGAATGGCCCCGCCCCCTACCTCTGAATAGCACTTGAATTCAATATAAGAACACTTTTAATTGATTTGATTTGATTTGATTTATTGATATTATTTATTAACGGTGCGGTGGAAAGGTTCGGCATGGGCCAAGGAAGAAACTGATTACGTTTCCACGGCCACTGTGCAAAAGGGGGCATGTCTTTCCATACACACACACACACACACACACACACACAAACACACACACACACACACACACACACACACACAACACACACACACACACACACACACACACACACACACACCAGCAATCTCTGTTGCCTTGTCCCCCTCTCCTTAGATGACTGTCCACCTGCACCGGCGCCCTTTGAACACCGCATTGTCAGCGCCAAGCAGGTTCCCATGGGCTCCTATTACAGTGTCAAGCCCAATGAGGTTCTGGGAGGGTAAGTCCGTCCTTTTCACTTTGGCTGGTGCTGTCCAAATGATCCTGTCAAGGCTGATCGTATTATTTGAAACAACCTTCAATCAGCCTGATAGAAAAAGTGCACTAAGTACAAGGAGGTGCTGAGTGACTGAGCAAATTCAACAGAAACAGACAGAGAAAGCTGCTAAAAGGTCAAAAGGTCACTCTTCAAATACTTGGCAAAAAAAAAGGTTTTATTGGAGAGAAGAGGGAGACAGGGGACCTTTGTGTCTCATTACTACGACTCCTGATGTTGATGAGCGTCTGGGGATAAAAACACTGAATATGTCAGCTCGACTTCGAAGGGCAGTGCTGAGTAGGGGTGGGGGAAAAAATCGATATACCATAGTGTCGCGATATTTTGCCTGACGATATTGTATCGATATTTGGACACCAAGTATCGATACAAAAAAAAAAAAAAAATGCAGGCCATGCCATGCCAGGCCACCGGGCATCTGCCCGAAGCGCCCGATGTTGCAGTCCGCGCCTGCAGTGGCGTATTGAGTACAGAGAAGCTTAATAATGTAGCCTACATTTTGGGCAAAAACAAAACAAAACAAAAAAACACTGCATGTTTTACTTCCGGTGAGGTCAAGGAAAAGGAGTTAGACAATATATTGAAATATCGCAATATTCAATATATCGCAATATTCAATATATCGCAATATCGGCGATATCGCAATACTATCGTATCGTGACTCAAGTATCGTTTTAGTATCGTATCGTGGGCATCTGGTGATTCCCACCCCTAGTGCTGAGTGGAAACGTTTGCACAGGACACTTGGAAATATCTGTACTCAGCTAGATGCCATCTGGCATTAATATGATGTGCATCCCATAAATGTCTCACTGGTGTCTGTGCACCATAATGTGCGTCATAATAAAATGCTTTGTAAACAAATAAATCACCTTATGATTATGCTTTTCTAGACACTTTTTACTGGCTAAATCACAAATTCTATTTCCTAGACAAAACTGCCATTATCTTGGTGTGACGTACGACTGATATGGGTTTTTGAAAGCCGATCATACCAATACTGATCGTTTTGGACTGACCCTGCTGAATGGCGATAATGTATTCAGTCTTTAATCTTTAATTTCAACAATTTTCAAGCAAAAAGGTTGAGGGCGTCCCATAGACACCCATTGTACTACTGACCAACTCTATACTTTAGTAATTGATCAAACTACTTCATATCCATCGTATTGGTGGACAACACATAACTGGCCTATATTCAATCTTCCTAAAAGGACATCTGTCCAATTTAGACATCCAATATATCAGTCTAACCCTAGTGTGACAACCACAGAGGGTTCATATATCTCCAATCCTCTCTGGTCCTCTTAAGCCCAAACACAACTCATTAACTGGGGTTGCCCACCGTCTATTTATATGGCAACCCGCGGCTTGATTTGGCTTCAATATATTGTCAGCTTGGCACCTGCTCAGTCATCTCTGTGCTGCGACCGCAGCGCTCCAGATCATAACGAGAGATGAGAGCCCTGCAGTCCCCGGTGGTAACTCGATATGGCATTCACTGGATAGAATCAGAGCGGCGATAGCTAGCGTGGGCAGAGAGATAGCATGTACAGTACGAGCTAGTGCTCAACAGTGTAGGGCAAGTTACTTTGAAAATGTAATATACTACTAGTTACTTTCATTTGAAAGTAATAAGTTACTTTACAATATTACTTTCTGTGTAGAGTAACTCATTACTTAATACACTACTTTTGTTGCATTACTTTTACCAAAACAACAGCACCAGCAGAATGACATCGCCGCCTCGGAACCATCCCGAAAAATAATTTCAACCGCCTTGAAGTCAGTGTAAACCAACCAAAATTCTAAATGTTATCCTTTTCCTTTGTTATTGTCATCTATAGTGCAGTTTGAGTAGGAAATTATTGTATCTTTATTATGTGCTTTGATTTAATAAAATGTAACTCAATTTGTAACTTGAGTTACTTGACAAAGTAACTGGTATAATATTACTGAAATCATATGAGTAATAAGTTATATTACTGAGTTACTGCTAAAAGTAATATATTACATGTAATATGTTACTTTTGTAATGAGTTACCCCCGACACTGGTGCTCAACACTGACTGGAGTTTGAGTTCTACCCACCATGCATTGCAGAGCTGCTCTGGAGGCGGTTCTCATGACGTTAGCGTGTAACTCTAAAGTTCCATCGTTTTTCTGCTTGTTAGACTGAAGCGGTTGAAAATGTCCGAGCACTCTCGCGCTACAAATCCATTTCTTTTTGTTAGTTATATTTTCATCAAAGTTTGTTCTTTGCCGTTTCAAATTTGCGCTCGACAAAACTGTGGTTCTCGTCTCTCCGCCCATGAATGTTTAAGTCAACCAATGAGATGACTTCTGCATCCAGAGCAGCTCAGCTTCCAGCAAATATTTGTATAAGTGAACAGCTGGTAACACAGACATGTCTAAGCCCTGTTCAGGCTACAAATACACTCTGGCTGCTCCTCAGGTTATTTTGGGCAGGCGTTGAGAGGGCTGCATTTGCATGCAACAACATGGTCAATGCCACTTCAGAGGAGACACGGAGACACTGTGTCTGTCCCCCTCTTCTTCTCAGCATGGTCAATGCCACTTCAGAGGAGACACCGAGACACTGTGTCTGTCCCCCTCTTCTTCTCAGCATGGTCAATGCCACTTCAGAGGAGACACTGAGACACTGTGTCTGTCCCCGTCTTCTTCTCAGCATGGTCAATGCCACTTCAGAAGAGACACAGACAGAGATGTCTTGCTTTATAGTATGATTCTAGAACTAGATCACGTAAAGAATGATTATTATAATCATAGGTTTCACTCTCACTCCATGTACAATACAGAAAGTTCAGTAATCCAATACTAAATCAACAATATGTAGGCCTTAAGAGTGTCTATGTGGGGGTCCATGACTTGATTAGGTCTGGTCTACATACAGCTAACTAATAACTGCATCAACCCCATACATCATACCCCATACGTGCTGAAAAGGTGATCGGATGCAGCCTAGCCTGGGTAAACCCAGCCTCCACGTGACCTCTATCTACTGTATGTGCTATCAGTCACAACTGATAGAGGTCACGTGGAGGCTGGGTTTACCCAGGCTAGATGCAGCCCGCCATCCCTTCAGGACCTGAACACTGCCACAATGCCGACCCTTCCCACCCAGGCCACAAATCCTTTGAGGCTCTACCCTCAGGAGACTGAAGTCTGGCAGAACCAGAACATTCACGTCACAGGGACAGCTTCTTCCCGACTGCCATCCGACTCTTCAACACGAGAACCAAAAGCCCCGACAACGGCGTTTCCGCTAGCACTCACAGCTGCAGGACATCGTGTCCTTTAAGATTTCAAATAAAGGACAAAGGGTATAAATTCAGGACACATTAAATCTGTGTTTATTGAGCTTAAAAACCTACGCTGCGCTATGTGGTGTGGCGATGGTCCAGCTGGTCGTCTCGTCCAGGCGGAAAACACTAGCGTCCCGATAATATAATAGATCCATGCGTCCACGTTGACAAGCAGGCAGAAAACACTAGCCTCTAGCTACGTTAGCAAACAGGCAGAAAACACTATCCTCTACATTAGCATCAGGCTACAGTTCTCAGACGATAGGATAGCATGCAAAACTTTAGCCGTACAAACACACTTATTACAAATGAGTCAGGCTAATAAGAGTACTAGAAAATAGTAGACTTGGCTTGCTTTGGGTAGCTACCCACTAAATTAAGAGGAAAACACACGCGCTATAGACGGTTTTCACCTGTGTGTTGCGCAATAGCCACAAGTCCTCAGCACGGCTGTATTCAGACCCGAATTATAAACTGGAAACCGGAGTACGTTATAAACGTTATAGTCACGTTATAAACAACTAACCAATGCTGGGGGTCCGTATGGAAACACTGTTACTCGAAATGGTTAAAAGTTAAATCACTTTGGTTATTCAGTGGTTCGTTACTTTACTGCCATGTAAAGTAACTAACGTTAGCCGCTAGCAGCATTAGCCACAGTATCCGTCTATATCAGTGCCCCGGTGCACAGCAGTGAGCGCAACACAAACCTCACTGCACTGTCAAAATCCCAACACTCAGTCCCGCCCAGCTGCCCCATTAGTCAATAGCATTTTTAGACTGATCTAAACTGATCAATCAGAAGCAGCTAAAGACGAGCAGTACTAGCAACTATAGTGTTACCAAAACTATAAAGTGACAGGTCAATATTCTTGACTCGGGGTTTAACCCCGGGGTTACAATAATTAATAGCATCGGGACTCGGGAGATCATTTACAGGACACGGTGTCCTGCAGATTTGACAACAACGACAACGGAAACCCTGCCCGGCAAATCAGGACTATCACTCCCCCCATCTCCCGGTCCCGCTTGAGCACAGCCAGCTTGGTAACACCCCAAGCCCCCCCCCCCCCCACTGACTTGTTTTTCTAGACAGCTTGATCTTCTACCACTGATGTGATTGCCATGCTGCATACTTGCACTAAGACAAATTCCTCGTTGGTCATTTGATGATTTCCTGTGTCTATGAAAGTGAACGATGAACTTGAACGTGATGTCTGTGTGTGTACTACAGGGGGCGCTTCGGTCAGGTCCATAAGTGTGCCGAGCTTTCCTCAGGTCTGACCCTCGCTGCCAAGATCATTAAAGTCCGAGGAATGAAGGAACGGGTGAGTGAACAACAGCGGGCTCCGCCCCCTCACCGACATACCTTCTGCTAGGGTTGGACCACGATGAGGGTCTGGTGTAGACGGGATCTGGTCCATTCTGTGTCGTCCACCTCTGATATGTTGCACTTGGGGTGGGGTGTGGGGGGGTGCATGAAAATAGTCCAATTTCTGTCGTTGTGTGTCATCCATGCTCGCTGTGGTGTTTACACACACACACACACACACGTGCGCGCGCGCACACACGCACAAGTGCACGCACACACACACACACGCACACACACACACACACACACACACACACACACACACACACACACACGCTCTCAGGTTCAAGTTCAATCGTATGTCCCAGAAGGGCACATTGGGTTGCAGCAAAACATAGCAAACAGGCATAACATCACGCAACATCCTGGATAAAAACACAAAGTGCAGACACAGTTAAACACACTATAGAGACACTGCGTAACGCGTCATCATTCAGAAGCCACGCCCAAGACGGGGGAAAACAGAAAGCCCCCCCTCAAATCCTGGCGTTCTCCTATGTCACGTGCACGGTTGCGTGTTGCACACAAAGATATACGGAAGATGAACACTCCAACTTACTTCCTTGACAGCTAGATCCACATTTTTCTTCTCGCCAATTCTCAACGGCTTCCTTGTTTTGCTCAGGAGTACAAAAAAACTTTAACTGGCGATTTTTTACATTTGTTGTCTGCGCAGCCCACCACACAACAGCTTTTAGCTATGTTTAATTCAAGGAAAATGACGCTGGTGTGTGGAAATGAACGGAGCCTTTCCCCCGTGATGGGCGTGGCCTATTTCATGCAGTGTCTCTATAAGTACCAAGTAGCAGTTTAAAGTGCCAGTGTGGTTTAAAGTGACCAGTGCAAAGTGCAAGGCTATAGGCCAAAGTGGTCATTTTGACACTCAGCAATACACAATTAGAAAAAATAAAAAGCTACAACAGTACATATTGTAGTCCCTATGCTCCCACTCACTCTTGGTGGGTGGGGGACGTGCTGCATTTTATGCAGCTGGAGAAAATTAAGCACACCCTACGAGGCTCCCTGCACAAGGACTATAAAATCTGGCAGCCTTTTTCAGAATATATAAAGGGCATCCAAATTATCCCGCCAGCTCCGGACTGAAGAACCTTTGGTCCCTCTTGATCTTGTCTTGACCCCGATCGACAGTATCTGACCTCTGTATAAGCTACTTCTACTTCTACTTCTTCTAAAAAAAACAGTACATATTGTATAAAGGAACGCAGCAGACCAAAGGCCAAAGTGGTACTCTTTACAGCACTAACTCATTACAAGAAATAAAAAATGCTACAATACATATTGTATAAAAGAACGCAGAAGACCAAGGAAGATTCACAGTTTGCTACTTACATATGTATGCCAGTATAAGATGAGTTCAGGCAAACTGAACATCATCGTCATAAAGGCCTTACCTTCTAGTCTCGCTAGCATTTAGGGCTTTAATAGAAACGCACAAATAAATTTTTGTACCTGTTTTTCCTAGCTAGGGGAGAGCGGAGCCGGAGGCCGGATGGGAGTGGCTCATACTCTGAGCTCTCTCTCTCTCTCTCTCTCTCTCTCTCTCTGTGTGTGTCTCTCTCTCTCTCTCTCTCTCTCTCTCTCGCTCTCTCTCTCTCTCTCTCTCTCACTCTATTTCTGTGTGAGGGCAGATACACACATCTTGATGCCGCGTGAAAGAACACATTCTCATCTTACTCTTCAATCTGCGTAGAACTCAAACCTTTGACATTTGGCTTGCATTACAAATCATAATCTTTTTCAAGTCAACACTATAATGTTGCATTTGACCTTGTAAACAAAAAGCTGCTTTTTATATACGCTATTGGGCCTTCAAAGTGTCCTCTGAAACTAGGCCTGGTTTATATATGGCTTGTGTTCCTGAAATGAGAAGATTAAAACTTTGTCGTAGAGCTAAATTAAATACTTTAAAATGCTTTGAAATATTGACCGTTGAGCCTTGACATCGGTGCATATTTGAAGGCTGATAATTCAGCACCAAAAGGGGTTACAGACATGGGACAGTCACGGTTTTAACTTGACAACATTGACAGACATTCATTTTTACACACACGCACATGCACACACACACACACACACACACACACACACACACACACGCGCGCACACACACACACACAATTTTTTCACATTTTATTCAGAGATTTTTTTGTCAGTTTCAAACGATAGCAGAATGCTAGCCTACTCATGATGTGATGATCGCTGAGGATGATGGGTAGGCTAATGTAGCATTTAGCTATCATTCAAAACTGACACACACACAAAATTCTCTGAATCAAAATGTGAAATATTTCAAATGGATGGCCATAACATGAACCTATCGCATTGTTGAGTATCAAGTACACTTTCATGTTTTTTTGAGAAATGTGACTATCTTACAAACTGCTGTGAGATTGGGTTGTTCAGCGCTAGCCACATCCATAGCAACCACCTAGCAACAATGGAAAGCCTGAATGAATCTTCATAATAACTAACAAACTAAACATCATATAGCCTATTCACTGAAAGCAGACTATAAAAATAAAATTTACATTTCGCACTAGAAATGTTATCAAAACAAATTGTAATGCCGAAACTATGGTATTTTCCAATGAGAATAAAAATAATGTCAGCCATTTTTAGTGTTTTCGTTGCAGTGACAGAAACGTGATAGTCACGTAACACTAACAGCACATCTACCGACCTGCATCTACCGGGCTCCCCCAACATTCACAGGGGCAAAAGGGTGAGAACAGCTTCCTGAACCTACCAGTAGGTGTAGTAGGCCCCTAATAGCCTATATATTTGGCACCGGCAATAAACAATCCTCTGTCACCATTCTTGCCTATTATAAAAGATCCAAATATCAAAAATGAAATGTCATTTGCACTAATATAATTGCATTGTTGTCTTTCTCTCTGTATTTCCCTTAACAATAAGGATGAAGTGAAGAATGAAATTGGGGTTATGAACCAACTCAACCATGTGAACCTGATTCAGCTCTATGATGCGTTTGAGTCACGGACGAACCTAACGTTAGTCATGGAATAGTAAGTTTCCTAACAGCAACAGTTGTACAACACTGCAGTGTTTCCCCTACCATTCTACAGGCCTGGCGGGCCCGCCAGGCCAACGACGCCCCCGCCAGGCCAGATTTTTCTTTGCTCTCCCCAAAATTTCAATAAACCTTTACGGCATATTGTTACAATACAACAATACTGGTGTTGACAGTAATAGAAGATGCCAAATCATTCAAAAACAATAAGAATTTTGCTTTTAGGAGCATCGTGCCAGCGTGCAGCGCTGTTCCAAAACGTGTCAACGTGTGTCGTCGCCTGGGAAACGCACATCCCCATAATGCAACTGTTCGCATCGCATCCCATAATAGTATGATGATACTTGGGATGCCATTGCGAACATAGATGCGAACAGGTTAGCTAAAAGTTTAGCGTCGCCAGCGAGGGCCCCCACCGTTGCGGTCGGGGTACATTTCGAAATCCCTCCAGGCCTGACACATTTTCTAGGGGAAACACTGATTATTTTCCCATCATCTTGCTCTTGTTGTGGCTTTTGGTTGGTATCTTGTCTGATCTGATCTTGTCCTTGTCTCTTTGTGAATCGGACAGCGTGGAGGGCGGCGAGCTGTTCGACCGCATCGTGGATGAAAGCTACCAGCTGACCGAGCTCGATGCCGTTATCTTCACCAGGCAGATCTGTGAGGGGGTCCAGTACCTTCACCAGCAGTACATCCTCCACCTGGACCTCAAGGTAATGGTGATGACGACATTTTCTGAATGCCATGCTCAGTGAAGAGGACTTTACCTCTTATTTTTCATGTCTTTAATATCCTATTGTGGAATGCGTACAATAATCCACTGACCTAAATAATATGGTCGCGGGCCGCCAGTTGCCCACCCCTGGTCTAAGTCTTTTCATTTCATTTCATTTCATTTCATTTATTTAATGTGACTCATTGACCATGATCACATGGTATGGAGCACAAACAAAACATACAAAAACAATATACAATGGCACACGGCATGGCTAGTGCATGTCATTTGAACAAAGGCAGGACATTCTTCAAAAAGGCACCTAATTTACACATGACTTTTTGTCTGTCTGATTGTAGTAGCAAAATCAATTTAAACATAGATGGACGAGTTAAATAATATCTGGGTAAATATAACTGTCTGAAATTCAAAATACTTACATTCTTACATTCAAACAAAACATGATACTCGTCTCCCACACAGTTGTCACTACAGAGATTACAGATCCTCATACTTCTATGCAGTCCTTTATATCTGCCAACAACCTTGGGGATTCTGGTGTTATTAACGCTGAAGTTACAAATTGCATGTCTATGCCTCTGGTTTACATACAGCAGATCATTTTCCAGTTTAAGTTCAAATGTCTGACTCCCTGCAACCAAATCTACCTACGGGTACAAAATAAAGTAACCTTGACCTTGACCTTTGACCCTGGCCTTGTTATTTCCACTTGCGTCCATCTCAGCCAGAGAACATCCTGTGTGTGAGCTCTACAGGAAACCAGATCAAGATCATAGACTTTGGCCTCGCCCGCAAGTAAGTTCCAATCATGTTCCAGTGCTTCTACCACAGTCTCTCCATACTACCACAGTCTCTCCATACTACCACAGTCTCTCCATACTACCACAGTCTCAGATAAGAAAACAAAGGCAGATTCATATAGTTGCTGAGTTCAGTTTGCTTCAAATGTATCGCTCTTGGAAAGCTCACAAGAAAGGGACATATTCTTGAAACTAGACATTTTGAATGTTAAACCAGTGCTGATTTCCTCCTGTTTTCATAACTATAAAAATATATTTTTTTTCTTTATTTCTAGCGTGCCTCATGCACAATAATTGTGAGACTACCATAATAATGCTTTATTATAGTAGTCTCACAATTACTCAAGTGAGATTATCCAGAGTTTCAGATTTTAGGGTGTTTTTGGCATGAAAATGGTCCAATTTAAAGAAAGCGAATATTGACATTTCTCCCCCAAGCCTATAGATTGACTTCTATTTGAACTGTTGGATCTATGTGGTTCCTTCAAGCACAAACCATTTAAACGGATAGATTTGTTTCAGAACATTTTGCCCTTTTAGCATAAACACCTCTGTAGAAGCTCGGTACTAGTCCTTCTCAAACATGAACCTGGATATATAGGCTACAAGGAAATCATGTTACTTGGGGATATTATGCAGTGAGTGGCTCCAGGTACCAAGAATGACATGAAATATTTAGTCCCATTTATCTTCACATCATTGGATACCAGTGCAATTCATAATGATTTCTCCTTTTACATTTTAATAATCATCTGGTGTGTGTGTGTGTGTTTGTGTGTGTGCGTGTGTGCGTGTGCGTGTGCGTGCGTGTGCGTGTGTGTGGCATCTTGTCTCCAAGGTACCGGCCACGCGAGAAGCTGAAGGTGAATTTTGGGACTCCAGAGTTCCTCGCCCCCGAGGTTGTCAACTACGACTTTGTTTCATTCCCTACTGACATGTGGAGCGTTGGTGTGATTACGTACATGCTGTGAGTCTCTCTCTCTCTCTCTCTCTCTCTCTCTCTCTCTCTCTCTCTCTCTCTCACACACACACACACACAAACTTGTATTTACCAGCTCAGTGGCCTTGTGGTCTGAGTGTCCGCCCTGAGACTGGGAGGTCGTGAGTTCGATCCCCGGCCGAGTCATACCAAAGACTATAAAAATGGGACCCATTTGCCTCCCTGCTTGGCACTCAGCATCAAAGGGTTGGAATTGGGGGGTTAAATCACCATGTGATTCCCGAGCGCGGCGCACGCTGCCGCTCACCGCTCCCCCAGGGGATGGGTCAAAGGGGATGGGTCAAATGCGGAGAACAAATTTCACACATTGTGTGACAATCAGTGGGACTTTACCTTTACTTTTCTTTATTTAACTCTAACGTGTGAAGACGCTATTATCAGAGAAACTGTTATCATGTTACTTATAGACCTTATTCGATTGACGTCACTCACGTACGGGCACGCCCACTGCCGCCATGTTGTTGTCATAGCGCAGCCGCTTTAAGTGACAGCCTATGTAAGAGCAGAGTTTATAGGAAGCTAGCCGCCGTTAGCGTTACCTGTATCATTCCAATTGTGTTCGGATGGTGACCTGCGTTACACACGGCTGTAGTAATGACAGCAATAAAGTCCCCGTGGTTTGTTTCTATCTCTACCGTCCTCAGACGTGAAGGGAGCGAGACGGAGGATACGTCAGCAGCACAGGAGATGTGTGGATAGTTAGGAGAGACAGGTGAAACTTTCTGACAGCTCCTCACAGCAAAGTCTGTTCACCTCGTTTTTTCTTTTGTTTACTATTACAGGCATTAACGGCAGCATACAAACAACAACTCTGGGGTTTTTATTGCTGTCATTACCATCGCTATTTTGTAATGGAACAGAAACGACAATAAGGCCGTTACTATAGTTGTCAGCTGCAGGACGGTATGTCAACAATATGGCGCTGTCCGGGGTTAGCGAATAAGGTCTATAGCCCTGCTCTAAACTCAGTGTATTTACCATATGTAATCTATGTAGATGCGTGCATCAACAAAGGCAAGGCATTGCTTAGTAAATCATAAAAGACTGGATTTTGTGAATGAAAAGCACTTCCTATCCAACTACATTAGATTTTTTTTTTTATCAATACATGCATTAAGAAAACCCTCACTGGACAAATGTCTATATGACATTGAGAAAATGTAAACATTGGAATAAGGAAGTAAGCAAAACACCACAGAAACATACATGTGTCACTGGGACAAATTGGGATTCTTGGTAAAAATCAAAAAATCAATCGAGCGATCAATTAATCAATTAATCCCCCCCATTAAAACCAATGGTTCAGCTGGCCTCAGCTGCATGGCATGGATGCAATCCTCGGGCGGGTTGGCGGATTTTGCTTCAATTTCCTTGGAATATGCAGCACTGCTCCTTTTGTATATCCACCAACTAGAGTAGTGCTCCTCAACCTTTTTGAGCCGCGACCCCCATCAAAGTTTAGACTTGGGTTCGCGACCCCCCCCTCCCGCCACTGCCCGACCCAACGACAGCGCGCACACGTTCACACACTGATTTCACTCACTCACTCACTCACTCACTCACTCACTCACTCTTTTTTTATACAGTTTATATATAGTTTATAGGTTATATAGCTTGATAGGTTGAGGCCACGTCTCGTCATAGACGCTGGGTTAGCTGGCTCAGCCTGGCTGGGGGCGGGGTCAGGGTGGGGTAAATTCCCCCGTTCTATCCATTCAGCAAAGTTAGAATTTAGCTGATAGCCCAGCCCAGGCAGACACGATCGGGGATTTAACCACCGCAGTAAACGCACATCTGAGCAGACGTCTTGTGTTCTGCTCTAGAACCCCCAAACATGTAGTTTAGAGCCGCAGCACCGTCTTTTGGTGAGTCAGCCCATGAGATATATCGGCGGTTTTACCCCACTCACGTGCCAGCCGTTTAACATTTTGTGGGCGTTCCCAGACATGCGGACTGTCTCTATAATCTCGCGCCCCCCTTCCCCACCGGAGGGTCCCCGACCCCCAGGTTGAGAACCACTAACCTCAATCTATACTGTGTGTGTGTTGGAACATCCGATTCGGGAAAACCTGGTCAGACAAAGTATACTTGAGATACTTTAAGATCTTTAGAGATCTTTAATGGAGAGAGATGCTTCTAAACAGCTGGCCTTCACAATGAGGACTCACAGTAATGTGTCATATGTTGTGTTTGTGTTCAGACTGAGCGGCCTCTCTCCCTTCCTTGGGGATAACGATGCAGAGACCATGAACAACATCCTCCATGCTAACTGGGACTTTGACAGCGAGGCCTTTGAAAACGTCTCCAACGAGGCAAAGGACTTCATCTCCAGACTGCTCGTCCCAACTAAATGGTATGACTTTTGTTTCTTTTTAACTGATTTCAGTAGCACCTAATCAGTGTTGGGGGTAACTCATTATTACAAAAGTAACATATTACATGTAATATATTACTTTTAGCAGCAACTCAGTAATATAACTTATTACTTATAGGATTTCAGTAATATTATACCAGTTACTTTATCAAGTAACTCAAGTTACAAATTGAGTTACTTTTTATTTTTTTTAATCAAAGCACATATGTAAAAAAGATACAATCGCTTCCTAATCAAACTGTGTGTTTTTATGCAAATAACCACTATGATAACAGGAAAATAATAACATTTAGAATTTTGGATTGTTTACACACTGACTTCAAGGCGGTTAAAATTATTTTTCGGGATGGTTCCGGGGCGGCGATGTCATTCTGCTGCTGCTGTTGTTTTGGTAAAAGTAATGAAAAAGTAGTGTAATAAGTAACGAGTTACTCTACACAGAAAGTAATATTGTAAAGTAACGTATTACTTTCAAATGAAAGTAACTAGTAATATGTAGTATATTACATTTTGAAAGTAACTTGCCCAACACTGCACCTAATAGGATTCAGCGGTTACTTATGAGTTTGCTAGGGATGCAACCAAGCCCCCCCCCAGGAACAGCTCTGGGCTGTGAAACAATTTTGGTGTTGTGGATAAGCCCGGTATTGCAAGTCACATGACCCAGAAAGCTTTTTTCCCATACACACATAAGGGGAAATAAGCAGCTGTAAAACTCTGGGAGAAATCTTCTGCGTGTCCTCCCACGTGCTATGTCCTGCCGGTGAAGCTCCCCGCTGTCAGGTGAAAAGAAGCGGCTGTGAGACAAAGAGTGGGGTGTGTGTGTGTGTGTGTGTGTGTGTGTGTGTGTGTGTTTGTGTGAGTGCATTAACATTGAAACAATCATTTTGTGTGCAGTGTCCACCCTATTTTACAAAAAAGAAGCATTTATTTGATATTATGATGTTTTAGTTTTACATCAAATTAATTAGATGAACTAAATCACTTACATTTATAAGTAAGAATAACAGCCTACTATATATTACCAAAGCACACACATTTTTGCCACAGTTAACTGTCATTACAGATGTAGGTTACATTAACCTCTTAATTTTCTTCTCAGCCCACAATTCAGCAAACTATATGTTATTTAAAAATAAAATACATTTTGTCAATGGCTTTTTAATGCCAGATTTGACAACACATAAAGGTCCGCGATACCGTGAAGCCGTGGTATTTTTGTCCAATGTTAGAGTGTCAAAAACTCTGCACATCTCTACTGGCCCATTTGTCTCTGACACTCGCAGAAGGTCTCCCCTGAAGGACTCGGCCAACTCGGGGGTTTTGAACGTAGCTGCCAGCTGCTCCACTTTGGCCCCGCCCTCTGCGTAGTCAGTGGTCGGTCCAGACCAGTGCGTTGACTGAAGTGTTCATGCGTTTGAGCACCATGGCCTGAGAGATGATGGTGTGGTTGGCACAAACCCTGAGCACCTGCTCCCCTCCTCATCAGGATGCGGTAGAAGCGTTTGATTGGGTGGTCGAGGATTTTGATGTCGCCAAACGCCACGCTCCTTCCACTGACCCAGGTCCCGGTCCCAGTGGTACAGCTCGGTGCGCTCCTTAAACAGAATCTCCTCCTCCTCCTCCTCGCCTGACTTGGTCTCCACCTCTGGTAGATACACAATTGGCTTAAAGGGAATATCCACATTATTAGCATCCTCTTCATCACTCCCCCCCCCTCTTCTCCATTGTTCTTTGGTGCTGAACACACTGCGGATCTAAACACGCTCGGTCCGTTGTTCAGCCACAAGAAGTTAGATTCTAATTCTCCTATGGTGTTGGCCAGGTCAGCCAAAGAAAAGCCTCTAAATGAGTTGAAGCGAAAGGCTGGATCTTGACTAGTAGTTGCAGTAGCAGCTGCAGTTAGTGTAGTAGCTTTATCAGAATCATTACATTACATTACATTACGTCATTTGGCAGACACTTTTATCCAAAGTGACTTACAATAACACATTTTTGTCAACAGTAGAGCAATCAACTATGCAACACAGTCTATGATAGCTACAACTTCTGAAGAAATAGTGGTAAAGTTTAGTTAGTAATTTTTTATTTTTTATTTTATTTATTTTTTAAGAGAGAGCGAGAAATGTTAGCTCAAAAAGGGCCCAGATGGATGGAGCCTGAAAAGGTAGCCTGGGTAAACCCAGCCCCCACATGACCTGCTCTCAGAGTTCTCAGTAACTAGTGTGACTTGTGAGCAGGGTAAGCCTGAGAGCAGGTCACTGGGGGCTGGGTTTATCCAGGCTACTGAAAAGGTGTGTTTTAAGTTTTCGCCGAAAGATTGGCAGTGAAGTGGCCGTCCTGAAGAGTCGCGCTCGGGCTGAGCGGAGGGAGCGGTGAGAGGTTTGGAACATGACCATAGATTGCAGGTACAGAGGAGCTGTCAGGTGTACTGTAGAATCAGGCTCATGGCTCATGTCAATGTGAGAGCTGGTGCTAGGACCTTCATTCTGGGCCTCTGATGGCTGGTCTGAGGTCTGGTCATCTGGCATGGAGGTGCTACGTGCAACTTCCGTGGTGCTGGATGCTGCCTGGCATGAAGTCAGCTCTACTGGTGGCTCAGCAGGGCTGCTGGAAGCTTCCACTGCTGTGTTTAACTGAGCGTCCAAGTCCTGCTGTGCTCTGCGGACTTCCGTGTCAAAGTCTTCAGACTTGTCACGGTCCGGGTCGCCGGTACCCAGGCCACAGAAGAAGGTGGGGGGGAGCTGGAGGCTTTTGGCCTTCTCTTCCTCCAGTGTAGGCTTCTTCTTCCAGACCACCTGGCAGGCTCCTGCCTCTGCCTGGAGGGTTGAGGCTAGCTCTGAAGCTTCCTCTGCCTCGTGGGGTGAGGCATCAGGAAGATCAGGGTAGAGCTTTTCATTCAAGGCTTTTACCGCCAACTCATAGTCCTCATCATCAGTTAGGTCATCGCTGCTGTAGCCGGGGGCATTCTGGTAGCAGGTCACAGGCAGCAGCAATTTCCTCCTGGGTAAAGCAGCCTGTTCGTCGGTAGTCTCCCTGACATACACAACCCCCACCTCAGAGTCTGAGTCGGAGCATGCACTGTCTTCTTCTGCCTGGGGGGGCGCTTTCTCTGGGATTCTAACTGCAGGTGTTGAAGATGATGAAGCCTGGGCAGGCCATCCACCATCTTTGGCTTTGAAGCTGGATGCAGAATCTTCAGCCTCAGAGGAAGGTTTGGGAGTGCCAAAGATCTTCTCAAGGGTATCAGTGCCAAAGACCAACTTAGGAGGTGACAGCACTGCCATTGAAGGGTTGGCTGGGCTGTGTTCCCCAGCTGCAGAGGTCTCACGGTCAGGGGGAAGAAGCTCTGTGCATCCACTGGTGGTCTCCTCCAGAACAGTGATTGCTGCTGTCCCACTCACAATGGGTTCAAAGTGAGGGCCATACTCATCTTCCTCCACACGAGTGCTGTCTCTGTCGCTCTCCCCTGTCCATTCTTCTCCTGCAGACCTGGCCATCCCAAATGCAGGCTGGGGAACATCTCCACATTTAAAAGGCTGCTCCACTGTTCCAAAGAGTCCTCCAGTGCCTGTGCTTTGTGCAACGTCAGCAAAAGAGAAGCCAGTGCCATTTTCACTGCAAAAGATGCCCGTTTGCCCGGGGGGCTGCTCCTGAGCTTTCCGCTCAGGAACTATGTCTATTTTAGTGGGAATGTTTGATGTCAAATGACCAAGCAGGTTCTCACTCTGCTTGGCCTGAGAGGCTGAGACTGAGAGGGTGACGTCTCTATTGTTGGATTTGAAGTTTGAGTTGAATTTAAGAGCAGCTGAAGGTGTGGGCTGGGCAACTGCCCCTGCTCCAAAATTAGGCCCTTGGGGAACTTTGGCAGGTGCCTTCTGGCTGAGAGAGATCTCAAAGTCCATGGGTTTCCCCTCAATGCCCGTTGGTGGCTGAACAGGGACTACAGATGGCTTGGTGAAATAGCCAGGCTGGGGTACTTGGTCTTGAGAAGGATAGATGTTTGTCTGCAAGGGAGGTGTATGAGTGGGCTGCTGGTAGGCATACGTATGCTGGTGTGGTGGCATATAGTTCATCCCATACACTGGGCCCTTGGTAGGGGTTACATTTGCTGCTGTGCGAAGGAGGTGTTGAGTGTTATAAGCAGGAGATTGGTTGTAGTATACAGATGGACCTGTGGTGGAAACTGTTTGAGGGGCCCCGTGGAAGGAACGCATTGGGGTGAAGGGCTCCTGTAGGTCCTCCGTCCCATAGCTCCCAGCGCTCCAATACATCCTGCGGTGAGGAGAGCCTGTGTTGCCAGTGGAGTTTTTTCTCCGATCATGGACCTCATTCTTGAGGGCCTCTACTTGCTGGCAGATCATCTGGATGAGGATGTTTTGGTCCTCCAACCAATGTGGTGGTGGGGTCTTGGGAGAAATCAAGTGTCTTTTGGAAGGAGAGACGATGCTTTTGTTAGGGAAGGGAGTGGAGAACTTGATGTGGGATATGGTGGCGGCAGTTCCAGTGAGGCAAGCAGGGCTGGAGTGGACTGATACTCGTTGGCCCTCTTCCTTCTCATCCATGGCCACTCCACTCTCCCCCAGCTGCTGGTTCACCTCATTCAGGAGGTCCATAACCTCCTCCATGGACACAGGCAGCTTCTCTATATCGTCTGCATTGGCATTGTAGATCTTGGACAGGTAGGTCCTGAACCTCCTGATGATGCGCCTGTCCTGGGTCTTCTCCGCCATGTTGCCTGCCTCCATAGACAGCCGCTGGTAGATCCGGGCCAGATGCCATATCGATGAGATGTTATTGATAGTTTCGAGAATAGCAATGGCCTCCTCCGTCTTGCCTTCGATGTCAAGCAGAATAGCAGACACTATCATAGCTTCCTCTTCATAGCCCTTCACTGCAGATATCTGGATATCTTTGGAGGGGAAGTGCATGAAGAGGGGGTCAAGGGGCTCAGGGATACTGCGCCTGTGTTTGATCCTGTCCAAAAGCGGAAGGGCAACTTTCCAGTAGTGGACGCTGCGGCCGATGTACTCCTCCTGGTCATAGTATGAGTTCACTCCAACTCCCGTCTGGCTGAGATATTCAGCCCAGTGGATGGCCAGTGCTGGTTGGAGACCATGTTTCTCTCCAGCTCTCAGAGTGTTCAGTCCATGCTGCACAATCATCCGCAGTTTGGCGGACATGCCAGGCGCAGCTCGTTTGTGGATGAAGCTGCAGGCGGCGTCCCACCACTCCCTCTGTCTGTCTGTGGAGAGCAGGTGCGGCAGGGGGAGGGGGAGGCAGCGCGGCTTGTACGGTTGCCGGGGTCCAGCGCTGATCTGCTCCGTCTCCTGGAGCTGACTGTGGCCGCAGAACACCACGCCACATACAAACACCTCCATGTCCAGCAGGCAGATGGACTCGGGTGCATCGGTGTCCAGCTTGGATGCTTCCACTGTGAGCCCGGGGAACAGCTGCTTCAGCCAGTCGTGCAGGGCTGGCCTCTGGGCCAGCAGGGCCCACTGCAGCGCCAGCCAGCTCACATGCTGTAGGTCGCCTCCATGCAGCAGGATGGAGCCATTGTCCCACTTGGCCAGGTCGGAGAGCTCTGGAGCCGGTGTGTCGACGGAGCAAATGTTGTCGTTGGCAATGAACGAGGCTCCGGCGGAGGCCCGTGGTCCAAACAGGAGTTCAAACAGAGAGCCCTGACCGCTGCGGTTCCCAAAAGCCTCCACCACCTTTCCGATGAAGGTCCGTATGTCGGTGCTGAGATTGAGCAGCATGTGGCCAGCCTGGCTCTGCCGGTCGTCGGCCAGCAGCTCGAGCAGCCGGGGGGCCGACTGGTCCCATTTGGTCACCTTAGCCTTTGGTCTGGGGACCTGGTATGCCAGCAGGTAGCAGAGTGCAGCCAGGTCCCCGATGGCCCTCCAGGTCTGTTGTTGTTCCTGGGCCATCTTCAACAGCAGGCTGGCGCTGTGCAGGTAGAGGTGACCTCGCATCTCCACAAACACCTCACGCAGATGATCCGTCTGGCTACCTGCCACGCTGCTCAGCGCCTGCATAGCCTGGTCAAAACTTGCGAGGGCAAGGAGGCTGGGCTGCACTCCACTGGCAGACAGAGTGATTCTCAGTAGGTTGCAGTGGGCCAACAGCAGCTCTCTCTGCAGATGGCGACACATCTTCTCGTTGCTGGAGACGCTAGGCTGGGCGAGGTACTCCTGTAGGATGTGCACCAGCGTGGTGTACCAGTCCAGGCTGTGACGCAGCATGCCCCCTCCTCGCTCTACAGACACACAGTGTTTGACAGCCTCCTCCAGTCGGCCATCCTGAGAGTACAGCTGTACCAGCTTCACGTTGACATGGGCATCGGCCGGCCTCACTACCAGCACACCCTGGAGGAGATCAAACAGCTGGTTCCAACCCTGCTGCTGACCCTGCCGTCTCAACAAACGCTCCTTAAGGTTGAAGACAGCTGGGTTTGCCGGCAGCAGCTTGGCAGCTTTCTCCACCCAGAGGTCTGCTGCTCTGCTGTCACTTTCCTCCTGATCCACCAACAACTCAGCCACCTTCAGCACCAGGGCCCTCTGGGCTGGCTTCAAGTCCACCGACCGCTTATAACATCCTACTGCCTTGTTGATTTCCCCCTCTAGCTCATAGAGCTGGCCAAGGAGTTTGTGTGCTTTGGCATCCCTCTCCTGGTCTTTGAGATATTCTGATAAATGTATTTTTGCAAGTTCATACTCCTTAGCTTCAAAATACAGTTTAGCAAATAAAAATCCTTTGATTGGCTTCAGTTTGAGTGAAGGAGACGAACTCTGCACTGACGAGATGTAGCGATCCACTTCGGTCTTACTGCGCCGCGTGGCTCCAAAAATAGAATGTTTCAGCATCAAATGTTTCTAAAAAACAGTAGTTGCATCCAACACAAAATAAAATAAAATTACAAAGTGACAGTATCAGCTGGTCAGTTGCTATGTGACTCAGCCATGGTGACTGTGGTGCGCCCTGGTCCTACTTATAGCCTCTGCAGGGAAGGATTTATGACATCACTGATGATGTCATTGTGACATCATCAGTGTCTGTCTGCCTTTGACTCACATATGGGTCAGACTACGTTTATGAGTCACAGGAAGTGTAAACACAATCAGAACTTCCGATTGTGTTTACACTTCCTGTTATTCTCTCAAGCCAGACTGTCTCTTCTACATAAGGTGAATAGCGATGCTGTAAATCACTGATGATGTCATAAATCAATGATGATGTCATAAGTCACTGCTGATGTCACAGACAGTGATGAGGTCATAAATGACTGATGTCATATAGTTCTAGACGGCTTGGACTGGTCACTACTATACGCGTATAGCTGAGGCTATAAATAGAACCGGTAAAACGTAACATTAACACCAGTTTGGACAGACCCAAACACACGCACATAGGGCCAGTCGTCTAAATCCATAGAAGATGTTTAGAAACACACTTCAAAGTGGATTCTTGTCTATCTTATATAGCATTGGTAGCAAACCTCTTCATATATGGGGTAAAAAGGTGAAGAACGGTCATATCAAGAGACTCACAGACAATGACATCCAATCGATGGTGTTGGAGGTGGAAGGGGCTAATGTCAGTACCACCTACATCAGATGTCCCACAGACCCCAAGAAGACTTTGGGAATCAGACTGCCTTTCCTGGTCATGCTGATCAAGAACCTCCAGAAATATTTAACCATTGAAGTCCAGGTTTTAGACGATAAAAACACGCGGCGACGCTTTCTGGTGAGTACCTGTCGGAGCACGACGCAGGTGAACCCGTTCGTCTGCACCATGCCCATGAGGCTGGACGACGGTTGGAATCAGATTCAGTTCGACCTTTCGGACTTCACCAGGAAAGCTTACAGAACCAACTACATTGAGACTGTATCTGTACAGATCCATGCTAACTGTCGCATCAGGAGGGTGTATTTCTGCGACAGACTTTACGCTGAAGACGAGCTCCCAGCAGAGTTCAAACTCTGGATGAAGGACGGAAGGAAGGAAAGAAGCTGAAGACTGCATGCAGTTTGAATGACATTTCTACCTTCAAGTGAGTGGTTAAGAGTAGTTAAGAGTAGTTAAGAGTTCAACAGACGACCGGGACCATGGTGGTGCAGTGGTAATTGCTGTCGCCTCACAGCTAGAAGGTCCTGGGTTCGATTCCCACCTGGGGCGCTGTGAGCGCTGAAGGAGTGCGTGCCCGTCCGCATGTCCTCGAGTGCCCACCGCCCGGGTGGGGTCGTCAAAAGGGCCTTTCTGCGTGGAGTTTGCATGTTCTCCCCGTGCCCCCTGGGGGCTTCCTTCATATAGGAATCCCTTCACCAAAACATGCAATATCCTGGTCGCTGATGTGGTGCCTCCTCTGGTCGTTAGGGGCGCCTGTTCAGAGGGAGGGGAACTGGTTGGAATAGCGTGATCCTACCACGTGCTATGTCCTACCGGTGAAGCTTCCCCTGTCAGGTGAAAAGAAGCGGCTGGCTAACTGCCCATGTCTCGGAGGAAGCATGGAGCCAGTTTCGGCTCTCCCCAGATTGGCAGAGTGTGGAGCAGCAACCAGGATAAATACATTAAAATGAGTACTAACGGGATAAAAATGGGATAAAAAATAAAAAATAAAGTTCAACAGACGACCATAAAGCACTTTCTTGGACGCCACTGATTCATTGGAGACCAGCCCAGCTGATGCCAGGATCAGTGAATGGCTCAACTAGGAGTCTGACTCACTGGAAGCAGACAGATCAGCTCTGGCATCGCCTCCGATCAGTTCAGTCGGATCGAAGGAAAATCCCTTTCTGCTCCCTGTGTGTCCACGCGTTCAAATGCCTCCTCTGCTGTGAAACAACGACGACGACACCAGCTAGGAAGCTTAGCAACCAACACGCTGAAAATGGCAGGTTTTGATGAAGAAATTAAAGCAGGCGCCTGCTTGGTACTTTTCGTTGATGGTTGTAAAGATAGCGGAGGTCCCCCACCCCCGCTATACCAGAGTGAGAGTAAGAGGAGCCAGACTCTCTCCCTGAGACGGTCTGGTAAGCGAGACTACTCAACCAGGGAAACCGCCTGTGGCAGCCAGTCAACCCGATGGATGGAGAGCGGTATCATCTCCAATGAATGCCTCGCTACCTACCGGCCGTGACCAGCCTGCCGGCCGTGAAACAGCCTGCCAGCCATGATCAGCCTGCCGGCCGTGAAACAGCCTACCGGCCGTGATCAGCCTGCCGGCCATGACCAGCCTTGGGCTGCCTGTGGGTCGAGGAGGGACGCTGTAGGTGTCCATGAAGAGATGGAAAATGGTGACATGGAATTATGTGGCGACCCCCAAACCATGGAACATGTCATGAGATGCATCTCCGCTTCACAATGTAGCTGAGATGATTTAGCCGAGCAGAATGCTCCCCGCCACGCTCGTCTGTGTGATTGGAAGGATACGATATAGACAATGGTCACAGTAAAGATGGCCAACAACACAGTCTAATAACAGGGTGGACTCCCTGCAATCTTTAGCTATGGATAAAGCAAGTTACTAGGTGTTTGTGAACAAAGCCTTAGCTTCACAGCTTCAAAGAGTCCAAGTCGCTGATGATGTCATACAGTTATAGACTGCTCGACCTGGTGGCCAGGTCACGTACGTGTATGTATGTAGGTATGTATGAAGAAATAAAGTGAGTGAGTGGCCAGGTCGCCAATGATGTCATACATGGCTACTAAGAGCTGAATGGCCAGGTCTCCGATGTCATACGTGGCTACTAGGAGCTGAATGGCCAGGTCTCCGATGATGTCATACAGTTCTAAACGGCTCGGCCTCGTGGCCAGGTCACTATAGTGATAGGAATCGATCACCGGTGATGTCATAAATCATTGATGTCACAGACAGATGAGTAAATCGGGCCACGTATGACATCTTCGGCGATCTGGCCGCTTGCAAATAGTCAGTGCCTCAAGCTATTTGTAAGCTCTTGATTTGATTGGTTGATTTTGCTATTTTATATTCTACTTAACCCTTGTACCCCGCAGGCGCGGAATCCTCAATTTACTATTGGTCCATCTGATGGACCTTAACGGGTATCGTGTACTAATTTATAAATATTAATTTAAATTTTTAAATTTTTGACTGTTTATAATTCATTGGTAACTTCTTCCCTAATACCTCATACCAACATTTCATACCTATTGGAATTTTAACCCCTCAAATGCCAGTGTACAGTAAGTACAGTAAAAAAAAAAAAAATTACATAAAAAAAAGTGATTTATTTTTCCATTTCCATAAAGACAAACTGGCTTTGGGTCTGATATTATGGGCAAGTTGGGGTGTTTTACAAAAGTCACCACTGCAAGATGCCTAGTATCAAAGATTCGCAGGCATGATGTCACAATAGCTATGACATCACTAGCCTATGACATCATCAGTGATGTCATGAGATGATTTTTTGTCAATAATATGTCACTGATGACATTACTGATGATGTCACAGACATTGTGACATCATCAGTGGGTTTTTGTATTTTTTGTGATTTTTTGTAAAAATAGTATTTTTTCATATTTTGAGCCAAAAATCCAAAAAGCGCATGTTTTGGACTACCAGCCATTTTCCCCAAAAAACACAAACGAGCTTTAGTCCAGCATCTATCCTGGTCTAAAGGCTTCAAATCAGTAGTGTGGACTGTCAAATTCAGTTTTCTAATATTTTCCCATCTTTGGCATAGGAATCATTTTTTTTTACATTTCATGTAAACTGTATGGAATTGATTGCTATGCCAAAACTGGGGGAATATGGGGAAATAGGCAAACCCATTAGAAACTACAATTTTAACCGCTTGAGTCAAGGTGAGATGTGTAACATCAAGGAAATAATGATTTTTTGAAAAATTTGCTGGAAGTAAAAAAAAAAATGTTCTTTTTGTGCAAAATTAACATTGAAATCAATGGGACAACTATGCAATGGACTTTGAGACCATGTAACTCCCCCAAAATTTCTGCCAACTCCAAGGTTAGATATTAAGGTCAAAGTTCAAGGTATTTGGTCCAGGATGCCCGCTGAAATAAATGAAATAAATTAATTTTGTGAAAATTTGCTGGGAGTACCAATAGAGTGGTTTCAATGGAAGTCAATGGGTCCATCAGATGGACCAGTAGTAAATTGAGGAGTATTTTTGAAAATAGGTCTTAGGATCGTATAAAAATGATAACTATGATTGATTTTTGTCAAATACCCCCAAAAAAATACCTAGCCTTAATTTAAGACCATATACTCAAAAAATGTCGAAACGGCCCATACGCGAATGCAGGAAAAGTCCATCAGATGGACTAGCGGGGTACAAGGGAAATACGTTTGTGGTTTATTCTTTTACTATTCTACCTCATGAGGTAACAACAAATGTAATCTTCTCACTGGGTACATTATATTGCATCCTCTATGTGATGCTGATTTGAGTGACTTATTATTTTAGCTAGACTTTAAATCATCGAATATGTCGATCTTTTTATTGAATAGAGTGGTACAAATTGTGCAATAGGACTTGTGCAATGATCACATCTTGCAGTGCATTATCACTGATCTTCTGAGTGTAATAGTGCAGTGTCTGTGGCTGATGATCATGCTGCACTTGTCTCTGTTTGTTTGCTCGTTTGTCACTGTTTGTAATGTTGTGATGCAGCTGTGATATTATATGTATTATATTATATATATGTATGTTTATTTCTTCTTTTTGGACGTTCTGCCTGTGGGTGATTTAGCAGTGAC
The DNA here is from genome assembly GCF_964638095.1 of Poromitra crassiceps. Taxonomy (NCBI): domain Eukaryota; kingdom Metazoa; phylum Chordata; class Actinopteri; order Beryciformes; family Melamphaidae; genus Poromitra; species Poromitra crassiceps. The sequence goes on along the minus strand of NC_139651.1, from coordinate 16,053,156 downwards.
CGAGGGAGGTCTCTGAGGTTCTGGGGAAGAACGGCTGACTTCATGGTCCTTGACTTCATCGTCCTGTCCATCAGATTCCTCTGCTGCCTCCTCTTCCTCCTTCTGCTGTTTGCCCCCCTCAGCCTCCCGAAGCTCCTCTCTCAGCCTGGCCTGCTCCTGGGCCTTGGCCAGAGCGACGCGTCTCTGGGCCTCCTGGTGGTGGCGCTCTTCTTTCAGAAACCGGGACACTGACTGGTTGTGGACGTAAGCAGGGAAGAAGTGACTGAAGAACCGATGGATCCTCTCAATCCACACTGACAGGTCCATCTCACTTTCTTTGGCCCCCTTTCCTTCATCTCCAACGTCTTCTGTGGTCTCTGTGCTGGGTAGATGGCATGGTTTACTGCTCAGTTTAGTCTCTGGCACCATGCTGGCATCCGCAAAGGACTGTCTCTGAAGGGAAACCTCAATTTTCTCAGTGTCTGGCAATAGTGTAGCAGAATCACTGCCTATCTCTGTCTGAGATTTGATGTTGACTACGGTCATGAGATTCTGTTCAGCGTCCATGTCTTCAGAAGTGGATAACTGCAGGCTCTCTCTGGATTTGCTCTGGATCTCCTCTGACTTGGGGCTGGAGACTTCAGGAGAAATGGGGGACTTCACTGGAGCTACAGCTGACTGGCAATGGCAGCTTGGAGTGTGCAGGCTGCTCTCACTCTCCTGCACTGGCGTATCACTCTTGACCTCTACGTCAGGACTGGACTGGCCCTCCTGAGGTGATTCTTCAACCTGCTGACACTTCACCTCAGCACAAATCAGGAGGGCCTCGAAGAACTCCAGGAAGGTAATCTCTAGATCCAGATTGCAGTACAACAGGTCGCTGGTGTCGACGCTCTCAACGGTGACGATCTCCATTAGCCTGGCTATGGTCAGCTTCGTGTCCAACAGACGGAGATCCTTGAACATCCACAGCAGGTGTCGGTAGGTCATGGTGCGGTCAGCCGAGGGGGCCGGGCTGACCTCGCAGTGAGCTTGGTACGCCTCCCAGCACCTCTCGGTGTAGTCCAGAGCGACCGTCGCACGGACCGGGTGACTGAAGAGCAACCCCTTCACACGCTTTGCATTTGGAAGGACGTTGTCCGTCATCAGCTTGGAGAAGCACGCGGCCAGAATGTTCTTGGGCGACACCGTGTCCCTGTGGTACATGTGGTAGGCCACGACCACCAGGCAGCTGAGGAGGCTGCGGAGCAGCATGGCGGTGAAGGGAGAGTGGACTTCCTCCGGAGGCAGGTGGTCCTCTCTGATCTCTCGGTCCATCTGTGTCAGAGTGACGCCGTGATGGTGGACGTGACAGTCTTTCAGGAAGCGCCAGAGCTGCAGGCGGGACAGCAGGAAGGTGTTGTCCGGCGAGTGGGTGTGGCCAAGTCTGCTGTAGAAGCTGTAGATGGACCGCAGCTCGGCGTTGTGCCGCAGCACCTCGAACTCCACCTGCTTGCGCTCCGTGTCTCGCTGTCTCTGGGGGATCTTCTCCAGCAGGACGTCGATGTCCAGAGCCATGTCCGGTGCCTGCACAGATGAATCGTTACTCGGGTCCGACAGTCTCTTGAGAAATCCACAGTTTGGAGCGTGAGATCGAGTTCCACTTAATCTGGGGGTCGCCATCTGATCGTCCGCAAACTCTCCCTCAAAGACGTGCCCGTTCTTCAAAGTGTATTTTCCCCGGCCGTGCTTTTTGTTGTTCTTCCACTCTCCCTCGTAGCGCGCCCCGCTCGCGTAGAAGAAGGTCCCCCGTCCATGCCTCTGACCCGCGACGAAATCCCCGCTGTACTGGTTCCTCTGGGGATATTGGGAGCCGTCGAAGCGCCTCAGGAACCAGGTGTGCGTGCCTCGCCCGTGCTGGACGCCGTTCCGCCACGTGCCGCTATACTGCTGCCTCTGCTTCAGCCACTTCATGGTGCCCTCTCCGTGCCTGATGTTGTTCCTCCACTCGCCGTCGTACACGTTATCCGAGGGGTAGCTTCTCACGCCGCGTCCCTCTCTGTTGTTGTTCACCCAATCTCCTTTATAGGACGAAGTCTCGTCCTGGTTATAATAGATGGCGCCCTTTCCGTGCCGTTTGCTCCGGAGCCACTCTCCTCTGTAGACCACAGACTTACCGGCGCACGTGTAGGTTCCGGTCCCTTGGCGTAAGGCGTTGTGCACGTCGCCCTCGTAGCAGCTGCCGTCCAGCCAGCTGTACCTGCCGTGGCCCGTGGGCACATTAGACACGAACCCTCCCTCATACGTCACTCCGTCTGCCCACGTGTAGACACCACGCCCGTGCATCCGTCCCTCCGAAAACACGCCCTTATACACGTGGCCTCCTTGAAAATAAGCGACGCCTTCTCCGTGAAACTGCCCGTTACAGCTTTCTCCATCGTATCTCTGAACGATCATATTAGAAATATCGGAGAGGTCATATATGATGTCGTCGGTCTCCGGCGGGCAGTCGGAGACGACAGGCTCGGCTTGTGATGAAAAAGAGGCGGTGAGGTCTGTGTGTTGTTCCCACTCCTGGTCGATATCTGGAGTCTTGGGCATGGAGCTAGCAGAGGCCCTACCGTGCGGCTCTGGCGTTAACGGTGGTGTTTCCTCGCCCTTCTTAGTTTTCTTCTTTTTGTTATCGCCCTTTGCCATCTCCTCTTTGCTGTTTCTCGGACTCCGAGTACAGCAGTGCTCTCTGATCGTTAGTCACTCAGTGAGTGATGCCTCTCCCTTAAGCACCTTGAGATAACTCTTGTTGTGATTTGATGCTATATACATGTCAAATTGATCGATTGATGTCATCAATGATGATGTCAATGATATCACTCAAGCAATTGTGATCTCATCAGTGAGTGATGTCATCAGTAATGCCACACTCATGCTCACTCGAGCAAATTGTGATGTCATCAGTGAGTGATGTTATCAGTGATGCCACACTCATGCTCACTCGAGCAAATTGTGATGTCATCAGTGAGTGATGTTTTCAGTGATGTCACTACCCACAATGCCCTGCTCCAGGACTACCCTATCCACAATCCTTTTTTGCTCCAGGACTACATGTCCCACAACTGCTGCCTAGAAAATGGAATATTTACGAGTTCGGAAGTTGTGTACACGACATTCATGTGATCTCAGAGCGTTCAGAAAACGTCCACTTACCAGGTCGTGAATATGCCACATGAGGGCGCTGTGTCCATATAGCATTCTATTCTCAGTGCCAGCACCCTTTCCTCACTACAAGCAATGAGAAGCGGCCGCAACAGAAAAATGCTCATCAGGTCATAGAGAGGTCCAGGGATGACGTATTTTTGTAGGCTGAATGCGGAAGTCCCGAACTTCCTGGTTCCACACTGTTTCTGTCTATGGGATTTTTGAATGGGTTTTTGGCGATATGCTTCAAATAATGTCTGTGGGCAACGCAAGTTTAATCAAACGCGAACCAAGCAAGGTTCAGCGGGATAATCTTCACACATGAGGACCACTTTCATGAGTTTTGTAGCGTAAATGCGAGCCCTAGAAGTAAAATGCTCGAGCTAAGCTAATCCTGAACTACACACTGTCGCATAGGCTTCACGTCACGTCAGCACTCAACCTGGACTGTTGTTGATGTGTGCACTGATTACCTCGGGCTGAACGGGGCTGAACCAGGTGAGGGAAAGAGAATTTCCGTGTTCGCCCTTTGAAGTGGTGACGTTATTGACGTATATATCCACATCGACTCAGCAGTGTAGTCTCATTTAGCCGTTTGCTAGCTAGCCGCCCGTTTAACGGCATGTAAAAGCTTCAAAACTCATAAAAGTGGTCTTCATGTGTGAAGATGATGTTACTAAACACTGGTTCGCGTTTGATTAAGCCAGCGTTGCCCAGAGAGATTATTAGAAGCATCGCGCCAAAAACCCATTCAAAACTCCCATAGGCGAAAACTGTATGGAACCAGGGGCGTTAGCATCGATGATTTCCGGACTCGTTACTGGACCTCTCTATTCATGTTTTGTTTTTTTGCACAAATGGCTGGAGGTTCACAAAAGTGCTTTTTTGCTGTCTTGGGGCTTTTTCGCCTGATGACGAGGCCTTTTTATGAGCTTTATAACGGGGATTTTTGTTAAATCTGACAGTGCACAAAAAAATCTAAATCAAACGTTGCTCATTTATGCTAACAATCTTTGACATATCCCCGGCACTGATAAATCTTGAATCTTGGAAATCTTGTTTTAAACTGGATGGGACCTTTAACTTTTGTGTTTTTACACAATTAAAAACGAGCTGGCATTTAAAGGGTTTAAATACGGAGTAGGAATGAAATGTTGGTAGCCTACCCATAGGTTGAGGCCACGTCTCGTCATAGACGCTGGTTTAGCTGGCTCAGCCTGGCTGGGGGCGTGGTCAGGGTGGGGTAAAAATCCCCGTTCTATCCATTCAGCAAAGTTAGAATTTAGTTGATAGCCCAGCCCAGGCAGACACGATCGGGGATTTAACCACTGCAGTAAACGCACATCTGAGCAGACGTCTTGTGTTCTGCTCTCGAACCCCCAAACCTGTAGTTTAGAGCCGCAGCACCGTCTTTTGGTGAGTCAGCCCATGAGATATATGGGCGGTTTTACCCCACTCGCACGCCAGCCGTTTAACATTTTGTGGGCGTTCCCAGACATGCAGACTGTCTCTATAATGAGGGCTGAAGTTACTCATAAAAAAGGAACAATACTATTATATACATTCCATGCATTCCAATCAGTCCCCTTTGTGGACTCTAACATGAAGAATAGGCAGAATATTCTGAAGGGGCATGTCATGTTTTAAACCCATCTAAAAAAAAACAATAACCTATGTCTGGGACTGGGAGCATAGTTTAAAAAGACAAGTCTTCAGATAATATTTTGACATCTATCTTCAGATGAAGAGTAAATCCACATCCAGGTGAGCGTTCTTACGCTGATACACTACGTTACTGCATGCTGCAGATCTCTATGCATCTTAGAGGTGTATTGGCAAACTTAGTGCTCTCCAACATGTACTCCAACATGCTCATCATTGTGTGTGTGTGCGTGTGTGTGTGTATGTGTGTGTGTGTGTGTGTGTGTGTGTGTGTGTGTGTGTGTGTGTGTGTTGCAGCGGTCGTCTGAGTGCCTCTGGCTGCATGAAACACAGCTGGCTGAATAACCTGGAGGAGAAAGCCAAACTGCACCGGGTCAAGCTCAAGTCCCAGGTCAAACTACAGTGCTACCTAGCTGCCCACCGCCAGTGGAAGGTGGGGCGCATGCACGCGCGCGCACACACACACACACACACACACACACACACACACACACACACACACACACACACACACACACACTATTCATCATTCATCTAGTTTGACAGTTATTGAGAGTTGATTTGAGTTAATGAGTTATTCATTTGAGTTAGTGTGGACCAGTGATGTCACTGGTCCACACTTTAACACTCAATAACTGTCAAATTAAATGACAGACTTCAAAACCGTTTACAGTTTTCTGATATACTACTGATGTTCTAATGATACAAAGCTGGTTGAAAATGGGCAGAGTGTCACTCTGCCCATTTTCAACCAGCTTTGTATCATTAGAACATGACAGACTTCAAAACCGTTTACAGTTTTCTGATATACTACTGATGTTCTAATGATACAAAGCTGGTTGAAAATGGGCAGAGTGTTCCTTTAAGTGTTTTGATTTGAAAAACGTGACTGTCAGCTAACGGTGACTCGTTTGCATCACTGATTCAATCTGAAATGAGACATCATTTTCTCCCCCATGCAGAAACATTTCTACGTGGTCGCCGCTGCTAACAGACTGCAGAGATTTCGGAAGAATCATCAAGCCATCAACAGCAGCACTGTGTAGCATGCATCTACAGAACGATGGTACTAAGTATTCAACCAGTTTTCAGAAGAGGAGTAGCCTCTGGCCTCTCTGCACTCGTCTATAATTCCACTGGGGGGTGTTTGCTCACTAGGGTCAAACATTCACAAGGTCGGCAGGAGGAAGCAGTAACAGCATCTGTTGTGCTGGGAGCCCCTCTTGATAAATGTACAACAGACCGAGGCTTCAGTGCTGCTCAAATGTGCTTTAAGATGATGTCCAGCAGACATCAGCGCCAGACCGTTTTTTGTCACATTTGACGGGTATTCGAGAAAACAATTAAATTAAATTCACAAATATGTTAAAAAGTTGATGACTTTTGCAAAGCTTTTCTCCCCGTTTATGACTTTCCATAACTTATCCATCCAGGCCTGAAAACACAATTTTGAAATTCAATGATTTTTTTTCCCACCAGGAGGAGTGTGGGAACCCTGACTTACAAAAAGAGCCTTGATTGGTTGAACTATCAGTTTATCTGCACAAGGAAAATATTTTGTCAACAGCATAGACCCTTTTCACGGGAGGCATTTTGTGTTGGAAAGGCAGAATAAACACAGGTGCAAGCAAAACTCTAATGAGGGTTTCCAAATTCCAATCATGGAAGTTTGAAACCCTCGTTAGTGTTTTACTTGCACCTGTGTTTACCCTGCCTTTTCGACACAAAATGGCCCCCATGAGAAGGGTCTATTGGAGCCAGTCAAGATCATTGGGTCCCATGGAGTGGCTATATGAGCTTAGTTCATTTGTCGTAGGTTACTTAAATTACTAGCATGAACAGATCACCATGCTGCATGCAAATACAGTCACTGACAGTATAGTATGAAGGTATAAGGCACTGCGTGATATAGTAATATTGATTGAAACATGACTTAAATCTTAATGTAAGATTGCATTTTTTTGGATCTGTTCTTTGATATTGACTAAATAGCACATTATTCATAGGCAAAGCCATTGGTTTCAATTTGGTACAGCATGAAACAAAGTGTATAGTCGTCTGGCAAGCGAGACTAGTTTATTTAACCCATTGATACCTGATGCAGCATTCGCGTGTATATCCCTCATTTGTGTGTGTATCCCTTTAAGACTGTGAACCGCGTGACGTGGTTCGTGGTCTTAAAGGGATACACACACAAATGCGGCATCAGGTATCAATGGGTTAAATGTATTGTGTGTGTGTGTGTGTGTGCAGTCATAGTCACAGATTACGTTGCATTGAAAGTGGTGGTTTCTGGACACAAAAGGGCAACGCCTAGTCTGGGAGAAATGAATTACACAAAGAACCAAGACCAGAAACGTGAAGATATGACGGGACTGACTGTGCTCAATGTCAGCCAGGAACTAGTCGGGTCAAAGGTCAAGAAGGGACAGTAATCACTCTCAGATCGGGGCTGCCTGCATCTGGAAAAGCAGCCACCAATAGTGCCTTCTGTGAAGGCTTTAGATAGGACACCTCACACGTGTCCATGTGTATTTATGGTCAATAATAACTCCCAACATTAAAATGGAATAATTTATTACCAAAATTCAAGTGTGGGTGTGGTTCCCCCCCCTCCGCTATTTGATATAGCTTCTCAAATGCAAAAAAAAAACATAGGCTATGCATTGTTAACTGGTTACAGCAGGTGCCAATGAAACCTATAACATGTACAATTCTGCAGTATTCCATAATGTAGAACTTTTAACAGTTATATTAAATCAATAGGTCAATATGACTGAATTAGGCTTTCCAAATTCACACTAACATCTTATCGAAGGCATTCACCCCTTAGACATCATTTCTTGTGCAAGACCAAAGGAAACCAATAATATTTAGCATTTTGCTTACCTCTATGGCCTGTACATATTTCTGTGTCACGATGTGGCGGTATAATATTTCTGGCCTACATGATTCAAGCACCGTTTTAATAAAGTCCTTGTTTTACACATTCATATTCAGTTATTTTTGTTTCGTTGTTGTGTTCACCAAGTGGAAAAACGACATCATGTCTGTATTGCAATGGATTGTGGGTAATTAAATCAGTGACGTCTGGTGAAGTCTGCACCCCTCCCAAGCGGACTCTCTGGCAGTCTGCAGAAAGTCCGCTTGTGGTCCCTTGTGGTCTGGATGAGTTGTGGATTTGGAGCCCTCACCACTTGCAGACTTTCACCGGGAACGAGTGTGCACGTGTGGTCAAGTCGGAACATTTGAACTGGGTCTTAGTATGAGCAGCAGTGATAGCCAGCCAGCCACCATGGCTCAACAGACAAAGTAGAGAGCGCCACCTACAGAAAGTCAAACTGCATCAACAGGGAATCCAAGGAGAAAAACCTCTGTGCTGGACACACTGATTGACGGGTGAATAAACGCCACAGCAATGAGCGCTGAGCAACAAAGATGGAGGCAAAATAAACTAAAAAATCCACTTGAACCCATTGACACCTGATGCAGCATTTGCGTGTATATCCCTCATTTGTGTGTGTATCCCTTTAAGACGGTCTTAAAGGGATACACACACAAATGCTGCATCAGGTATCAATGGGTTAAGTCCCATCCATGTGGGAAAAGTCCATCCAATGCTCTCCCTCGTGGCCAATCAATAAAACAAACCAGAACAAGAACCCAAGAAGGAGCCTGGTTAGTGACCGATAGGATAAGCGTTCAAAAATCCTGAACCTTTCCCTTAAGAACGTCCTGGAACCCTCATGCCTTGGCTTGTGTGGATTTCAAAGCGTTTTCCAAGATCTTCCTCTTCCACTCCTCGTAGTCTTGGGCTTGCACCTCTTCATCGCCCTTCTTCTGCTGCTTAACGGATGAAGGTGAACCGTCCTCTGGAGAAAGAGGCAGAATTGTCAATTACATCTCGCAAACAGCAAACCTCGCTCGCACACACATGACAAGTTTCAAGGTTGAAGTTTAGGTTTTTTTAGGTTTTAGGTTTAGGTTTTATTTATTCGCACAGTAGAAACAAAACAAAGGCATATGAACAGTTCAAATTAAAAGTCAGATGAGATATTTACAGAGCTAAAATACAGACAGGAGTACTGTGCAGGAGGAGGCAAAGAAAGCCCAGAGGGCTTATAAGGCGCACTCCACCTCATTTAGCAGTTCAAATGTTTATACATACACAATAACAAAAGAAAGAAATAGAGCAAGATACAGAAGAAGAAAGATTTTACGTATTGTCAGAAGTAATTAAGAGTTCCTTAAGAGCTTTTTTGTAAATTCTTAGGGAAGGTTTTTCAGCTAAAAAGAAAAATTCATTCCGTAGTTTTACTCCTCTAAATTTAATGGAGAATTGGTCTCTAGAGGAAAGAAATTTAGGGAGATGAAGATGTGCAGATTTGCGGGTTGAGTAGGAGTGGGATAATGAATTAAGTTTAAAGTAGGACTTGAAATGCTCAGGGATCTTTCCTTCACTTGATTGGATCTTATAGATAAAAGTGCATTATTTGGAAAATATTAATTTGATAAATGTTTAAAATCTGCAGCTTCTGAAATAGAGGGCTGGATGTTGCAGGTTTTCAAAAGAGAAAGGAGAAGCATACAAACTGTTGGAACTTTTGGAATGAAAACCAGTCCGCACCCGCCCGGTTCCCACTTCTCATGTTAACGCACCTAAGAAGGCTGTGCCCAGTCACAAAAATGGCGTGTCTTAGTCTGATAGTGTGATGCAGTACATCTGTTTTGTAGGCGTCTTGTTGGTGTGTCCTGTCCCTATTATGTGTTAAACTAAACATTGGAGGGACTACTACCCCGGAGCCCTCATACATAACTCAGCGTCAGCTGTCCGATAGGCCTGGGGCTATCAACTCAGCTAGCCAGGTAAGCTAACGCCGTGCTCTGATACCGACAGCTGTTGACATGCCACGGTTTCACTGGCTTACTAGCAAACCCCCCTAGACACATGAGCCTTGATGTTAGCATTACTGTTAATGCTAGGAGCCCTGGCCGTGACAGTCAATGGACTGCATTTATATATATATAGCACTTTTATCCAAAGCGCTTTACAATGTGCCTACATTCACCCATTCCCACACCGATGGAGGCAAGCTACCATCGTGAGGAAACTTGGGGTTCAGTATGTCGCCCAAGGACACTTCGACATGCAGACCGGAGGAGCCGGGATCGAACCACCGACCTCTCTTATCCAAAGCGATTTAGTGGACAACCCGCTGTACCTCCTGAGCCACAGCCGCCCGAGTACTAGCTATGACTTACCTTCATCCACTTGTTCAATGCTTTCCATCAGTGTTTTCTGTCTTTTCTGGGCCGTTTTAGCTGCTTCTTGAAGTGGACACGGTTCCTCTGTTTGACAGATCACAAACACAGATGATCAGACTGAGTAGTGTGGCATCAACGTTCAACTTAAAGATGCACTAGACTAGGGGTGGGACAAAATATCGATACTCACGGTATCGCGATATTTCCACTTGCGATACGTTATCGATACACTGGCACCAAGTATTATTATTATTATTTATTTTTTTAATAAACAGGCTAAAATATTATGCTGTGTGTGGTAGTTGAAACATAGTTTCAAGTTGACGTTTATTTATGTTTGTAGTTGAAACAAAAACAAATACTGTAGGCTACATGAATGGAAATGTTTGATCATTAATATCTACTTTTAGAAAATATATAGGTAGGTAATATAGGTTTTCTTGTTTTAATAATAAAAAGACTTCATGTGTAACTTTTCCTCCGTGGTATCGAAAATGGTATGAGTGAGTGAGCGAACTCAGAGAGTTCATGTCAATTCTGCTAATAAATACATAATACCTGCTTCTTGCCTTTTAGGGGTATTTTTTTCTCTTCAGTTACACAGATATCGTGATGTATCGTAGGTTAAATTTCTTCCAATATATCGATTATCGCAGAATCGCTGTATCGTGATAATATCGTTATCGAGGGCCAAGTATCGTGACCATATCTTATCGTGAGTTACTCCACGATTCCCACCCCTACACTAGACAAGATGTTTTTAAGTACAAAACAACAACAAACAAACAAACTGTAAAACCTCTCACTCATCTTACATAATGTATTGTGACTAACAAACTGCTGCAAACCCTGACCCACTTACTGCAGATGGCCTGTCCCAGCTTCAGCAGCTGGACCACCAGGCGGTCAAAGATGGACTTCTTGGCTCCAGACGATGCTGCCAGCTTCTTGTCAACTTTGATCTTCAGGCATCTGCATGTAGACCACATGGGGGGAGAATTGGTGGACACCAACACCAGCAGAACATGGCCTCATTTTACCGTCTGTATAAACAGTCAGTTATTCAATACACAACATAAACTGATTTACCAAGCTGATTGTTTCACTGGTCATGAAAATCTTTCATGATTGTCGATTGTTGATTTATAAGTTCCAGAATTAGAATTAGACCAAAAGTAATTATAACAATGGCAAGATCTGCGCTATGCACACAAATGTAATGTACACAAATGGGAGAAAGGGGAAACAAATAAAATTGAAATAAATAAAATGTGTGAATGTCAGAAGATGAACTCTCATATTTTGAATTTGCCATGAACAATTATTATCGGTAACACTTTATTTGACAAGTCCCTAACAACAGGCAAAATTGATTCATGCGAAGGCATTTCTGCACAGTCAGTCCCCCCCCCCCCCAGAAAACGATTAGAATGTATTTTATAGTTTACATTTTAAGTCTCTGTGTATAAAAACAAAGCTACGAAGTGACAACAATGACATCTGTCTGACATACGGTTATCCTCTCAAACTCACAAAGCCCCCTGGTGGCCGAGTGGTTAAGGGATATCTAAAACCTAAAACAGATTTTTTTCAGCTTTAAACCAATGTATATGGCTTTTGAGGTGTGTTGCTGAAGGATTCTGGTCAAAATCTCCACATTTGAGACTGTTAGACTTAGAATTCTACACACTATACTTTTCAGGCAGCGAGAGTGCCCTCTATGGGTTCAAACCTGTCAATACATAATGAAGTATTTGTAATTAGACATGAACACCAATGTAATTAATTACATTGGTTTTCACGTCTAATTACAAATAGTTCATACGTTGTTAGGGACCTGTAAACCAATTATCTGAGAATATGCATTTTTCAAATGACCATGGTCCTTCCTGCACATTAAACATGAAAGTCAAATGTGAACATTAATTAAATGTACTGAAGTGTACTGACTTGCAGGCTGAATAGAGAGCAGCGGTGGTGAAGAGGGGTTTGGAAAGGTCCAGATCATGTTGCTGGGCAGCAGGTAGGCTCTCCTCATACCTGGCAGGCACAATGCACATATAAAACAAAGGAGGAGACATCATGTTGCTGGGCAGCAGGTAGGCTCTCCTCATACCTGGCAGGCACAATGCACATATAAAACAAAGGAGGAGACATCATGTTGCTGGGCAGCAGGTAGGCTCTCCTCATACCTGGCAGGCACAATGCACATATAAAACAAAGGAAGAGACATCATGTTGCTGGGCAGCAGGTAGGCTCTCCTCATACCTGGCAGGCACAATGCACATATAAAACAAAGGAGGAGACATCATGTTGCTGGGCAGCAGGTAGGCTCTCCTCATACCTGGCAGGCACAATGCACATATAAAACAAAGGAGGAGACATCATGTTGCTGGGCAGCAGGTAGGCTCTCCTCATACCTGGCAGGCACAATGCACATATAAAACAAAGGAGGAGACATCGTGTTGCTGGGCAGCAGGTAGGCTCTCCTCATACCTGGCAGGCACAATGCACATATAAAACAAAGGAGGAGACATCGTGTTGCTGGGCAGCAGGTAGGCTCTCCTCATACCTGGCAGGCACAATGCACATATAAAACAAAGGAGGAGACATTGTGTTGCTGGGCAGCAGGTAGGCTCTCCTCATACCTGGCAGGCACAATGCACATATAAAACAAAGGAGGAGACATCATGTTGCTGGGCAGCAGGTAGGCTCTCCTCATACCTGGCAGGCACAATGCACATATAAAACAAAGGAGGAGACATCATGTTGCTGGGCAGCAGGTAGGCTCTCCTCATACCTGGCAGGCACAATGCACATATAAAACAAAGGAGGAGACATCATGTTGCTGGGCAGCAGGTAGGCTCTCCTCATACCTGGCAGGCAGAATGCACATATAAAACAAAGGAGGAGACATTATGTTGCTGGGCAGCAGGGAGGCTCTCCTCATACCTGGCAGGCAGAATGCACATATAAAACAAAGGAGGAGACATCATGTTGCTGGGCAGCAGGGAGGCTCTCATCATACCTGGCAGGCAGAATGCACATATAAAACAAAGGAGGAGACATTATGTTGCTGGGCAGCATGTAGGCTCTCCTCATACCTGGCAGGCACAATGCACATATAAAACAAAGGAGGAGACATGTTGCTGGGCAGCAGGGAGGCTCTCCTCATACCTGGCAGGCACAATGCACATATAAAACAAAGGAGGAGACATCATGTTGCTGGGCAGCAGGTAGGCTCTCCTCATACCTGGCAGGCACAATGCACATATAAAACAAAGGAGGAGACATCATGTTGCTGGGCAGCAGGTAGGCTCTCCTCATACCTGGCAGGCCCAATGCACATATAAAACAAAGGAGGAGACATCGTGTTGCTGGGCAGCAGGTAGGCTCTCCTCATACCTGGCAGGCACAATGCACATATAAAACAAAGGAGGAGACATGTTGCTGGGCAGCAGGGAGGCTCTCCTCATACCTGGCAGGCACAATGCACATATAAAACAAAGGAGGAGACATCGTGTTGCTGGGCAGCAGGGAGGCTCTCCTCATACCTGGCAGGCACAATGCACATATAAAACAAAGGAGGAGACATCATGTTGCTGGGCAGCAGGTAGGCTCTCCTCATACCTGGCAGGCAGAATGCACATATAAAACAAAGGAGGAGACATCATGTTGCTGAGCAGCAGGTAGGCTCTCCTCATACCTGGCAGGCACAATGCACATATAAAACAAAGGAAGAGACATCATGTTGCTGGACAGCAGGTAGGCTCTCCTCATACCTGGCAGGCACAATGCACATATAAGACAAAGGAGGAGACATCATGTTGCTGAGCAGCAGGTAGGCCCTCCTCATACCTGGCAGGCACAATGCACATATAAAACAAAGGAGGAGACATCATGTTGCTGGGCAGCAGGTAGGCTCTCATCATACCTGGCAGGCACAATGCACATATAAAACAAAGGAGGAGACATGTTGCTGGGCAGCAGGTAGGCTCTCATACCTGGCAGGCACAATGCACATACTGTATAAAACAAAGGAAGATACATCATGTTGCTGGGCAGCAGGTAGGCTCTCCTCATACCTGGCAGGCACAATGCACATATAAAACAAAGGAGGAGACATCGTGTTGCTGGGCAGCAGGTAGGCTCTCATCATACCTGGCAGGCACAATGCACATACTGTATAAAACAAAGGAAGAGACATCATGTTGCTGGGCAGCAGGTAGGCTCTCCTCATACCTGGCAGGCACAATGCACATATAAAACAAAGGAGGAGACATGTTGCTGGGCAGCAGGTAGGCTCTCCTCATACCTGGCAGGCAGAATGCACATATAAAACAAAGGAAGAGACATCATGTTACCTGGCAGGCAGAAGAGAGACTGCAGGGTTTGCTTCCTACCAAACGGTAGAGCAGCTGATTTCACTGATCAGTATGGTAAGCACAGAGGGAGCACGTCATGAGTGAAAAATCACCTGGTTCAGTGATTGGTTGGAAGGAAAAAGTGCATGGCGTTGGCACTCCACAGCACAAGTCTGGACATCATTATTGTCGGCCATTTTTAGGAATAGCACCATCTGCTCTCACCTTTCAAGTATTTGCGCGGCCACTTTGACGGCCTCCATGCAGCCATACTGGACAGCCAGCTCCCTCAGTCCAAGACGACACTCCAGTCCCAGGAGACACTCCATGGCCTTCAGGCTGCTCTGGTACTGCTTCTTATTCAGCCCAGACAGCTTGACGACATATTCCTAAAGATACAGCATTGCTTATAGAGCCATCTAATGCCATATAACATCAAAGCAATATCCTACAAAAATAAGGTCAAAGCTCTGTAGGTTTTTATGCCGGGCCGGAGGCATTATGGTTTCGGGTTGTCCGTACCTCGGTACGTACAGACAACCCGTACGTTAACGATGTCCGTTAACATGATATCTCAGGAACGCCTTGATGGAATTTCGTCAAATTTGGCTCAAACATCCACTTGGACTCAAGGATGAACTGATTACATTTTGGTGGTCAAAGGTCAAAGTTCAAGGTCACTGTGACCTCACAAACACCATTTTCTAGCTCGTTAACGTGATATCTCAGGAACGCCTTGACGGAATTTTGTCACATTTGGATCAAATGTCCACTTGGACTCAAGGATGAACTGATTACATTTTGGTGGTCAAAGGTCAAAGTTCAAGGTCAATGTGACCTCACGAACGTTATTTTCAAGCTCGTTAACGCGATATCTCAGTAAAGCCTTGACGGAATTTCTTCACGTTTGGCTCAAACGTCAAAGTCTGGACAGACATGGATGTCGACTGCTCACTTGTTGGTGGCAGCATATATCCGCGGTGCGGTCGGTCTAGTTTTATAATGGAAATGAGGTCGTGACATGATGAAATTGTAATGTGGCAAATCAAATCTGTGCATAATCATGAGGTGTGCATGCCATGAGGCCCATTGGCTGAAAGTGTATTGGTTCTAAGATGTAGGAGAAGACGGCTTACTTTGTCCAGGGGGTGCTTCATGGATGTTGCTGCCAAATCAAGGCATATCACCGTTTTACCCATAGCTGTGATGTTACCGAGTGCCGTGCATCTCACCGCAGATAACCGCACGTACTCCTGTGCCTGGCTGTGGGAGGGAGAGAGAGAGAGAGAGAGAGTTTTTCAAGTTTTCTTCCTGTTAATTGTTATTTGTACTGAATAAAAATAACAGATTTACTTTAACACAAAATGTGAAAAGATAGAAACATTAAGATAGCAAAACTCCAAACAGTCGGATTTACTGACACTAAGATTATTACTAGGTGAAGAAAACACATAATGCATTTTATGTTGAGAAATGCCAGCCACGACCTGGGGGACAGCAAGTGACCAAGAGACACATGACACAGATCATCTATTACAAATATTGCTGGTGGGGGCAGAGTCAGATAAGATACTTAAATAAACATACTTATTTATTCGCAATACAGTAATAATGAACCTGTATTTAACATTTCTGACAGATTGTGCCAAAACATTGGTATATTAACCTTAACGTTTAACTTTAGTCTGCCAAATTATTGAATGGAGTTTGGCAAAGCCGTTCTGTCCACACAACACAGGCGAGTCATGATGCGAGTACGCCACTACAGCGGTGTGTGTTATAATCTTACAAACTCACCCAATAATTCTCGCAGATGTGACACCCATCTTTCCAGCGAGTTTACAGAACATCTCGTTTTCCATATTGACTGCGAGAAAGAGCGTCAAGACAGAAATGTGAGTGAACTGGACTGGTTGTCTGTTCGGACAAGAAGAGAAGAGAAGAGAGAGAGGAAACAGTTCGCGGGAGATTTGTCAGACGCCACGATACGTCATCACGTTCCTCACATCTGATTGGCTGTGCGTGTGCATGTCTGTGTGTACGTCATGTTTATGCATTGATGCCGCATTCACTGTATATCGGATTTATGGTGAACAAACAATTGTGAAAAAACAAGCGAACTTCCCAATGGGAAAAACCATTCACGTCAACCTCAATACGTCACAAAGTGAGGTTATTCTTTACAGTTTGTTATCATTATTAACATTTTGACAAATTGCACACACATCGTTAGATCGTTGCTGGCAACATGCTGCTGCTGTCTTCACAGACCGGGGAAGTGGCAGTTGACCATCACCATATGTCCCAAGGAACCTATAAAGATAAACCAATTGGAACATATTATAAATACAGCACCAGTATATTTATTATAGATATATTAATATTTATGTTCCATATCTGTGCCCGGAAATGGGAGCTGAGATGAGACCGTGAACGCAACATACATTAGTCTGAGTCACATGACAGGCCAGCCTTTCCTAGTGACACACATCTGATAATCATGGTAAGTAGCTGTCTAAATAGCGACAATATGATGCATTGTATTCACGTGGTTCCTTCTGATTTCTGTCTGTGTTACATGTTGGTCAATCCAGCAATAACGCGAAGTGTCTTCCTCCGGTTGAAACTTAAAATCAGACTTCAAATGTATTTGTGAATGGTATGGCCTACGCTAGTTAGCCAGCGGCTTGCTAGTTAACAAGCTAAACGGTTTGATTGCTAGCGACTAACGACGCTGACGACTAACGTCAGAATCAGAACCTTCATTCAGATCATCTACAACATATTCCCCATGCAGGTATATTCCAACGTGTGCTTGGTTTAATTAGCTGACCGGCATGTCTATCGGGATATAGCTAGTGTTTAGCTAGCTAGCAGGCGTTAGCAGTCCTGCTCTGCTCTGTCAAATCCGAGCTTGTTTTGATAACGTAACGTTATTCCCTTGATCCTAACGGGTTATAACGTTCCTCAGGAACCCCGTGTGTGTGTGTGTGTGTGTGTGTGTGTGTGTGTGTGTGTGTGTGTGTGTGTGTGTGTGTGTGTGTGTGTGTGTGTGTGTGTGTGTGTGTGTGTGTGTGTGACACTGACTTCTGTCAGAGAAATGGATGTCGTCTGATCTCTGATAAAGTCTGACCGATTGCTCTCCCCCTTGTACACTACGCACACAGGCTCGTCTACACAGGCATGTGTAACCATGATAGGGTCTCAATTTAAGCCTTACAAATAGCACTTCTAGAACTTTTGGATTGTTGTGTGGTAAAACAGGTTTTTGACATAGGACACGTTAATACCTTTACAACCGAATTGCAACGTAGAATTGGTAGAAAAGTGCCTAATTTATGCCCAAGCTGCTGAGTGAAACATCCACCCTCCAAGTGTTCTGAAACCGGCGCTGCACACACCTTGACTAACATTACTGTTTGGAGCGATCACTGAATAACAGGCAATTTATTACAGAAGTTGAGATTTGATTGAATACAAAAAAAAAAGTATGTGTTTCACAGGGAGTCTCTTGTTTACCTGCTGCAGGGTTCCCCCTGGATTTTCCCAGGGGTGTAGAGGAGTAGAACATTATGTAGAGCATTGTGGTATACCCTGTGCCTGCATGGGGTACACGAGTATAAGTAGGGAGAAGAGGACAAGAAGGGACTGAATGTAACTAGGCTAACAGTGGATGGATAAATCCAGAATGAGGCAGTAAATAATGCAACATAAAGGATGCCAACTGCCATAAAACACCACCGAAGAAGAAGAAGAAACGTATGTAAAAAAAAAAGAGCAATTCCAAATCATTTTGGACCATTATTATTACCATATCTGTATTTGGAAAAGTGCAAAATCCAGAGCACATAATAAATAACTAGGACCTACATTGATGTTGCATTTGGCAAGGTGCTGCGCCTAAAGCCTATAATGGTAGGGAAAACCCTGCAGGACCTGTGACTGGATTTGACATACGCGCACACACACACACACACACACACACACACACACACCTTCCTTCATTTATAGTCTACTTTGAGGGGGACAACAGATCCATACAAGCAAAGATTGACGTCAGTGAATGTTTCCTCCTCCCTGGTGTTTCAGCCGACCACGTCGCAGCAGTCTCCCCAGGACGAGCAGGAGAAGCTTCTCGATGAGGCTGTGCAGGCTGTCAAGGTGCAGTCTTTCCAGATGAAGCGATGTCTGGTAGGAGGATCCCAATTTACTTGTAATATTAACACTGTGGCCATTTACACCTGGCGTTAACATGCGTTTTCTGCCATCAGATTGCAATCAGATTGTATTTTATCACTTCAGCCTGATTCCATTTACGCCTGGCGTTAACATGCACTTTCTGCGATTGCAGAAATGGGTGTCCTCTCAATCTGCATAAAGTTGCTGTATGCAGATTGAGAGGACACATTGCATTTACACTTGTGTTCAATGTGTACACAATGCATCCCTGACCACCTCCGGAGGTGGTTTGGCCGATCAGATTGCAATCCTTCTTCAATGCGTTTTGGGGGTGTTTACACCATGTACTTTCAAGTGATAAAACACAATCTGATTGCAATCTGATCACAGAAAACACATGTTAGCGCCAGGTGTAAATGGCCTGAATGGGCTGTAATCACCTTTGAAATAATTCACTCTGTAGATGACCTGAAGGCTTTTTCAAACACACATTTTCATCAAAAGAAAATCTCAAATATTAAGAGCTGCATTACTTGTTGATCAGTGTTTGTACTTGCATGAAGTTGTGAGATGTTTCCAGTATTATTGTAAAAGTAGCGGCCTGTGTCTCCTCAACCTGACCGTGGTGTTGTATGTTCCTGCAGGACAAGAACAAGCTGATGGACGCTCTGAAGCATGCCTCCAACATGCTGGGGGAGCTGAGGACTTCCATGCTCTCTCCAAAGAGCTATTATGAACTCTGTATCCTCTCCAGGTGTAGCTCGTGCATATAGGAATATATACTCTATATGAAACGCAAAAGAACGCTTACAAGGCTATACTAATCTACATTCTTTCCGTGACGTTTCCAGCCCCGGAAGAGAGTTCCCCATTCATTTTCTCCATAGACATTTTGAAAAATCCATATACCTATAACGAGTTTTAAGGCTGGAACCAAGCCAACCCATGAGCTGTTGAATCGTGAGCGACCATAAAACATTTCAGTTGGAGCAAAAACACATTTTTATTTAGTTTTTGCTCCAAGTGAAATGCTTTATGTTCACAGTCACGATTCAGTAGGCCTTAAAACTCGCTACCAAACGAGAACAGGGAAACTTAGCTGCCTTTTAAATAAAATATCCTAAGCCCTATGCTCTGTAGACTAATGTTATACAATCAATATTTAGACGGTAATAATTGCAGCTAGCAGTTATTGCAATGTGTGCTTTTTAGCCATTGTCAGCTCTGCTGGGTCGGTAGCAGTTCCCTAACGGGTCGGTCCAGACATGGCCATCTCTGATGAGCTCCACTACCTGGAGGTTTATCTGACTGACGAGTTTGCCAAGGGGCGGAAGGTGGCTGATCTCTACGAGCTGGTCCAGTACGCCGGCAACATCATCCCTAGACTGTGAGTACCACTTTAGCTCAACTGCCATGAAACCAAATTGTTTTGATTTTAACTAGTGTTTGACTGATGTGGATTATAGGTCATTATTCACCTTATTCACCCCGCCAACTTTTCCTCTCTTCCGCGTTACACGCAATTGTATTTGTTCTTTCGGTTCAGCGCTAGTTGGGGCCAATTTCAAAACAAAACGTCACTATAATAATGAATGAAGTTTGGCAACATTCAGAAGCTACACTGCGGCCAACTTCAGTTACATGTTCATAGCGTTACTGCTGCGAGGAGCCGATGGCTGTTACCCGGTCGGCATTTACCCTTAGTTACAAAAGCACGTCGACAGTGTTTTCTCACTGCCTGTAGCCTACAGTAGGGTTTGACAGATAACGCTAGCTAGTCCGACCGGTGTCAGCAGCACAGCCAGCGCTCCCAGTCCTTGCTGCTCGTTAAATATTTCCAAATAGGCGTTATTCTGATAAACTGGTCACATATATGTTACGTTCTCACCCGAAAAATATTAAAACTTTAAAACAGTTTGGGGTTTTTTCGCTTGAAAACAGCTTTTCGGCAAGTCTAAAAATGACTACGGTAGGCGTACTCTACTTCCGTGTCTAAAACCGGAAAGACGATTACAAAATGGCGTCATGCAGAAGCGTCCTTGTATGGGCAAAGAATAAGGTGAATATATCAATACAGTAATCATCAGTCAAACTGGATTATATACACGTGTATGACTTGACGTGGACTCTAGCTCAAAGACTTGAGACTTGACTTGGACTTGCAAAAAAATGACTTGTGAGCATCTCTGGTTCAATACCTCCCACTTGTTCTATTCTTTGCTGTATCCTATCCTGTTACTATTTTTGCTTCTGCAACAACAAAAGTTTCCCCTCAAGGACCGCCAAAGCTCGGTCCCATCTAACAGTTGTGGCACGCTACAGATGTATGAGCACCATTGATGCTTTGCCCCTCTCTCCCTCTCCCCCCAGCTACCTGCTGATCACCGTGGGCGTGGTGTACGTCCGCTCGTTCCCCCAGTCGCGTAAGGACATCCTGAAGGACCTGGTGGAGATGTGCCGCGGCGTGCAGCACCCGCTCCGGGGCCTTTTCCTCAGGAACTACCTGCTGCAGTGCACCCGCAACATCCTCCCCGACGACGGAGAGCAGCCAGAGTAAGCGGTCTCATCGTCTAACGGTGTCTTTTCCATGCTCTCTTGCAGTGACCTCTACAAAGTCACACTGATGGCTGATTGTCGGACCATAGAGACACTGCATGAAATTGGCCACGCCCATCACGGGGGAAAAGCTCCGTTCATTTCCACACACCAGCGTCATTTTCCTTGAATTAAACATAGCTAAAAGCTGTTGTGTGGTGGGGCTGCGCAGACAACAAATGTAAAAAATCGCCAGTTAAAGTTTTTTTGTACTCCTGAGCGAAACAAGGAAGCCATTGAGAATTGGCGAGAAGAAAAATGTGGATCTAGCTGTCAAGGAAGTAAGTTGGAGTGTTCATCTTCCGTATATACGATCTTTTTGTGCAACACGCAAGCATGCACGCGACATAGGAGAACGCCAGGATTGGAGGGGGGGTTTCTGTTTTCCCCCGTCTTGGGCGTGGCTTCTGAATGATGACGCGTTACGCAGTGTCTCTATAGCAAAAAGAGAAGGTCCGCACACCGAGGCTCCATCAGTGGTTCTCTATTGGAACGTTTCGATCTCCAGGATTTCCTCTCTCAATAGTTCAACAAACATCTCAGTTGCTGGTGCCTGGTGCCAGGGACTTGAGTTATGCTGTATACAGGCAATGGACAAGACTCACTTTGCATCCTGACAGGATGCAAAGTGAGTTTCTGTTCTTGAACACAGGGACATGTGGGGGTGGTCTTCAGCCAGCCACAGGGTGAGGGTTTGGGGTGATGGCAGCACCATCATAGGTTTCTCCAATAATTAGTTTAATCCCATATTCATCCTGTTTCAGAGCACGTTCCAACTAAGATGGTTCTTCTCGGCTCTTTGCCAGTTTATGATTGTCCTGTTTAGCTTCAGAAAGTCTGTTGGTACTTCTTGCTGCTTCCTAAATTTGCCCAGATATTTGCTCAATTACCCGCTTCCTCTTCCTGTTTTCTTATTGCTGCTTTGTTTCATCTAAGTTGACTTCCACCAAGGCGTCTCTGACCCTACTGCACGTGCCCTACACTTGCTAGAGAAGCTACTACCCTTAATAGGGGATAGGACGATGTATTGAAAATTCAATATGTCACAATACATATTACGGGGCCCCCTTTGCTCGGATTACACCCGTTTTCGAACTCGGCCTTCATTTCAATGTCTACTACACACCTGTAAAGTGTCGTGATGACATCTTGCACGGTTTTGACACTATCATGATTGCAGAATTGGTATAAACACGTGGCAAAGTTACTCAAAACGGCTTCTGTGGTAGTTCCCGAACTTCCCGCTACAATAGGTGTCTCCTGGAGCACGTTTTGTCTTGATGAGAGACATACAAAGAGACATACAGACATACAGAGAGACATACAGACATACAGACATACGGAGAGACATACAGACATACGGAGAGACAGAGAGACATACAGACATACAAAGAGACATACAGACATACGGAGAGACATACAGACATACGGAGAGACATACATACGGAGAGACAGAGAGACATACAGACATACAAAGAGACATACAGACATACAAAGAGACATAAAGACATACGGAGAGACATACAGACATACAAAGAGACATACAGACATACAGAGAGACATACATACAGACATACAGATAGACATACAGAGAGACATACAGACATACAGAGAGACATACAGAGAGACATACAGACATACAGAGAGACATACAGACATACAGAGAGACATACAGGCATACAGACATACGGAGAGACATACAGAGAGACATACAGACATACAGAGAGACATACAGACATACAGACATACGGAGAGACATACAGACATACAGAGAGACATACAGAGAGACATACAGACATACAGACTCACAAGGTGAAAACAATTCCAGCCAATGCTGTTGCTGCTTGTAAAAAAATAGAAGGCCATATATAAATATATAATGCATCAATCAATCAATGTCTGTGATGCTTTGCTACGTTCCAGGTGGTAGCACACTACACTTAAACAGCTTTGTAGCAACTTTTGAACAGGCATTCTGAGGGCAGCTTCATGTAGGCTTCTTTGATATTGTTGAATTGCCTGTTTGCAACTGTAGAATCTTTTCTGACAGTTTCCCCATTTACAATAATAATAATAATTCATTTATTTTATATAGCGCTTTTCAATGACCCAAAGCCGCTTACAGTGAGAGTCAGCAGAAAACAAGAGAAATAGAAACAGGCAATAGGCAACAGATACAAAATAACAATGAAGATGTCTAGTC
Source organism: Poromitra crassiceps (assembly GCF_964638095.1). NCBI lineage: Eukaryota > Metazoa > Chordata > Actinopteri > Beryciformes > Melamphaidae > Poromitra > Poromitra crassiceps. The sequence continues at coordinate 16,029,735 of NC_139651.1, read as the reverse complement.
ATGGATATATGGAAAACAGAGGGGAGGGAGGGAGCGTGAGGGAGGTGACAGGGGAGAGAGGGAGGAGGAGAGGAGGGTGGTTAAGGGTAGGGCAGGTTGTAAGCATGGGAGAACAGGTAGGTTTGAGGGTGGAGGAGGTGGTTAAGGGTAGGGCAGGCTGTAAGCATGGGAGAACAGGTAGGTTTGAGGGTGGAGGAGGTGGTTAAGGGTAGGGCAGGTTGTAAGCATGGGAGAACAGGTAGGTTTGAGGGTGGAGTTGGTGGTTAAGGGTAGGGCAGGTTGTAAGCATTTGAGAAGAGGTAGGTTTGAGGGTGGAGGAGGTGGTTAAGGGTAGGGCAGGTTGTAAGCATGGGAGAACAGGTAGGTTTGAGGGTGGAGTTGGTGGTTAAGGGTAGGGCAGGTTGTAAGCATTTGAGAACAGGTAGGTTTGAGGGTGGAGGAGGTGGTTAAGGGTAGGGCAGGTTGTAAGCATGGGAGAACAGGTAGGTTTGAGGGTGGAGTTGGTGGTTAAGGGTAGGGCAGGTTGTAAGCATTTGAGAACAGGTAGGTTTGAGGGTGGAGTTGGTGGTTAAGGGTAGGGCAGGTTGTAAGCATGGGAGAACAGGTAGGTTTGAGGGTGGAGGAGGTGGTTAAGGGTAGGGCAGGTTGTAAGCATGGGAGAACAGGTAGGTTTGAGGGTGGAGGAGGTGGTTAAGGGTAGGGCAGGCTGTAAGCATGGGAGAACAGGTAGGTTTGAGGGTGGAGGAGGTGGTTAAGGGTAGGGCAGGTTGTAAGCATGGGAGAACAGGTAGGTTTGAGGGTGGAGGAGGTGGTTAAGGGTAGGGCAGGCTGTAAGCATGGGAGAACAGGTAGGTTTGAGGGTGGAGGAGGTGGTTAAGGGTACGGCAGGTTGTAAGCATGGGAGAACAGGTAGGTTTGAGGGTGGAGGAGGTGGTTAAGGGTAGGGCAGGTTGTAAGCATGGGAGAACAGGTAGGTTTGAGGGTGGAGGAGGTGGTTAAGGGTAGGGCAGGTTGTAAGCATGGGAGAACAGGTAGGTTTGAGGGTGGAGGAGGTGGTTAAGGGTAGCCTGGGTAAACCCATCCCCCACGTGACCTGCTCTCAGACCTGTTCTCAGTCACTATGTGACTGGGAACTGAGAGAGCAGGTCACGTGGTGGCTGGGTTTACCTAGGCTAGGTTAAGGGTAGGGCAGGTTCTAAGCATGGGAGAACAGGTAGGTTTGAGGGTGGAGGAGGTGGTTAAGGGTAGGGCAGGTTGTAAGCATGGGAGAACAGGTAGGTTTGAGGGTGGAGGAGGTGGTTAAGGGTAGGGCAGGTTGTAAGCATTTGAGAACAGGTAGGTTTGAGGGTGGAGGAGGTGGTTAAGGGTAGGGCAGGTTGTAAGCATGGGAGAACAGGTAGGTTTTTAGTCTGGATTTGAAAGTGGAGACTGAGGATGAGTCTCTGACAGTCTGGGGGAGGGAGTTCCATAGTCGGGGTTCTGCTCTGGAGAATGCTGCTCGCTCACCAAAGCTTTTGAGTACAATACTTTCAACCCAGCCCACTTTAGATCACCATTCAATTTAGCCAGCAGCGTTTTTCTTCAGGTCATAAATTATTCTCCATGTATGCCCTGATTGCGGAACTAAATACTGCCCTCTACTGGCGGCCCACTTTGATGTTCTAATAATAACCTCCGTTGCCATGAATGCTAAACACTGTGGACATTGACACAGATTATTTTGCAGATGACATCATGACAAATGACAGCAGAGTTCCGTGTTAAATTGTATCTATAAAAACTAGAGGAAAAGCAATGCTGGTTTGTCTTAGAGGATGTGGAAATGAGGTGTCATTAATGGAAAAGATGTTAATAGTTTTGATTCATAAAAGGAAAAGTAATTAAAAAACTGTCGTGAGGTGCCGCCGACCACTGGAAGCAAACTTCATGTTGAAAAAAGCGTCGCACACTCTGGCTCCATATGCATTTCTTGAATTGAATGAGGTTTCTTCTTCAAGATCAACAATAGTGTCTTAGTTGCGTTGTAGTTTTGATTCGTCTTACCATGCGTCTAAGTTGACTTGAGCCTTTCCCATCTCCCCTTCACAGAGGAACGGAGGAGATGACGGGCGACATCAACGACTCCATCGACTTTGTCCTGCTGAACTTTGCGGAGATGAACAAGCTGTGGGTCAGGATGCAGCACCAGGGCCACAGCCGAGACCGAGAGAAGAGAGAGAAGGAACGGCAGGAGCTCCGCATCCTGGTCGGGACCAACCTGGTCCGCCTCAGCCAGCTGGAGGGAGTCAATGTGGACAAGTACAAACAGGTGTGTGTGTGTGTGTGTGTGTGTGTGTGTGTGTGTGTGTGTGTGTGTGTGTGTGTGTGTGTGTGGGTGGGTGGGTGGGTGGGTGGGTGGGTGGGTGGGTGTGTGCGTTGGGGAACCAGTTTGAGTTTTAAACCTCAGAGTGATGACATTTTTGCAAAGGGAGGTCATTTTGATTGGATCTCTCTTCTTCAAGGGGCTCAAGATTAGGATTTGGGTTTAGTATTATTATTATATTTACAACGAGGTTTTTAGGTAAGGTTTGTTAAGGTTAGTTTAGACTAGAGCAGAGCTGGGTTAGAGATTATATGATTTGGGGTTTGGATTTGGGTTTGGTCTGATCCGGACCGTTTTACCGGATCCGCAACGCAGCCGGTGTACATTAAGTGTAAGTCCATTCAACTTTATTAGTCTCCTCTACAGTACATGCCACTTAGACTTAAGCTTATTCCTTGTGTGCTGAGGGCTATTAATGATGTCATATGGAAACAGAAGGGTATTTTAATATGTTAATGATGTCATATGGAAACTGAAGGGCATTTGAACATGTTAACGATGTCATATATAAAAGTAGACTCCTGTTTTAAGTTCATCCCCTCAAAGCAACAGGGTTCCTTTGAATGTATGAATCTGAACAGAACATTCAGAAACCATGACATGTCTGTTAAGCTTCTTCTTCATGACATGTCTGTTAACACATTGAATGCCAGCCATGTTTTCATTCCTGTAGGTAAGTTGTGCCAGGGGTGTTTTTGACGATTCTGGCTCATTTTAGAACAGCCGAGGATTCTTTTCTGTTAAGAATTCATGAACATCAATCATCTAAAAATAACTAATAGAATGTGTGCTTTCTCTGTCTAAAAGAGTTAGTTTGCAGAGTTAGTAGTTATGTAGATATTAGCCGTTGAGTACAGCATGGTTTCAGCGTCTGGAAATTTATTCAGAGATAAATGGCTTTTTGTGAAACAGTCACTTTAACCATTCATTTTTGGCATCAGTAAGACCGTCAGACATTCTAAACAATAGTTTTGAACAGTAATTTCCTCCATAACAACAGGAAACACCCCTCTCATTCAAACTCCTCCCTCCGTGTGTCTTCTCCTCCTTCCTCCTAACAGCGGGCGTGTCAGAAGCGCGTTGTGCTGCCTGCCTGTCTGTCTGCGTGCCTGCCTGCCTGCTTGCCTGTGTGCGGGGACGAGTCTGAAATGGATTACTGTAAAATCGCCAAGCCATTTCCTTGAATGGCTTGCTCCGCGGTGTGTGTGTGTGTGTGTGTGTGTGTGTGTGTGTGTGTGTGTGTGTGTGTGTGTTCGCGCGTTGATCCGCGGCTCTGGGGGGAAGAGATCTCTGTCCGTTCTGTGTGTGTGTCCGGGCTTCTGACTGTAAAATCGCCAAGCCATTTCCGCGGGAGGCGGCTGCTTTTGGGTCCCGTGGCGGTGGCTTCTCTCGGTCTCTGTCGCCACTTAGTGGTCGGTAAAATAGATTACACACATGCTCTTGCTCCAAATAGTTATCTCGAAGATGTAAAAGGGGTTGATTGATGTCCCACCGTCAAAAAAAAAAAATGTTTATGTAAGACGAGTTAGCTCGTCCTTGGCACTTAAGCGCTGGATTATGTAAGACGAGTTAGGTCGTCTCTGGCACTTAATGTGTTAAGCTTCTTCTTCATGACATGTCTGTTAAACTTCTTCTTCGTCTTCCTCTTCTCAGATCGTACTTGCAGGAGTGCTGGAGCAGGTCGTGAACTGCAGAGATTCGTTGGCTCAGGAGTATCTAATGGAGTGCATCATTCAGGTAGATCTTGACTTGGTTTTATGTCTGTGGTCTGAACCATGAGGGCTGACTTTGTTTACGTCTGTGGTCCGAATGAGGGCTGACTTTGTTTACGTCTGTGGTCTGAACCATGAGGGCTGACTTTGTTTACGTCTGTGGTCCGAACCATGAGGGCTGACTTTGTTTACGTCTGTGGTCCGAACCATGAGGGCTGACTTTGTTTACGTCTGTGGTTCAAACCATGAGGGCTGTCTGTGGTCTGAACCATGAGGGCTGACTTTGTTTACGTCTGTGGTCCAAACCATGAGGGCTGACTTTGTTTACGTCTGTGGTCCGAACCATGAGGGCTGACTTTGTTTACGTCTGTGGTCCGAACCATGAGGCCTGACTTTGTTTACGTCTGTGGTCCGAACCATGTTTGTGTCCAGCAGGATAATCTTCACGAACGTGAATCACTTTTATGCCTTTTGAAGCGTTTTCTATCAATCGCGTTTAAAAACAACAACGCATTTACATTTCAAAAGTCATAAAAGTGATTAACGTTTGTGAAGATTATCCTGCTGCACCCAAATCACCGCTCCCATAAACTTTTATTAGCCACAGACCTTCTTTTATACATTTAAATCCCCGTGTTAAATCCTCATAGACTTTTCCCCTGACGAACCCAAGTGCCACTTCCTGACTCATTCCTTCGGTGCTCTATGAAGCCGCCAGCAGCATGCATCCAATCCAGACGCTAAACTAATCTTGTCCTTTTCCAGGTTTTCCCAGATGAGTTCCACCTTCAGACCCTCAACCCCTTCCTGCGCTCCTGTGCTGAGCTGCACCAGCACGTCAACGTCAAGAACATCATCATCGCCCTCATCGACAGGTACAACTGACTTCCACTCTAAATATGAGCAGATACATCGCCCAAACATCGCCCTCATCAACAGGTACAACTGACTTCCACTCTAAATATGAGCAGATACATCGCCCAAACATCGCCCTCATCAACAGGTACAACTGACTTCCCACTCTAAATATGAGCAGATACATCGCCCAAACATCGCCCTCATCAACAGGTACAACTGACTTCCCACTCTAAATATGAGCAGATACATCGCCCAAACATCGCCCTCATCGACAGGTACAACTGACTCCCACTCTAAATATGAGCAAATACATCGCCCAAATTACATCAAGGTGGATTCTAAAATGAAACCTAGTTATGTCCACTTTTCTCCATTTGATTGACAAGTGCCTACTAACTGTATTTGCTGTCATGATTTGTGCTGATGATAAAGCTAAATCATTAATCATGCCGTCATCATCACAATCACGTCAACGAGTGTGCATGCATGTGTGTGTGTGTGTGTGCGTGCGTGCGAGGGTGTGTGTGTGTGTGGGAGGCACGTAGTTATGAGAGGTGAGGACTTAGAATTTACAGAATTACTTGCAGAATTTTTTTATTGAAATGAAAACGGCTACAATATGTGCAATAACAGGGTATCTGTGGGGTCTTGAAAAGTGGGTACATGACAGGGTATCCATAGTAACAGGGTATCCGTGGTAACAGGGTATCCGTGGTAACAGGTTATCCGTGGTAACAGGGTATCTGTGGGGTCTTGAAAAGTGGGTACATAACAGGGTATCCATGGTAACAGGTTATCCACCATGGTAACAGGGTATCCGTGGTAACAGGTTATCCACCATGGTAACAGGGTATCCGTGGTGTCTTGAAAAGTGGCTACACCAGAAGAAAAACATCTATAATACAGCACTTCATTTTTGTGATTCCAAACTATCACACCCCAGAATACACTGAACATCACGGCTCGTGAACTAGTTTAATATGCAATTTACTATGAAGCTTCCAGAGCCGCTTCCAGTTTTTTACTCTCAAGAGTTCCAGGAAGTAAGGTCCTGGATTAAGCAGCACTGTCGAGTGTCGAGTTGCAGCAAAATGGACAGTTTGGGATGTACGGTACTTAGATTTTTTTTATTCAATTTTTTTTTAATAATCAAATTGTACATTATCAGCTTTATTTTAGCATTCAAAAGTAGCGCGAGACCCCTTCGTGGCTGTTCATTGGCTAATGAGTCACGCATTTTAGTCCTCCGTTGACACCACTCTCTCTCTAAATTGCTCTGGAAGCTTCAAATGACAGTGAGCCTAATTTGAGGCAGGTGGTATGGAAAGCATTTGAAAGCAAAATCACATTATGTATGCATCTGTGTTTCATCGTGCGATGCTTTAGTCTGGAGTATGATGGTGAACCAACAGTCAGTTCCACATTTCATATCGCTGGTACTATACAGCCTTTTCACAGCTACTCTGATTACAGCACAGAACAGGGAAATGTCCAAAGAGCGGGTGGTGAGAAAGAGTGTTGCTGTGGAAAACTAGTGGGGGGAAAAGGGATGACACTTCAACTTCAAAGGTCTTCAGCGTTGAAGGAAGATGAAGAAGACCAATGGGAAATGCAATCTGACGTGTGATCTTTTCTGCTCTGTGCTTCAGACTAGCTCTGTTTGCTCACCGAGAAGATGGCCCTGGCATCCCGGCGGAGATCAAGCTGTTCGACATTTTCTCTCAGCAAGTGGCCACTGTCATTCAGGTATGTTTCCATCAACCTTTTCCCCCCGAAAAGCCCCTTTTAGGAGAATATAAGCAGCTTGTAAACACAGCTTTAACACCGTGTCATACAACACAACTGTCAATCTGAAAGTGAGAAAGAAAGTGAAAAGTCGAAGAATTTTGAGTTCTCCCGTCATTCCCTTTGTTGAGCCTTCATTAGATGGCAGGCAACAGAGTGAGCTCGCCTCAGGTCAGCCTGAATGCTAACGATGCTAACATGCTAACAGTGAATGCTAAAGATGCTAACATGCTAACAGTGAATGCTAACACATTCACTGATGCAATCATGTGTTCACATCTGCTGAGAAGAACACCGGGATAATTGATTGACTTTATTAATGGATATAGAGACAACAACAAGATAACACACGGACCGAACACACCACACGCCGATCCTACGCTGAAGCAACGCAGCGCGGAGGCACTTTCATTTCAGCGTCCTTGTTAAACAGGCGAGACCGATCGATCACACCAGCCGCGCCCAGGCTTGAAGTCAGTGCAAGTTGTGAGCGTGGGGCAGGGCAGCGCCGGGCGAAACAGAGCGAGGCGTGGGGCAAAACAGAGTGATTCTGGTGTGAACGGCGAGGCTCCTGCTGGAAGCTTCCCGTGAAGCGCTGGTTCTGAGATGCTTGTGGCGTGAACCAAGTGTAAAGCTTAATTTATACTTATTAGAAAGTGTCGCTCAGCACATGGTCGCAGACGAAAAATAAAGTGTCGCTCATGTTGCTGCATTTATGCTTCTCTCCGCGGCGCAACGGTCACGTGACGCTAGAGACAGAGGGCGGCAGAGAACTAGTGCAGTGCAGACAGGCAAGAGAGGGAATGCTGTCAGTGAACCCACGTCGGAGGCAAGATGTAACTGCAGCCGCATATAACGACACACAACCACACAATCACCTCCTCTCTCTCTGGGAAGTTGGTCACGGTGTTCTTTGTGATTTTCACAAAGTCATACATCAAGGACATGCTGATAAAAATTCCCGGGGACACGCTCATTAATTTCATTTCAGCGAAAACTAAAACAAGGAAGTCGCGCGTGCCCGTCTATATAGCCAATCAGACTTGCGCGACATTATGTGACGTAGTCAGCGACACTAGACATTTCACCAGGTAGCAGACGCTGCTCGCAGACACTTGAAAGTGTCGACTCAAGTCCTCATTTCTGTCGGCGACCGTTTCAAAAGTGTCGGCAGACGAAGCATAAATTGGGCTTTACGCAACGTTCAGTAAAGTTTCAAACAGAATAATAAGCAGAAAAAAATGGAACACATGCAGTGCTCTTGCATCACAATGTGATCTAATTTATCTGCAACGGAATCCCCCATCGAAAATGCAGGACATTTTAGTCTAGTCGAGGGCTGTGAGAAAATTGTAAACCACTTCAATAACTACTTTTATTTCATATTAAATGAAAATATAAACCATGTTTCCACTCTGACAAGGTTAAATATGACACATATATGATTCTATATGTGTAAACTGTTTTATTAATGTGCACTTTCATGTCCAACTAAACAATAAACAATAAAGTAAAGTAAACATCTAGGCCGGGGAAACATGACGTACTTCTACTTCTAGGAGTTATGCATGAAAGTAGTACATTATAAAGATAATACATTTCGGCACAAAATATCAGCTATCAGCAGCCTCAGTCCAAAAATATTGGTATTGTTAAAGCTGAAAACAAACACTGGTTTTCCACCATCCTGACGTTTTCATCCCGTGGTTTCCTCCTCCAGTCTCGGCAGGACATGCCATCAGAGGACGTGGTCTCTCTTCAGGTCTCTCTCATCAACCTGGCCATGAAGTGCTACCCCGACCGCGTCGACTACGTAGATAAGGTCCTGGAGAGCACCGTGGAGATCTTCAACAAGCTCAACTTGGAACAGTAAGTCATGGCATGCTGCAGGGTTAAGGATGCAGTGTGTTTCCAGTAAAATTGAAAAATACTGAATGTCCTCCCTTCCCCCGTTCTTCCCTCCTTCCAGCATTGCGACCAGCAGTGCCGTGTCCAAGGAGCTGAGCAGACTGCTGAAGATACCGGTGGACACCTACAACAACGTCCTGACGCTGCTGCAGCTCAAGCACTTCCCACCGCTCTTCGAGTACTTTGACTACGAGTCGCGCAAGAGCATGAGCTGCTACGTGCTGAGCAACACACTGGAGTACAACACCACCATCATCACACAGGAGCAGGTAAGAACATGAGCTGCTACGTGCTGAGCAACACAATGAGGCCATTTACACCTGGCGCTAACATGCATTTTCTGTGATCAGATTGCAGTCAGATTGTGTTTTATCACTTGAAATGCCAGGTTGTAAACACCCCCAAAACGCATTGAAGAAGGATTGCAATCTGATCGGCCAAACCACCTCCGGAGGTGGTCAGGGAATGCATTGTGTACACATTGAACACAAGTGTAAATGCAATGTGTCCTCTCAATCTGCATACAGCAACTTTATGCGGATTGAGAGGACAACCATTTCTGCCATCTGATTGCAATCAGATTGCAGAAAATGCATGTTAACGCCAGGTGTAAATGGCCTCTCTGTGTTGCAACAGTGATTAACTTTGATCCATGTCTCAAACTACAGTATGCTGTGTTGGGTCCTTAGATTTGAGGGAATTGGACCTGGAATAGATGAAGAACGTGTGGGAACCCGGATTTTAGCTGACTTAGCTAAACTTAGCCGACTTAGCTAAACTTAGCTGACTTAGCCAGACTTACAATGAGTGCATGGAACAAAGCGGGATGGCCTAGTGTTGAGTGTGGGTCATTTCTGATTTCCTTGAAAGATCATGAATGATCGAAACATGTGCTCTTTTGCATCCAGTCCATTTCTCACTCCCCAACCTCTTTCAAAATGACTTTCTGATTATTAAAGCATTGTCTCTCCACTCTCCTCCCCTTCCATGGGTTTCTCTAGGTGGACGCCATCCTGAGCCTGGTGTCCACGCTGATCCAGGACCAGCCAGACCAGCCGGCTGAAGACCCCGACCCTGAAGACTTTTCTGAGGAGCAGAGCCTGGTGGGCCGTTTCATCCACCTGCTGCACTCTGATGACCCTGACCAACAGTACCTAGTAAGAACTCTCCTCAACTGCATTTATTTAGTTTACGTTTTGGTCCGAGTGAAATGTCATGCGGTCTCTCCTGTTTCTAAATATATCTGAACCGTTTGGTTTGAACAAGTACAACTATTTTTTATAAGCATTTTACGAAATGTCTATGGGAAAATAAATGGTGGATGAAAATCTCTGGTACAGTGCTTGAAGCAGGAAGTGACGTTCACTAGGCCTCTCTATAGACAAGCCACGCGCGGTGGTGGATGGCAAGCAACCGCCACAACCGTGCTGTGTTGTTGTCTGTAATTCAGAGGTGTCACTTTGTGAGATGGCTTCTAGTTTCAAAGGTGAGCAGTATTTGGACCTTCAGGCATTGGCCTGAAGGTCCAAATACTGCCCACAATCACCACAGCGCTTCCCATACACAGCGCAGCGCCCATCCCTCCGCTACGAGCGGAGACTGTAGTTATCGATATGCAAATTGGCATGTGACGTCAGTTACTCTCACTGATTGGCCCAGAGGCAAAGTGACCGCCTACTTCCTGCTTCAGCACTAGGGATGTCACAATATATCGTCCCACAATATATCGCGATATCAAAACGTGACAATATGTATCGTTGAGATGAAAAGAAGCTGAACATGGTGGCACTGGTCTGCATCTGATTGCATGCTCGCTCTCCTTTTCATTGCTTTGTTTGAACAGACGAGGGACGTTACAGACACGGAGGATGAAAATGGTAAAATTACTCAAATTAGCGTGGAGGATGCCCCCTCAACTTACAAATCGATCGCAAAAAAATATTGTTAAAGTATCGTATCGTTATCGTGAACCCAATATCGTGTATCGTATCGTATCGTGAACTGAGTGTATCGTGACACCCCTATTCAGCACTGTACCAGAGATTTTCATCCGCCATTTATTTTCCCATAGACATTTTGTAAAATGCTTATAAAAATAGTTTTCCTTGTTCAAAACCAAACGGTTCATATGTACTTTACTTTATTTGTTTGTTTAGACGGGACAATGCATAATTAATGAACACAGTGATCATTATCGGGTGCAATCACCTGGCTGTAAATGAAGAGAGTGTAAAAAATGCCGGATTTAGCCCGGAGGCTATTTTCCATCCGTAGTCCCCAGACATAAAAACAGGAAATATACAACAGGGCAACATCATAGAAAATGAATATAAAACAGGACAAACAACATAGGAGATAAAAACACTTAATACATCAAGATCAGGACAGTTGACTCTAATGTGTATCTGTATGTGTGCGTGAGTGTGTGTTATGGGTGGGTGGGTGGACGCGTGTATGCTGTATTATGTATGTATTTAGAAACAGGAGAGACCACATAACATTTCACTCGCGAAAAAATTGCGGATTTGAAGAAAATAAATATAATAAATAAATATAGTTTGGTTTGACGAAGTAAAACTATTTTTATAAGCATTTTACGAAATGTCTATGGGAAAATAAATGGCGGGTAAAAATCTCTGGTACAGTGCTGAAGCAGGAAGTAGGCGGTCAACTTTGCCTCTCTATAGAACGCATTTACATTGTGACCTAACTTTGACCTTGTTCACGTTTGTATGAGTTTGAGTTGCAGCTGAATTGGGACAACGTGCGACTGCGTCATTGGTCGGAGGGGAAATGTGTTTCCTGGCATTAACGTGATGACTTGTGTGATCAGATCCTCAACACGGCCCGGAAACACTTTGGCGCCGGAGGAAACCAAAGGATCCGCTACACACTCCCTCCTCTGGTGTTCGCTGCCTACCAGCTGGCCTTCAGATACAAGGAGAACTCCTCAACGGTACAACATGCATGTAGCCTCTATACACGCGACATGTTCTACGATAACACCGTCCTCTCTTTGCTGTATCGTACGGGGTCCTCCTGATATTAAATCGTCCTTCCTGTGTCTTCTAACCCACCTCCCCAGGATGACAAGTGGGAGAAGAAGTGTCAGAAGATCTTCTCCTTCGCCCACCAGACCATCAGCGCGCTAATCAAGGCCGAGCTCGCCGAGCTGCCCCTCCGACTCTTCCTACAGGGGGCGCTGGCTGCGGGCGAGATCGGCTTCGAAAACCACGAGACTGTGGCCTACGAGTTCATGTCACAGGTAGGTCTAACGTAGGGATGTCAGCTTTCGGGTTAATTTGACTTTCGATTAACCGACACCCTTAACCGGTTAATAACCGGTTAAAAAACAATTTAAGACGCCAACATGTTTCAGACTACACTACAGAATATGTCTTCTTCAGGGCTTAAAACACAGACAAACCCAGGTGTGGCCTCACCTATATTTAATTGCAACATCCAATAGGAGGCAGTCACATGACCCGGACAATAACATAACAGGCGAACCAAAGAGGAAATAATGAAAGAAATAAGAAAAAATTGAATAAAAATAACATGAGATGAGATTACGCACAAATACTTCAGCTGTACAATATAAACATACATCTCTTATATATTATAGGGAGATGTATTAGGGCAGTGTTTAAAATGAAATGTATCTGGTCTTCAATGTGTATGTCTGGTTCCCTCCTTTTAACCTCCTCCCCCTCCCTCCCTCCCTCCTCACCAGGCCTTCTCTCTGTACGAGGACGAGATCAGCGACTCCAAAGCCCAGTTGGCGGCCATCACGCTCATCATCGGCACCTTCGAGCGGACACGGTGTTTCAGCGAGGAGAACCACGAGCCGCTGAGGACCCAGTGTGCGCTGGCTGCTTCCAAGCTGCTGAAGAAGCCCGACCAGTGCCGAGCCGTCAGCATCTGTGCCCATCTCTTCTGGTCCAGCCGCAGTACGGACAAACACGGCCAAGAGGTGCGCGATCGTAGTCTCATTTGCTGATCGTGCGGTAGTGGTAACTTAAAAAAGTTGATCAACTGCTGTATTCCATTATGGAGTTGCACTGTCATCTACTGGACAAACTGTAGCATGGCACAACTTGATAAGTCTTTCCGTTACATCAGAATCAGAATCAGAATCACTTTTATTGCCACAGTATGCAAGTTACATACGAGGAATTTATCTTATTGTCTGTATGCAGCGTAGCGGTCACATCAATATACAGAGATAAGAAGTAGGAAGATAACTAAAGACAATCACAAAGTTGCAAGTGCAATCAAATCGAGTAAATATATACAATATGTACATGAGGGGTGAAGTGTTCTGTGGATGATAAATATTAATTTACGTTGAATTTACATGAGATTTACAGACTGAGTTAAATAGGCGTTAAATAGGCATTAGGCAGTGGATTTACATGAATTTACAGTCTGAGTTAAATAAGAGTTTACATTGAATGTACATGAAATGTACAGGCAAAGTTAAATAGGCATTAAATGTGCAGGGAATTTACATGAATTTACAGTCCCAGTTAAACAGGCATTAAATTAGATATCAGTTCCAGTTTTATGGGGGGGGGAGTTCAGTTGAGTTTAGGAGGAGGTAGTGAGTTCATCTCCTTTTATTAGGCGACCATATTTTGTATCTGACATTAGAAATGTTTTTAGGGGTCTGTAAAAACCGGGCGCTATATATATTAAAAAATGATTGGGTCCACTTGAATCTCCTGCCGTTCGACCCGGGCAGGACCATCAACACCGATTCAAACATTTCTTTTAAACTCAAATCTGGACAAGGCTTGACAACCTCCTGTAGAAGCCTACTAGTAGCTGGTCCACTCAAATCTGAACAGGGATAGATCGAACATAGCAACTGAGAGTTAAGTGCCGGGGGTGGTGGTGGGGGGGTTGTACTTTAAGTGTGGAAAGAAAAACACCATTTGGTCTGGTTGGATGATGTTGTAGTGCCAGAGTTTGTGTTCTTGCAAAATGTGTGGTTCATGTAATGTTTGAACTTGGGTTGTGTAGTGTAGTGTAGTGTAGTGTGCGTTTCCCAGACCTATCTGCTCATCAATCGTCAATTGTATGTTCCCACAATTCCAAGTTCATTGAGTATTAAGTCAAAAAATTGACAGTTGTTAAATGTGATGCCAAACCTTTTCAGTCTGTCCAGTCATGTCGTGTGTTTGTCAGCCTCACAAGTAATTAATTTCCCTTCCACAAATGAATGAATGTAAATGTTTTATTTATCCGTTCTGAAGTACTCAAGAAAATAATTCTACATCCTTGTTCCTACCTTTGTGTGAGTTGAAATTGATTGATTGATTGCTGCTGTGCGACACAGCGAGACTTTGCGTGGCCCACATTTGTCTGATTCGGAGGGTTGAGGTCTACTCACATTTAGGTCACACTGTTCAAAATGGAAATTGAAAATACAGTTGTCACAATGATAAAGCCGTCACTCTCATTCTGGATACAGATTGAATTACAGAAGCATTTTCACGGTTATAACCGTCATGTAGCCTGTATCTAAAATGCAAGCTGCAGGTGACGGGTGCAGAAGTTTTATATACAGTATATATATATATATGTGTGTTATTTTTCACCAACATGAAATATGTTGTTCTTTGCTCATGACACTGCAACCTGTCTGATGTCGTGCGTTCAGATCCGTGACGGGAAGCGGGTGATGGAGTGTCTGAAGAAAGCGCTGAAGATCGCCAACCAGTGCATGGACCCGTCGCTGCAGGTCCAGCTCTTCATCGAGATCCTCAACAGATACGTCTGTTTCTATGAGCGGGAAAACGACGCGGTGAGAAACGACCAGGATCCCTCGCTCCCATTCATTTTCCTCACCAACAGCTCTTCGTTTTCAGTTCTCTCTCATGTGTATAAAGATACCCTCAGATTAGGGATTGACTGATTTGGATTTTTGAAGGCCAGTATTCTTGAGTTGATGCCACCAATAGCCATTTATTTGTGTCAATACGCTTAAATTTGACACTTCATGTTCCAACCTCCCTCTGTCTGAATAGTGGTAATTGTGGACTTTGTGTTGTCGTCTGGCCACACGGTACAATATAACGACTATAATGACTGAATAGCTAGAGATCAGCAATTCCAGTTTCACTTAGTCATAGAGCGTAGAGCTCTTGCTTGGTGACTCGACCAGTCAACGATGTTTTAACAGCTACAGAAATGAAACCCTTGTGTGTTCAGCTACAAATACAATTCAAATAGAAAACTACAATACGACAAACAAGGAGTGCGTTTACATGCAGACAATAAACAGTTTATTAGCTGATTTCTGGAGTTACCTGATTATTCAAATGGTCATGTAAACAGCATAAACCGATAAGCTTTATCCGTTTATGGCCGTTATCGGGTTATGAATAAACCGATAAACATACCTAGGTTTTTGGCCAATAACCCGTCTATTGAGAGCATGTATACAGCGTATCAGGTTTCTTGTGGGTTTATACATCTGCGCATGTACAAGTTGCATGTAAAAAGTTGAATTACCGCCGCCTTCTGGAGAGAAATCCGACTAATTGACTGAATCATGTAAACCCGGGTTTTTCCTATTGTCGGATTATTAAAGTGCAGGTAAACGCAGAAATCAGATTATTGCCATAAACTGATTACTCACAGTTATCAGTTTATTGGTGTGCATGTAAACGCACTCATGGTGTTCCCCCAGCTAATATCTGACTTCCTCTCTCAGTGAAGGGTGGCAGCTTTCTGTCCCTTGTGTCCACGCAAACTAGTTCCTTTCCTCGCTCTATTGAAACAAAGGTATTAAGGCCAACTCTTAATCCATTCAGTTGGGTCCCCTCAGCTTTCAGCTTGGATTCATTGGTTGACGATCCATGTTTAATTGACTGTAAAGCATGAATTTAAATGCATTAGCATCACTAAAGCTTGTTTTATACTCGCTGTGTTGCGAAGGGCGTGGGGGAGGAGCTAGGGGCGCAAGCGTCAAATGACGTC
Source organism: Poromitra crassiceps (assembly GCF_964638095.1). NCBI lineage: Eukaryota > Metazoa > Chordata > Actinopteri > Beryciformes > Melamphaidae > Poromitra > Poromitra crassiceps. Next base: position 16,014,123 of record NC_139651.1, on the reverse strand, counting down.
AATGTGTTGGGCGCGACCTCCGGAGGCCGCCTACTGCGTACCTGAAGATTTTTCTCGCAGCGCGACCTCCGCACGGCTTCTCTCCATACATGGACGCTTTCGAGCCACTGAGCCCTGGACACTGAGCTGTGTTTTCACCACATTTCTTGACCCATGTGGTAGGCTATAAACTTTGATTTGCAACTGTTCGTTTTTAGTCATTTCTCCAAGTAGATGTGTTGTGTTGAGAGCAGTGTTGGGCAAGTTACTTTCAAAATGTAATATACTACATATTACTAGTTACTTTTATTTGAAAGTAATAAGTTACTTTACAATATTACTTTCTGTGTAGAGTAACTCGTTACTTATTACACTACTTTTGCATTACTTTTACCAAAACAACAGCAGCAGCAGAATGACATTGCCGCCCCGGAACCATCCCGAAAAATAATTTCAACTGCCTTGAAGTCAGTGTAAACAATCCAAAATTCTAAATGATATTCTTTTCCTTTGTTATTGTCATCTATAGTGGTTATTTGCATAAAACACACAGTTTGATTAGGAAATGATTGTATGTTTTTAAATGTGTGCTTTGATTTAATCAAATGTAACTCAATTTGTAACTTGAGTTACTTGACAAAGTAACTGGTATAATATTACTGAAATCCTATAAGTAATAAGTTATATTACCGAGTTACTGCTAAAAGTAATATATTACATGTAATATGTTACTTTTGTAATGAGTTACCCCCAACACTGGTTGAGAGCATGTTTGAGAGAGATTAAAAGCAGCACAGAGTAGGCTATCAGGGCGGAGAACTGAGACGGCTATTCAGTAAAAACAAGTTTGGTGATTCATTCATGTGCTGATGTACGGTCGTTTGAGAGTGAAAGCGCACTCAGTACTGCACATAATAGCGTTTCATTGCGACTTATCACGGGCTGTTCTCACTATTTACCATTGTACAATGTAACATGCTGATCACTTGGCTGCCATTCTGAGTTACCTTTGCTAGTTTCTAGCACTCAGACTCTCCCTTTTTTTCTTTTAATTCCCACTGGGTCAGTACATCAAAGGACATGTTTCAGTGACTCAGTGGTAATTAAAAGAAGAAGAAGAAAAGATTTTGAGTGCTAGAAACTAGCAAAGATAACGCTCGTCCTTGCACCGGGCGTAAGGCCTCGTTCACATGGCACCCAAGCCTTGCCTACGCCTTGCTTTTACCCACGCTTTTAAATAGGCATCCTTTTTAGTCAATGAGGCTGTGTACACAGGGCGCCTCAGCGTGAACCTTGCGTGTACCCACGCCTCGCCTGACCTGCACCGATTTTATCGTTTAGGCGTGAGTTCTATTTTCAAGCTGACTAGGCGCATGAAGGCACACTTCTTCTGTCAAGCCATGAAGGAAAAACGCGACAATATCCGTGGGAAATGGCAAAGTCAACTGAATTTCAAAATAAAATGGTGTTACTACAACAATGTTGAGCAGAGAGAGAGAGAGTGTGTGATTGATTGCTATCACGTGGGGCTTTCTCCCCGTCGGTAAACAAATCTTCAGGAGAGAGAATAGCGACCGAAGAAGCAAGATGGACAATGAAAAGTTAATCCACTTAGTACAACAGCATCCAGTTCTCTATGACAGCAGTCACCAAAGAAGGAGACCTGGTTATATATTATCCAGCATCAATAGCACATTAAATATATAAATTTATTTTATCTACCCATGATAATTCGGGACCACACGTGACAAAAAAAACACTCGGGAGAGAGGAGAGGCGCTTGTGACTCGGCTCAGGTTCAGCGTGGAATAGGCGTGCAGTGTGATCACAAAAGCGTGTGATAGGTTCACGCGCAGCTCAAGGTCTGTAGGCGTAGGCGTGGGTTGAGGCAAGGCGTAGGTGCCCTGTGTGAACGTAGCTTAAGTTAGGGCTCCATGTGTGTTAAGTGTGATCAGCAACAAGCAAAAAAGTCTACAGAAAACTTCAATCATAGCATCTTGACAGCTTCAAGCAAGTATGAGCGACGTGTGCACATCTCGAAATCGTGATACTATACTGCACGTTGTTGAAGCAGCAATTCTCCTCTAACCCTGTCCCTGATCTCCTCCACCCATCCAGGTGACGGTCCAGGTGTTGAACCAGCTGATCCAGAAGATCAGGGAGGACCTGCCCAACCTGGAGGCCAGCGAGGAGACGGAGCAGATCAACAAACACTTCCACAACACACTGGAGCATCTGCGCCTGCAGAGGGAGTCGCCCGAGTCCGAGGGCCCCGCCTACGAGGGCCTGGTCCTTTAAAGCTACGGCCAACGGAAAAAGGGGGTCAAACTCTAGATATTATAACTAGATTGTGAATATATAACGTACACACACACTTTCAAGAACACACTCGCACCAAGGTATCCCATCCAGTAGGTCAGGGTTTTAAAAAGAAATAAATAAAAGTGTGTTGTGATTATGCCGCCGAGAGCTATCTTATCTTCCTCTTGAAATCTTTCCCCTATCGCCCTTCTCCCTTTTATCTTTTATTCCCTCCCCCCCCTGCGCACCGATTCCTCCTCCCCCTGCCTCCCAGGACCCTTTTTTTTTTTTTGCGAGAACAGTTTTGGAATGTTACGTTTTGAGAAACCGGTGCATCGACAACACTGCACTTACAGTATCTTCACCTTGCACTTCCAAAAGCTTTGGCATCATTCCTTTGTGAATAACTACTTGACCGTTTTCGTCCTCCAGAGGTAGCCCCTCCCCCACCCACCCCCCACCCCCCGCACCGAGAGAGATTCTCAGTTTCATAAACGTCTCTCTTTTTCGATTCTCGTTCACTCGTCCATTTATATGTGGCTGCTCCCTCCCGCCCCCAGTGGACAGACCGCTGTGTTCAAAGGGAGGAAAGTTAAGCATGTCTAGTGCATCGTCGGCCAATGGCGACGCCAGGTCATTCTGCGTGTGCGGAACAAAGACAGAGCCAGGCTTGACGCCGACCAGCCGTACTGCTTCGCTCCGGTGTCTTGAGATTGACATTGCTTTGCTGAAATATGTAATCCATTGCCTGGTAATAATGTGTGCGATTCCTCTGCAAATTGCATGGTAGTCGTTGAGCTGCCATACTGAGTGCTTGATCATGTGTGTGCGTGCGTGTATGAGAGATTTATTGCATTGGTAGCTGCAGCTTTCAACTGTCTGCTATAACATCTTTCTTTCTTAGCTGTTAATGTTTCCTTGATTTGTGGGAGGCAGCATCTACCTATTCCTTTCCCCTCCCTGGATCTCTGTCATGTATTGTATGTATAACCTACTTGTAAATCAGAGAAAGAGGAAAAAAGAATAAATATCAATTATCAATGTCATTTGCACAAATAAACAAATTGATATTAACCCTACATGTCTGCATCTTGTTTATTGTACAGTCTGTCACTGCAATCGTTAAATGGAATGCCCCGTACCGAAAGCAAATTCTGCCGACTTTGTTGTGCAGTAGTCCTTAATAAATGAATCTGAATCTGAATCTCAACAGTAGTTTCAAAAGCATAAAATTCATTATGCATTAGTAAATTGCATTAGTAGCCTACTCTATTATTAAAAATGTTTTTGACAATTTGATGTTTAGATTCAGATTCACTTAGAAATTACACTGTGGGGAGTTTCACTGTGTTATTTCCCCACAGATGTGTTCTGGTCATTTTGTGCTATGGGGCAGGAAAAACCTTTGGCTATGTCTTCTGTCTTCTACACTCCCAGGTTGTTTGGCTTGGATATGCACGCTGCACAAACTATATATCCCCCCTCTCCTTTTGGGTTAAGGTTAGGGTTTTTTTTTTTTTACAAAAGCTGCTACAGGGTTGTGTTGCCAACCTCCCCTGGCGTATTTATAAGGACCACCTCACCCGTTTTCACTGGTCTGAAAGTGTGTGTCCATTTTCACTGGTGTGTGTGTGTGTGTGTGTGTGTGTGTGTGTGTGTGTGTGTGTGTGTGTGTGTGTGTGTGTGTGTGTGTGTGTGTGTGTGTAGGGAATGATATAGCGGATCTGATCCATCTCCAGTAGGTGGCGGTAATGCTACTTCTAAGTTAGATGTCAACCGCCCTGTTAAAATACAAGAAGAAGAAGAATCCTCCTCTGTTGATAGGCTGCGTTGGGTGCCGCCGTGACCGACCCGGGTGAAATTTGAAAGTACATGGGTGGAGTGCAGGAGTGAGAGTGAGAGAGTGAGAGAGGAGTGAGAGTTTTGTTTTAACAGACGGGGCGACAAGAGTGAAATTGTCGTTTGAGCTCGAGCTCTCGGGGCAAAGTGTTATTAAGCAGCTTGCTTTATTTCGTCATGGAGCAAGAAAGACGCGCTGAAGCGGCCACAGCAGCAGCAGCAGCAGCAGCAGCAACAGGCTCGGATAGGACTGCGGCTTGTTGTGGGGTTGAACCCGCAGAGGAGATGATGGAAGACATTGATCTGGAGTCCTACGTGAATGTGGAACTCGGAGAGGAAAACAACAACAACAGCGTTTTAGTTGTGGGGCAGAATACTGCTGACGCCGCAACTCGAGGTTTGTTTACAATTATTGATTGTTGCTCATTGTTACAGCTTGCGCAGCGCGGATGTTAACAATCGTTAACGTAGTGTTTTTAGTGCACACTAAACTATTCAAACGTTTGGCAACGTTAATTTAACGTTAATGCCTTGCTTACGGCGAATATAACGTTTGGTGTGGTGCTCTGTCCATTAAAGGATCGTCATATCGGGGCTTCGGTATGTTTATCAAATTAGCTTTGCTAGCTTAGCATACCCTTGTTTTTTTTTTTTTTTTTTTTTTTTTTTTTTTTTTTATACCCTTGTTTTGTCAGCCACCCAATGATATAGCCGTGACGTAGCCAGCCGTGACGCACAACTAGGAAGGAGGTTTTCCTATCTATCTATCTATCTATCTATCTATCTATCTATCTATCTATCTATACATTTGGCAATGTGGGTCATTGCACCCACTGATGATGTCACCAGTGATCTCATAAGGGGACACACACAAGGAGACATTCAAGATTCAAGATTATTTTAATTTGTCCCGAGGGAAATTTGTCTTGGACACACAGGCCACCACATAGGTACACAGTGCCATAACAAAAACAACAAAAACAATAGTGCATAGCACACCAGTGCCGACATGTGCAAACACACAACCAAGGTGCAAACATCAATAATTTACAGTACAATCAACACTACACATTAGCTATGACCTGAGTTTAGGAGACTGACTGATATGGGGACGGAAGAGTATTTGTATCTGTTGAGGTGTCTTTTTTTGTTCTTGATTGGGACTCTGTAACGCCTGCCAGTGACATAACTGATGATGTCATAAGGCTGATGATGTCATTAGTGATGTAATAAGGGGGCACACACACACCCGCACGCATGCATGTAAACTTAATGGCAATAACATTTTATGAGCAACACACACACACGCCAAGCTGCGGGCAAGGCCGCACAGCGGCCGAGCTGCGTATGCGAGCTGCAGGCGAGCTAGCAAGCCCGCGCAGTGGACGAGCCTAGGAATCGAAGGAAACCTCCGTCCTTTCTAGTTGGCTACCAATGATAGTGCCTATTGCAAATAGCCTAAACGCTACAGTTAATCAATGCAGGTCAATCCCTCATAGCCCATTTCAAAACACTAACGTACGTTACACTTAACGTGGTTTCAACTGATGTCTCTATCCCGACAGAGCTGTTTCACAATGAAGAAGTTGAAGGGTTGGAAGATGAAGATGATGATGATGATGACAGTGGCACCGACCACTTCAGCACTGAGAAGCCAGGCACCCAGCTGCAGAGAGCGGAGCGCCTGGCACGAGGCCAAGCATCTGTGCCTGACACCTTCCAGACCAACCACCTCCTGTACTACGAGAGGTTCAAGGCTTACCAGGACTACATGCTTGGTGTGAACACACACATTTTAATACCTTTATTTGTGTTCACATTTAGACAAAAACATCCTTGAACACAAACAATAATAGATGCATAAACATCGGGAAATCTCATAATGACAGATGTATCTAGTCTGAATCTATGGATAAAGGAAACAAGCGCCTCCTCCAAATGTGGCGACTGCCAATTATTGCAGAATTTGGCCAGAACCTTGGCTCTCGGTCCGGGCAGTCCTGCCCTCTGCAGGCCACGTATGACCAGCCTATGGACATTACCAAGGCTTCCAAATATGAATACAACAAGCAATTTACATTTGTACCCAATCATAACATCCTTGAGCAGTTGGTATTTCATAATCTTGGTGATAAAAGCTTCTTCCAGACTGGAATCAAAAGCACACCCCACTTCCAAAACGGTGGCCTCTCTAACTGTCCTCATCGACAACGACAACATCATCAGGTGTATTGGCTGTCACATTTGAAAAGATGTCGTAATCAGTATTATACAGTTTGAACATGGCAGTTGAAACACGGGAGTGTTTATAGATTTCAACAGAGGATGGAACATATGACCATATGTCTTTAACTAACAGGTCAACAATTCTGTCATGTCTTGCAATGTGCATTCCCTTATATACAAAGCAACCATTCAGAATATGAGACATGGATTCAATGACTGGATTATGATCATGGCGCAGACAATGAGGAGGAAAAGTGTTAGGATACCAGAGAGAGATTGAGCCTGGTCGGGAGGACTTGTAATATGGCTTTAACTGTAAAAATGTCCTCATCAACTGCAAGATTCTTAAGTATTGAGTGTGAAAATTTTATGATCTGCAGCAGTCATTTTAAACCAGTCCAATGTTGTCTCTGTTGTTGTAAACTTACAAGGAACGCACACACACACATACACACACACACACACACACACACACACACACACACACACACACACAAAACATTCATCTCATATATTATGCATAATTCAGCCGGTAAATACTGTGATCAAATCTCATCAAATGCCGCTGCGGTACACAAATGCTTGCAGGATTTTTGGTTTGCGGTTGACTTTAATATCTGTAACATATGCTGCGAATTAAATCAAATATATCGGCACTAAGTGTTAAATGTGTCAAACTGGATCAGGAACAATCGACAGAAAACCTGTCGTGATGATAGCCTCAAACGAGTTTGAACGTGTAAACACTTCCAAATCATTACCGTACTTTGAGCCAGTCATTCAAATGGTTATTCCCATATTACTTGAATGCTGCAAGAGTCAACAACACTGCCAATATGCAGAAACAAACAAATGTGTTTCTACAGAGCTGCCACCTTACAAAGATATGAATACTGTTACTTAGAAAATGGAAAAGCAGCTCATGTGATTGTTGACTATTCTGCGTCTCAGACTTGCTCCTTGTTTGTACACGTTGTGTTTGTGTCCAGGTGACTGTAAACCATCAGAGGTGAAGGCGTTCACAGCAGAATACCTGGAGAAGGTTGTGGAGCCATGTGACTGGCAGGCCCTGTGGTCTACTGACGGCTTCGATGTTCTGGTGGAGGTGAGGCGGTGTCTCACTGGACTATTGACACTAGTGCAAACTAATGTTTCTTTGGCTCTGAGGGTTTTTTCCCTTCATATATATATATATATATGTATATGGTATTGGTATATATATATAAGTTCAGACGTTGCTTTTGCTAAAGCCGTGGGCATCTTTTCAGGTACAAGATGTGGCGTTCAAAGATCTGAAGGCCTGTGTGAGTCTGGTACTCCCTCTGCAGTGTGAGGCCAGGGGCTGCGAGCTCGATGAGGAGGCCATGACGGCTCTGCTGGAGGCAACTCAACACAAGGTGGCGCTGCAGGAGCTCCAGGTGGTCTACGAAGAGTCGGGGGACTTTGACCAGACCGCCCTCGCCATTGAACATCTCAGGTATCGCTTCTGCTCGAAAATGGCAAAATTTGGACATTATGTAACAAACACTTTTTTTTGCACTTTACAGCAAATCACTTGTAGGAATATAATGTGTTCTATCAGCTCTCCACTTTGATTACACCCAAATCACACATCTTTAAATCAAATAGACCCTTTTCACAGCAACCGTTTTGAGGTGGTAAAGCAGGTGTAACTGATCTCACTACTAATGGCCCCTGGCACTGGGAGTCTGGGACACCTAAATGGAATGGAACTGTCATTAATGGTATTGGTTACGCCTGCTTTACGTCCTACTTTACCACCTCAAAACGGTTGCTGTTAAAAGGGTCTTAACTGATTTACCAGTTAAGAATTCCTACCTCCGACCTCAGAGCGTTCCGGCTGCACAACACTGTTGTGTGTTGGGTCACGTCAGATAGACAACTGATTGTCTGTGAAGTCGGAGTAGACCCCCCCCCCACCCCCTCCAAAAGTCAGAACTCCGACCTTAAAGGAGAACTTACCTCCAAAACACTTTTTTTCAGCTTTTAACCAATATATATGACTTTGGGGGTGATGTGTGAAGAATTCTGGTCAGAATTTCCACATTTGACACCAAACTGTTGCCATTTTACCATTTGTATCATTTTTCAGCAGCATATCTGGCATAAGCGCCCTCTAAGGGTCGAACACTGCTTTTTTTTTTTTCTCAAATGCATGGGAGATTAGGGGCACACTGACGTCACAGTGCCCCCAAAGACTATGGGATTTCAAGATAATTACTCCCCTACCCCCCCTGTACCCTTTCGGCTCCTCAGAACTCCAAGCCTATTCTTATTGAAGTTTGCTCTTAAAATACTGAACCAAACGTCGTCAAAGTTGGCACATGTCTTAATTATAGTTAGTTTCCCGCTGAATGTGTCACTACTTTATTAATATCTTACCTGGATAAGCTCGAATGATGATGTATATATTATCAGTCCGAGTTGGAAGCAGCTGTCTCCAGCCCAGGCAGGCGGGAGAGAGTCGTACTGTAAACCTCATGCACTAGCTCCAAGCTCCGCGGGCGCGCGCAGCAGAGCAGAGCTCTCTGTGCTCTGAGAGCAGAGAGAGCAGTCTGATATTTCCGCAAACAAATATGGTCGCAGTTTAGCACACATGTAAAATATAACGCTATACTACGACGTGACAACGTGACAAAGCTTCTCTAAACACATCGGCTACTATCATATTTCCCTGCATCCCTCCTACTGAGATTACCGGTATATCGGTAATGATTTTGGACAGACTGAATGCGCGGAGGAGGAGGAGGAGAGATCTGCAGCTGTGCCCTGAGTAACCCTGAGAGACACTCGCCTCGCTCCGACTACTGTGCCTGTCTGTGAAAAGCGTCCTGTCCAGTCGCACCTTCGCAAACAGATGCGGGATTCCCTCAATCCTGTACCCAATCTCAGACTGTATTCTCTAAATCGCACACCAGCTATTTCTGTCTGTGTTTGTTTGTTGCTCCGTGAGGTTAGAGCGCCCCATGCATGCAGCAGGCTGTTTCGCCAGCCGGCGTCTGGCAGGAGGGACTGGGAGGAGGCGCAGGCAGCCTGCACTGCACTGAGAGGAAAACTTTTGCACAACTTTTAACAAGAATCACGAAAAGCCCCCAAACTAAAATGAAAAAGGGACTATATGGCAACTTGGACGAGGGAATGACGTAGAGAAATCTTGCATTGTGTTACCCCAGAACGGGGGGTTTGTCGTATTGTGCGGTGTGCTGCTGTAACGAGCCCATGCCACTTTGCTCTCGTAACGTAGTTTGATACACTGCCATAGAGATACATGCAGAAAAATAATTAAATTTCTAGTTCGCCACTGAATTACCAAATTGATATAACTTTCAACCATTTTGAGCAAAGCTCTTTCCAAACAGGCCACCAGCGTTGGCTAGTTGTTGATATTTATAAAGATATGGCCCCTCTCAAATAAATTATTTTTGAGGCAGTAGGCAAACTGTAATGGCGTCGATTTCCGAAAAAAAATCTGGACTTGAACACAGCCAAAGAGTCTAGTATAGACAAGAGTATATGTCATTTCTTGGTTTTTTCCATAGGTATTTTCAAATCACTGTTCTAATACATATCTAGGGGGTAAGTCCTCCTTTAAGTGGCGTTCCAGTGTACTTTTTCTAGTAGGAGGTCAGCAAATCCAGAGGTGTGAGTTGTCTGGAATGCAGCAGTAGGAGTGTGAAATATGTTCAAATGAGCGGTCCTGCTTTACCCTCCACTCTCGTAACAGCAATGTAGTGATTAATTGGAGGGGTTATTTCTCAGGTTTCCCACTCTGGTCAGTCAGAAAGGTCTCAATTGGGTGGGGTGGGCTCATGGTGTTTCACAGTGGGCGTTAGCGATGGTCTTTAGTCTTCTCAGAGAGGCACCTGGGCCTGAGGGCAGATCAGACTGGAGAAACTGGCTTTACTGCTTTCCTCTGAGCAAGCCATCTCTCAATGCTTTGCACCGCACCTTTCTGTTGACCTCCTCAATACCGCCTACACAGCATCTGCTTTCTAGATACCTGTGTGTGAGGGGGTGTGTGTGCATCTCTCAGACAAGGACAGAATACTGGAAATGTAGAATTGACTGGAGCACACAAAATCACTGGCAAACTAATTGAATAAGGTACAAAAACTAACGTTTCGACGTGAGCAGCGTCTTCTTCAGAGTAAAAAAAAAAGGCGGGGAAAAAGCTGTTTTTCAAACTGAAACATAGCGGTTAGTTTAGTATAAAAACTATATCGCTCGTGGAAGCTCGTGGCATGTCGCCGGTCTTCAGCTTTGCCGGTAGAGAAAGTGACGTCACTTAGGCGACAGTGCATGTAGTCTGTCTGATTTATAACTTCTAGTGCAACAGTTTGGCGACAAACTGTGACTTTCTTGACATGCAAAGTTACGTTTTAAATGGACAAAATTAACGTTGGCACCCCGTGGCACAATTCAAACGGGATCAAAAAAGTAACCTTATTACCGCCATTCATGTTTTTTCAGCGCTGGTACAGGGAGAAAAGCAGGAAGTGACGTTCACTTTGCCTCTCTATATACTGTATAACGTAGAAGCTACCAACCTCCAAAGAGACGCCACCCAGCCCCGGACACTCCCAAAACATCATGTATAAAAGAACCTAAAAGACAAAGAGAACAAAGATCACAAAAAGAGGGTGTAAGCTTGTTGAGGTGTGGAATTAAATCCTTCTTCATGTTTAGTTTTTGTGCACTTTTTGGGCAGTATATAATACAGTGCACTCGCTGTCCTTTGAGCATGAATAATCACTATAGTGAATAAACAGCAGGCAAACCTATCAAGGCCTACTTCCTTGAAGTTCTTCTTCATTGTTTGTGAACATATCCTGCCCTCTTGTTTCATCTCTTCCCTCCTCTGCTCACAGGTTCTTCTACCAGCACATCTGGAGGAAGTGGGATGAGGAAGATGACGACGACGATTTTGACTATTTTGTTCGTTGTGTGGAGCCTCGTCTCAGACTGTGAGTGCAGCTTTGTGTTTCGCTGTTGATCTGATACTGACACGGCTTCGTCCAGCAGCCCCATAGATCCAAAATATGTAGGGCCATATCAAATCAGTTTTAATTTTTTTACAGTGTTTTATTTTATTTTAATTTATTTTCTATTAAAAAATAAAAAAAAATACTTTAGTTTTAATTTAGCGGTTAGGATCGATTCCATGGTTCCGTCCGTTTCTTCTGTTTTGCGGAAATCATATGGCCCTAAAAAATATTTCATCAAACTATCCACATGGAGCAGGAAGCTGGAGTGTGACAAATTAGTCATCCTTACATCACAAAGCTCTGGATCAATTGTATGAGCTGACAATCTGTACACAAACAAATGTTTTTTTATGCAGTAAAAGTGCAGTTGTTATTTTGGCCACAGGATGGCACTATGCACTAGGAAATCACAAGGCAGTGCCACAGCTCCTAAATAGATTTTTTTTTTACAGATATTACTGCTGGGTAGGGAGGAGTGATCGATGGCGTACAGCTACACCTGAAGATCGTTTTAGATGTGCAGAATGTAGAGATATTTGTCAGAACGCTCACTCTATTCTTTATTTTATTTTTGTTGTAGCCCCAAAAACCCAACTTTTCATCTCTGATCTGTACTGTATGTTCCAGACAGTGAGATTGTGAGGAGGATCTGTATTCTTTCAGTATTGCTGCCTCTTATATCATCCGTTCCTAATGACCTTCTCCTGCTTTTCTTCTCATGACTGTTGATTTCTCTCCTCTGCTCCTCTTATCTCACGCCTCTGCACTTCTGTGGATTTCACATTTTCCCTCCTTCCTTTCCCCACTGCTCCTCTTCCTCCCCCGACTCCAGCTACTATGACATCTTGGAGGACCGAGTCCCCGCGGGCCTGGTGGCAGAGTACCAGTCCTTACTGGTCCTCTGCTCGCAGTGCTTCGGCCAGTTCTCCTCGCTCCGCAGCGGCCTCAGCAGCGACTCGGAGTCGGAGCTGGACAACGTGTCCATGGTGGAGGGCCTGAAGCTCTACCAGCAGCTGGAGACGCTCCAGCGTAAGCTGCGCATCGTCGAGAACCCCTTGTTGAGGTAGGGGGATGTGACTCGTTGCTCTTTCAGCTTTTCAAGATTTCAAGATATTTATTGTCACTCTAGCAGTGTTTCCCCTACCATTCTACAGGCCCGCCAGGCCAACAACGCCCCCGCCAGGCCAGAAAAAAAATGACATCTCCCCCCCCCCTGCTCTCCCAAAAATTTCAATAAACCTTTATGGCATATTATTACAATACAACAATACTGGTGTTGACAGTGTTGACAGTAGCCTAATAGAAGATGCCAAATCGTTCAAAACAATAAGCATTTTGCTGGTTGGCCACCGCATGATCACATGGTTTGCAAACAAGCCAATGGTCATTGGTCTCGCCCCGGTCGCCATCTTGACGTGACGTCACCTGGAAACAAGCTATAGCAAACAAAATAACTCCTTGACAGATGTAGGTTTGTGTTTGTGTCCTTCACTGTCACCATCAACCTCCTCTCACCACCTCTACCGACATCTTCTCCTACATTGCACCACCAGGTATGTCCTTGGCTACAGGGGCAACAGCAGGCAGCAGTGTGCCCAGGCTCGGGGGCCCAGGCCCTCAGGGATCAGGGTGGTCCACGTCGTCTCGGGCACCACCACCGCCAGCCAGCTCCAGTCCCTCGTCAACGACAGACTGCTGCCTCTGTGCTCTGCTGCCGACGACACTGAAGTCCAGGTAGGACCGCTCACGTTAGTTCATTTGAGTTGTTTACAGATTCCTTAACGATTAAAAAATAAATTGCACATTTTCTTATTCGTGTCCTAATTTGACGAAGCCGACGAGACGAGTCAGCAACACGGGGGGATTTGAATGCATGTTCTTCACCACTTTGACCGAATACAATTTAGAGAACGAAAGGCCCTTTTTAGAATGTTACTATTCCTTCAGCAAACTGAATAAACTGCATCATAAATGTCTCTTTTCTGCATTCATGTGACACATGCTGTGCTTCCTCAATTAATTGGTGCTCAGCTGGGCTGGGGGGGGGGGGGGGCTGATGTAGAAAATGTTGGTAAGCAAATAATTTTAATTGACGTAGAAAATGTTTTGAAGCGGGGGGCACGATGGCGCGGTGGTAAGCGCTGTCGCCTCACAGCTAGAAGGTCCTGGGTTCGATTCCCACCTGGGACGCTGGGAGCGCTGAAGGAGTGCGTGCCCGTCCGCATGTCCTCGAGTGCCCGCCGCCCGGGTGGGGTCGTCAAAAAGGGCCTTTCTGTGTTGAGTTTGCATGTTCTCCCCTGGGTGTTTCCTTCATATAGGAACCCCTCACCAAAAACATGCAATATCCTGGTCGCTGAAGTGGTGCCTCCTCTGGTCATTAGGGGCGCCTATTCAGAGGGAGGGGAACTGGTTGGAATAGCGTGAACCTCCCACGTGCTATGTCCTACCGGTGAAGCTTCCCCTCTCAGGTGAAAAGAAGCGGCTGGCTAACTGCCCATGTCTCGGAGGAAGCATGGAGCCAGTTTTCGGCTCTCTCCAGATCAGCAGAGGGTGGAGCAGCAACCGGGATAAATAAATTAAAAATTAGCACTAATGGGGAATAAAAAGGGGATCAAAAAAGCTGCTGTATCCATATGCATTTCCGCTCCAAGTAGCCAACAACCGCACGGGCTCGACTTTTTCTTCAGTTTTATGTTTGTGATATTGTCAAGATCGGAAGCATTCGTTTTATTGCGAAAATATACCAATTTCTACCCTGAAGGGAAATGATTCAAAACACTTCAAATCATCTTGTAATAAAACATTGACACAGCAACAGTGCATGATGGGACTGAAGTCAAGAGACAGCAGGACACAGCAAACGCCAAACGTAAGATCTAGTTTGGTGATTGGTGTGTGTGTGTGTGTGTGTGTGTGTGTGTGTGTGTGTGTGTGTGTGTGTGTGTGTGTGTAGTTCCACAGTGACCCGGTGGTGGCAGTGGGTTTGTGCTATCAGGACGACATGGTGATTGTTCTCCCAGGACACTACAGCGTTACCAGCTCCATCTTCCTGCCAGACTCCATCACTCTAGAAGGTATATTGCCGTCTCTGTGGGAAGCCTCGAACATGAGACGTTTCAATCAGTTTCCACACAATTATGCACAATTCATATTGTGCCGCTTTAAATATCATTTGCGCCCACTGAGCTACACTTGAGACCATTCCTGACAAAGACACAAGCTTGATTGGGCGTTGGGGGGGCTGGACACAGGGAGAGAGAGAGGTAGGCTGGATACACAGAGAGAGAGAGAGAGAGGGAGGCTGGAAACAGGGAGAGAGAGGGAGGCTGGAAACAGGGAGAGAGAGGGAGGCTGGAAACAGGGAGAGAGAGGGAGGCTGGAAACAGGGAGAGAGAGAGGGAGGCTGGAAACAGGGAGAGAGAGAGAGGCTGGACACAGGGAGAGAGAGAGGGAGGCTGGATACAGGGAGAGAGAGAGAGAGGCTGGACACAGGGAGAGAGAGAGGTAGGCTGGATACAGGGAGAGAGAGAGGTAGGCTGGATACAGGGAGAGAGAGAGGGAGGCTGTACACAGGGAGAGAGAGAGGGAGGCTGGATACAGGGAGAGAGAGAGGGAGGCTGGACACAGGGAGAGACAGAGGGAGGCTGGACACAGGGAGAGACAGAGGGAGGCTGGACACAGGGAGAGACAGAGGGAGGCTGGACACAGGGAGAGAGAGAGGTAGGCTGGATACAGAGAGAGAGAGAGAGAGAGGGAGGCTGGAAACAGGGAGAGAGAGGGAGGCTGGAAACAGGGAGAGAGAGGGAGGCTGGAAACAGGGAGAGAGAGGGAGGCTGGAAACAGGGAGAGAGAGAGGGAGGCTGGAAACAGGGAGAGAGAGAGAGGCTGGACACAGGGAGAGAGAGAGGGAGGCTGGATACAGGGAGAGAGAGAGAGAGGCTGGACACAGGGAGAGAGAGAGGTAGGCTGGATACAGGGAGAGAGAGAGGTAGGCTGGACACAGGGAGAGAGAGAGGTAGGCTGGTCACAGGGAGAGAGAGAGGGAGGCTGGATACAGGGAGAGAGAGAGGGAGGCTGTACACAGGGAGAGAGAGAGGGAGGCTGGATACAGGGAGAGAGAGAGGGAGGCTGGATACAGGGAGAGAGAGAGGGAGGCTGTACACAGGGAGAGAGAGAGGGAGGCTGGATACAGAGAGAGACAGAGGGAGGCTGGACACAGAGAGAGAGAGAGGGAGGCTGTACACAGGGAGAGAGAGAGGGAGGCTGGATACAGGGAGAGAGAGAGGGAGGCTGTACACAGGGAGAGAGAGAGGGAGGCTGGACACAGAGAGAGAGAGAGGGAGGCTGGACACAGGGAGAGACAGAGGGAGGCTGGACACAGGGAGAGAGAGAGGGAGGCTGGACACAGAGAGAGAGAGAGGGAGGCTGGACACAGGGAGAGACAGAGGGAGGCTGGTCACAGGGAGAGAGAGGTAGGCTGGACACAGGGAGAGAGAGGGAGGCTGTACACAGGGAGAGAGAGGGAGGCTGTACACAGGGAGAGAGAGATAGGCTGGATAGAGAGAGAGAGAGAGGGAGGCTGGAAACAGGGAGAGAGAGAGGGAGGCTGTACACAGGGAGAGAGAGAGGGAGGCTGGATACAGAGAGAGAGAGAGAGGGAGGCTGGATACAGAGAGAGAGAGAGAGGGAGGCTGTACACAGGGAGAGAGAGAGGGAGGCTGTACACAGGGAGAGAGAGAGGGAGGCTGTACACAGGGAGAGAGAGAGGGAGGCTGTACACAGGGAGAGAGAGAGGGAGGCTGGATACAGGGAGAGAGAGAGGTAGGCTGTACACAGGGAGAGAGAGAGAGAGGCTGTACACAGGGAGAGAGAGAGGGAGGCTGTACACAGGGAGAGAGAGAGAGAGAGAGGGAGGCTGTACACAGGGAGAGAGAGAGAGGCTGTACACAGGGAGAGAGAGAGGGAGGCTGGATACAGGGAGAGAGAGAGAGAGAGGGAGGCTGTACACAGGGAGAGAGAGAGAGGCTGTACACAGGGAGAGAGAGAGGGAGGCTGTACACAGGGAGAGAGAGAGAGGCTGTACACAGGGAGAGAGAGAGGGAGGCTGGATACAGGGAGAGAGAGAGGGAGGCTGTACACAGGGAGAGAGAGGTAGGCTGGATACAGAGAGAGAGAGAGGTAGGCTGGACACAGGGAGAGAGAGAGGTAGGCTGTACACAGGGAGAGAGAGGTAGGCTGGATACAGAGAGAGAGAGAGGTAGGCTGGACACAGGGAGAGAGAGAGGTAGGCTGGAAACAGGGAGAGAGAGAGGTAGGCTGGATACAGAGAGAGAGAGAGGGAGGCTGGATACAGGGAGAGAGAGAGAGGCTGTACACAGGGAGAGAGAGGTAGGCTGTACACAGGGAGAGAGAGGTAGGCTGTACACAGGGAGAGAGAGGTAGGCTGTACACAGGGAGAGAGAGGTAGGCTGTACACAGGGAGAGAGAGAGGGAGGCTGGATACAGGGAGAGAGAGAGAGAGGCTGTACACAGGGAGAGAGAGAGGGAGGCTGTACACAGGGAGAGAGAGAGGGAGGCTGTACACAGGGAGAGAGAGAGAGAGAGGCTGGACACAGGGAGAGAGAGAGGGAGGCTGTACACAGGGAGAGAGAGAGGGAGGCTGTACACAGGGAGAGAGAGAGGGAGGCTGTACACAGGGAGAGAGAGAGGGAGGCTGGACACAGGGAGAGAGAGAGGGAGGCTGGATACAGGGAGAGAGAGAGGTAGGCTGTACACAGGGAGAGAGAGAGGGAGGCTGTACACAGGGAGAGAGAGAGGTAGGCTGGATACAGAGAGAGAGAGAGGGAGGCTGGACACAGGGAGAGAGAGAGGGAGGCTGTACACAGGGAGAGAGAGAGGTAGGCTGGATACAGAGAGAGAGAGAGGTAGGCTGTACACAGGGAGAGAGAGAGGGAGGCTGTACACAGGGAGAGAGAGAGGTAGGCTGGATACAGAGAGAGAGAGAGGGAGGCTGGACACAGGGAGAGAGAGGTAGGCTGGATACAGAGAGAGAGAGGTAGGCTGGATACAGAGAGAGAGAGAGGGAGGCTGGATACAGAGAGAGAGAGAGGGAGGCTGGATACAGAGAGAGAGGTAGGCTGGAAACAGGGAGAGAGAGGTAGGCTGGATACAGAGAGAGAGGTAGGCTGGAAACAGGGAGAGAGAGAGGGAGGCTGGACACAGGGAGAGAGAGGTAGGCTGGATACAGAGAGAGAGAGAGGTAGGCTGTACACAGGGAGAGAGAGAGAGGTAGGCTGGTCACAGGGAGAGAGAGAGGGAGGCTGTACACAGGGAGAGAGAGAGGTAGGCTGGTCACAGGGAGAGAGAGGTAGGCTGGATACAGAGAGAGAGAGAGGTAGGCTGTAAACAGGGAGAGAGAGGTAGGCTGGTCACAGGGAGAGAGAGAGGGATGTATCTGGAGAAAATCCCTCAGGCTGCAAATAACACTTGACAGAACAATAAATGCCACGGTAAGAAGAATGAGTCATGACACAGAGACATGTTTATAGTGGTAAACGTTGAGTCTGAATCTGCTCGTTTCTTTGTCTGTTCTGGTATCGCTGCTCATACCAAGTACCCACTTTGACTTCTATTTATTTCAAATGAAGCAGACATTTAAAATGCATCGGTGTTAAGAACAGCACATATCAACGCTTTCATGAACCCACTTAAGCGGTTAATTGCGATGGAGAGATATCATCTCTCCACATAAAATATCGCCGAACGTGACTTTAAGACTTGAATATGAAGTTAGTTTGGTGTTTTAAGTCACAGTGCTGCCTACAGACTCACATGTGACTAACACGCATAAGATCCGCGGTTTTGTTTCTCGCTCTCCCTCTCTGATGCAGTCGCCCCATTTCTTCCTCTGCTTCCGTTGCCTCCTCATATGCATACGTCTGATATGAGCAAGCCTTGGGAGCGGAGATAAAGAGCCGCCTCACTCACACAGCTGAGCAGCAGCCCAATTAAGGCGTCACTGCCAACATTACCATAATACAGTTCAGTTCTCCCCTCCGCCCAAAAGCAGCACCACTGCACGTACACAATGACCAATGTGGATTTTTGAATAATTTTCAAATCGCCGGCGGCGCTGATTACGATATTGATTGCAGATACTCTGCGCTAATATTTCATATCTTTATATTTGACCATTTTCAAGCCGCAGATTTGCAAAAACTTTCAACGTATTCAGTGTTTCTCCTATTTTCTGGTTTTCCTCTTTTCAATCATGAGAGACTAGAAGGAAAGTACGATAAACTTTAATGATAAAACAACACTTAGATTTGGCGAATGACTCCATGGAATGATGACGCTCCTCTGAGACAAGAGGAGGACGTCAGTGATTTATAGGATAGAGAACCCCCATAGGGAGTTCTACTGGAGTCATGACATTGGTGGTGTTCAGGGGAGGAGGAGGGGCGAAGCAGCAGCTACGCAGGAACAGCAGCTATATGGGTGAACAAACAGGGTGAGTTACAACTTGCAAGAGTCTTAAATAGAACTTCATTTAGGTGATTGGCAACAGCCGAAGAGAGGGAAAGCGTGGGAGACATTGATTGGACAGGGATAAAGAGGGCGTGCATATTTATGAATGGCTGATGTAACCTGAGGGCGTTGCTGCAGGGGAGAGAGAGAGATGAATGGAAAGGAACCATGGATTAGTGAATGGGATGGATAAACAATCATTGACTAGTGAAGTAGTCTTCATTATTGAAAACAGTCTAAGACATTATGTGTTTGGTTCTAATGTGTCCTCTTCCTGCGCAGGCTTCGGGCCTCCCGACGAGGTGGTGATCGAGAAGAAAAACAAGGGCGACTCGTTCGTCGAGTCCTCAGGAGCCGCCGTCAAAATCTCCAACGTCAAGTTCATCCAGCATGATGCTATTGAAGGCATCCTCTGTGAGTGTGATGCTACTGAAGGCATCCTCTGTGAGGATGGCTGCCACAGCAGCACCCTTTAAGACAGTGGTTCTCAACTGGTGTAGCCTCAGGACCCACTATTTTCCTTGTCATGAAGTCGCGACCCAAATTTCAGATTTTTCTTTAAACCACTCAAATTTATTGCACAAAAAATAGCGCATTAATTTAATACACAATGCCTTCATGCACTGTTATAAACCTCAAATTAACAAAAAAGTGCAACAGAAGTGCAACTAGGGCTAAAAACCAATTGAAATAAGGCAGACTTGAATTACAGGCCTATATGTTTTTAAATTTAAACAAGTCAAACTGGTCATGCTCAGAAAGTCTTATTTGAACTGTATGAAATATGAAATAAAAGGCAGACCCTATCTTGAATTACATGCCTATATGTTTTTAAACAAGTTAATAATAATAATAATAAAAAAAATAATAATAAAACAAGTTAACCTGGTCATGCTAATCCAGTTTCAGTAGTCTGAATTTAACTAATATGAAATAAAAAGGAATCACAGGCAGGCTATATGCTTTTTAGTTAAACTGGTCATAACTTTTAATTAAACTGGGGCCATGCTAATCCAGTTTCAATCATCTGAATTTAACTAAAATTAAATATGAAATGAAAAGGCAGACTTCTCTTGAATTACAGGCAGAGCATATGCTTCAGCTTGTTAAACAAGTAGAACTGGTCAGGCTAATCCGGTTTCAATAATCTGAATTTAACTCAAATGAAATATGGGGGGAAACTTCTTTTTTTTTTTTTTTTGGCCAATGTCCGCGACCCAATCAAAACGGCCCCACCTTTGGGTCGCGACCCACCAGTTGAGAAACGCTGCTTTAAGACATGATCAGAGGCCTTAACAGCTTCTGAGTTATTTCTGCAAGGGTCTTGCGCACGTCTGGAATCTAAAGGAAATCACTGAAAATGATTTTCATAATTCCCAGGTGTGAATTTGTATGGGAAATGGTGGGAAAGTGGTATTTAAAAAAAAGTATTTGGGAGGAGAATCATGTTTCAATAGACACAACCCAGAGGGGAAGGTAAGATGATGGAGCTGTTGTGAGTGGATTTGAGGCGGGCGTATTACAGGACGGCTCTGCACTTGAACCTGACATTGAAGCTATTGGAAACTGTCAATTTGCAGAGAGCTGGCATAAGCCCTGTCAGGCCAGGATTAACAGGACAACGTTGCTGCTGATGTAATTTAGTGCATTTTGCACCTGAGTGATTCCAATGAACAATCTGGACAGCTTTATGTCATACTTTATTACCGCCATAAATTACCCAGGTGGCCATTCATTCCTGCCAGTTTCCACAATACATTACTACTAAAGGATGTATAATTTATGAATGGCGCGCCATCGATCCAGGCGGCAAGTAGCGTCGACTGAAGATTAGAGTTTGCTGAAAGACAGGAGGTTATTTGCCTGGTGGTAACTATTACTCATAATGCTTGTGTGGCATGCTCTGTAATAATCACAAATAACATAAATCTGCGTGGGATAAATAGGGAAGTTGGTTGTTGAGGACTGCTAAAAAGACAAAATAGTGATTTCTAAAGTTGTGTAAGAAGACATTAGTTATTCAGTGACGTCACTCAGTGTCCTTCTCCACCCTGGCCCCTCTGCCTTCCTTGCTGCCCGTTCATCGGCCATCATCAATAACGTCAGGATCGACTGAAGGCTGGAGCTCAAAGTGGCTGAAAATATCATACTGCCAAACATAATATTGAGCTTGGAGATGGCGACGATGCAGTCTAAAAGGGCCTGTGTCCACCTAGCGTCTTTTTCCGACAATATACAAGGAAGCAGTCTGAAACTAACGTTAGTTCAGTACGGTAGTAGCTTGATAGCTGACAGCTAGCAAGCTAACAACACAGGTAGGCTACGTTATTAAAAGCAGTAAGCACAGAACACTCACCAAAAATATTAAGTGTCTAGCCAATCTGCTCCCACAATTGAGCCTTTCTGTCTCTGTTGCGATAGTTTCTCCATATGATTAGTTGCCAGAAAAGGAGCACCCGACACCAGCGTCTTTCTGAAAAGTTAAATTATTTTCATCTGGGAGCGCTAGGAATCGGGCGCACAAAAACGGCGGATCGCTCTGAAAATAGACGCTGGGTGCAGCGCACTTTCTCTAGACGTCCGTGTGCGCCCGCATACGCTCTCCCCCCATTGGAAACAACTGAAAAAAGACGCTGGACCTGAGGAAAAGACGCTAGGTGGACACAGGCCCATATACTGTATATATATATATATACTAACTGTACCGTGGTCTGAGTGAATAATCTTTTCTGACTGGTGCACACGTAGGTCGCTTCAAGTTTAACCACCCATCTAAATTCATCCGCTACTACCCAACCTGTAACCATAGCAACATAACAAACCAATTTTGATGGCGACACACACACACACACACAAGCTGCAAGAAACACTGCCCCTCTGAACTTACTATCACATTAAGCGATCAGGTGATCGGGCTGTGGCCGACATTCTTCATGAAATTGTTTTTTGATTTGGCGACAATAACATGGCTTAAACGACAACCAAAGGGTTCTATCTATGAGCTGAGCGGACTAGATGACCTCCCGCGGCCAACACGTGTCCAAGGTTCGTCCCATTTCCTGGAGCAGTGAGCAACGTTTCCATTGCATGAGAACCTGATGGGATGGTAACGATTGTAACCAGGTATTAGTCGGTTTCCCAGGTGTCGCCAGGGAAACCGAGACTTTACATTTTGATTTGCAAAACTTGCACACCAAACATTTATGGGATGCTTTTATTTAATATTGTTGGCAAAATGAGCAGCATGGTATAAGCGGGATAATCGAGTAGTTAAAGGCGTTAAAACAGTTTGAATGCACTTTGCGGGCGGTTCTTCGTCTCCGCGTCGTGCAGTAAAAGCGTTTACTGCACACCTACTGGTTGATGATCACGTACTTTAACGTTTTGCCCCCTAAATGTCCACCTGGGTTTCAGTTCAGCTTGCCTTACTACTGTCTTTTAATCAGAGATGTGGCTGCTTCTCTATGCAGGCCACAGGGTGTCTGCGCCCCCATCGCACAAGAGACACAGACAAATCTCTCCACTGACAAGTAGCCTCAATAGACCACAATGCATTGCAGCCACAGGACATGTTGCATTGTGATTAAAGGGTGCAGCTGCCATCAGAAACATGCCCCAGACAGTTGGCCAGCAAGCTAGAGTTTGGTACTTGTTGTTACCCACACGTTTGATTGAAAGCAGCAAGCTCACACTCTGTCTCTGTCTCTGGAGGTGGTTGAGGGGCATTTTGGGACAATGTTCAAATAAACATAGAAGTGAGCAAGGCAGGTTGAGAGAAAGTGAGTACAGCAAAAAATAAATTGCACTGCAAAATAACACCTGGAATTAATTTATTTCAGAGCTGAACGATTAATCGATTAGTCGATCGACAGAAAATTAATCGACAACTATTTTGATAATAGTACAATTTGAAGAGAAAAGGTTCTCTGATTCCAGCTTCTTAAATGTGAATATTTTCTGGTTTCTTTACTTCTGTATGACAGTAAACCGATATTATCATTTGAGGGCGTCATCTTGGACTTTGGGAAACACTGATCGTCATTTGCTATCATTTTATAGACCAAACATTAATCGAGGAAATAATCAACAGATTATTATTATTATTACGCTATCGATAATTGATCGTTAATTTTCCCGATTTTCGATTATGGAAATTGTTCAAAATGAACATCCCTAGTGTGTGAACTCACGCTCACTCTTTGCTGCATGTTCCTGTCTGCTGCTCAGGCGTGCGTCACGGCAGCCTGCAGATGGAGAACTGCGTGCTGCAGTGTGAAACCACCGGTGTGATCGTCCGAACGTCCGCCCAGCTCACCATGACCATCTGTGACCTCTACGGCTCCAAGGTGAGGACCAGGGTCACGGGAATGTGGGGGACGATGAGCAGATTTGTATTTATTTTAAGTAACCGTGTATACCCTGTGACCGTCACCATCTGTCCTGATTGCTGAAATCATAAATCAGCACAAAATACCGGAGTACAACTAAAAGCATACAAGCTTTGAGAAAAAGTTTGTATGCCTCGGCCATTTTCTCCCCAATTGTACTTGGCCAATTTCCCCCCTGCTGCCCCGGTCGCTGCTCCACCCTCTGCCGATCCGGGGAGAGCCGGAGACTAGCACCATGCTTCCTCTGCCACATGCACAGTTGCCAGCCACTTCTTTTCACCTGACAGCGGGGAGCTTCACCGGCAGGACGTAGCAGGATCACGCTATTCCCACCAGTTCCCCTCTGCCCCGAACAGGCGCCCCGACCGACCAGAGGAGGCGCTAGTGCAGCGACCAGGACACATACCCCTAATCCGGCTTCCCACCTGCAGACACAGGCAATCATGCCTGTATGGACCAAGCCGGAGGCAATGGGGGGCGCGAACCTGCGACCCTCGTGTCGGTAGGCAGGGAATCTACCACTACACTACCCGGACGTTCCTCTGTCCCATGCTCGTTAACACGATCTCTCAGGAACGCCTTGAGGGAATTTCTTCAAATTTGCCACAAACGTCCACTTGGACTCAAGGATGAACTGATTAGATCAGGGGTGGGCAACTATTTTTCATGGGGGGCCACATGAGAAACCCAGACTGTTGCCGGGGGCCGAACAAATATTGTCATGCCGTAACCCATGGATGGGCAACTTTGATGATAGAGAGAGCCACAAAAAAAATTCCTCGCTACCAGATTTTGCTGAGGGCTGAACGGCGCCAGCGCGACAAATTTGGGGCATTTGAAGCCAGGTTTAGAGGAATAACTCATTTTAAATTAACAATTGTGATGTCATTATTCAGTCTTAACCACCAATATTTGATCCTTTTCCTCACTCACTCCTATGTCACCACCTGCTCTCCCTGCAGGGCTTGAAATTAACTTTTTTGACCACCTGCCAATATGGCTGCTAGATTTTAAAGTTACCAGCCAATTAGAATTTCCACTAGCCTAAATGTTTTTCTTGAAATAAACCAGAATATGAGTGTGTTAATTTAAGCATAAGTATCAGTAAGTGGCCCGGGATTCTCAAAGCCTGTGTTGAGGGTCACACAAGAACAAAAATGCACTCTTGAAGCTAAATAAATCCAAAACCAACAAGCTAATTATTTAAATTTCTACTTCAATGTAGAACAGTCATTTCTTACACATGAGATTACTTTTAGCCTTTTAGTCATAAATATTATTGAAAGATATTCCATATTCCAGACTGAAATGCTATAACAGAAGAGTATTGCCCAGAATGACATGAACATTTGGACACTTATTCAGCGGGTATATTGCATGTTGCGTTCAAGTGCACTGTAATTTTTTTTTTTTTTTTTGCTTGCAATTCCATCGCGGGCCGCACAGGGGGCGCCCGCGGGCCGGGCCGTATGTTGCCCATGTATGTATTAGATGTTGGCGGTCAAAGTTCAAGGTCACTGACCTCACATCCGTCCGTTTCATCAAGATCAAGGAAGGGGGGCGGGGCTAGGTAAAAGTATTCCCATGATGTCACAAGCATTTTCCTACCAATATGGCGCTATAATACACACAGCTCATTGGCTGTTTGTGTCACTTGATTGTAATCAGCTGTTAATTGATTACAGTCACCTGTTATTTTCCTACCAAGATGGCCGTGTGGTGATGTAACACAATACTATGTATAGGAATAGGAAGGTCGTATAGAGAGTCTGCTCAGGCCTGGGTATAGATTGCAAACTCACACACACACACACACACACACACACACATACATACCGTAAATTCCGGACTATAAGACGCACCGGTCTATAAGCCGCACCTTCAAAGGTGACTATTTTTTTCTTCTATAAGCCGCACCGGTCTATAAGCCGCGGGTGTTTTGATGTTTAATTACCATATGTAAGGCTTCGTGCACAGAGGGGATTGTCGGGATCGATGGCTGTTTGGGGAAGCTCCCATTTATTAACATTTCAACAAAACAAAAGTCAGGTCACTAATCCCCAGACAAAATCACACATTGTGGTATTTTTTGTTTTTTTTACAGTGCACACAGTGTCCGCGGTGTGGTGAAAAGAGGGCAAGAGAGGAAATTAAAACAGAAGTGGATTTATACCTAGTTAGAAAGAGTGCTAAAGATAGTCCGGTCTGGTTATGACGAGTCTCGCTGGGTACAGTACGCCAAAGCGATATCCATTGACTCGATGATGCTGTTGTATGTTGCGCGTTTCTGTTGCACCAACGCGGAGAGGTCCTGCCGGACGAAAAAGCGAAAAAGCTGCTTCTTCCCCGCAGCCTGGAGGATGAGTTGACGGTCGGGCCAGCGGAGTAGGCAGATGAAGATGGCCCTCGGTGGCAGGCCGGGGTCTGGACGTGGCCGAGGCGCCCGGTGTGCGGGAGAAAGGAGGAGGAGGAGAAACCGCCACCTCCACAGCCAGCCACCTCACACACCCCAACTGTTTAATAGTGCCCGGCTCGCATGCCTCTCGGTCGGCTGGCCGGACAATATGCACCCCGCTGCAGCAGCAGCAGCTTCGGGAGGTTTTCTCACTGTGTTCGGGACTTCGGCTCTAACTCGGCCAGATGGCTGGACACGAGTGAAACTCTTCACGGTTGCATTATTTTCTTTAGTGAGTGAGTGGATGGACTTCTGCACGTTTTCAAACTTGTTTTCAAGCTGCTCAAAACCTCTGAGCGATGTCGGACTTAATCGATAGTGTTTCACGGAGTAAAAGTTTAGCCCAAGCGGTGTATCTCCAGCCTCCAGCAGGTGAGTCATTTCCTCATTCATGGCGTGATTGCTTCGTCTTTTTCTTTCTGCTTACCTGTGTTGTGTTATGTTATGTTATGTTATGTTGTTAAAAGAGGGCAAGAGAGGAAATTAAAACAGAAGTGGATTTATAGTTAGAAAGAGTGCTAAAAAAGAGAGATTTTTTTTTTTTTTTGGAAAAAATCCATAGATAAGACGCACCGTTATATAAGCCGCAGGGGGCAAAAAAGGCCAAAAAACGGGAAAAAAGCCGCGGCTTATAGTCCGGAATTTACGGTATATATAAACACACACACACACACACACACACACACACACACACATAAACACACTATACACCCCCAAGCTTCCAGCATACAGCCCTGCTCAGAACTTAGTCATAGTGTTGCAGGACAGCTTTAAATGTACTTTGGTAAATCTGTCTGCTTGTTGCCCAGCAGTTTGTATTCGGGCTTAACTGATATCCCTTTTTGAAGACCAGTACCAACATCTCTGGATTGAAGCTGCTGCTAGTCAATCCTTTGCAGTGATATTCAGTGTCTTTAAATTTGACCCACTTTTCATTCCACCAGCATCAAAACATACGACTGCATAACATATTCATGATTATTATGCACGCAATCAAAATGCTTCATTAGAATCAATTCGAGTTGAGGGTTTTCCACATTAAGGCAAAAGGGCTAGCTGATTTTTATCATAAAAGGCCAACGCTAATGAGGCTTTCCAACTTCCATGATCGTAATTTGGAAACCCTCATTAGTGTGTTGCTGGCACCTGTGTTTACCCTGCCTTTTCGACACAAAATGGCCCCCGTGAAAAGGGTCTATTGACTGATGTCTAAGTCCAGTTAAAATGCTTTTTGTCTTTAGTGACAGAAACTCAAAATCACAAGTGTCACATTAAAATGGGTTTGTCTTGTCATCGCCATCTGTGTACTATTGTGTGTGTTTGTGTAAATGTGGTTGTGTATGTGCTTGGTGATGTTGTGTACCGTAAATGTGCTTGGTGATGTTGTGTAAATGTGCTTGGTGATGTTGTGTAAATGTGCTTGGTGATGTTGTGTGCAGGGGGCTGGTGTGGAGATTTACCCCGGCAGCGTTTGCAGTCTGATAGGCAATGGAATCCACCACTGTAAGGATGGAATCCTCATCAAGGTAAAAGAAGGGTTTCCCATAGAGTTTATCTGCCCATTTCAACTGTACAAGTTATTAACTAGGAAGGGTTTCCCATAGAGTTTAACTGCCCATTTCAACTGTACAAGTTATTAACTAGGAAGGGTTTCCCATAGAGTTTATCTGCCCATTTCAACTGTACAAGTTATTAACTAGGAAGGGTTTCTCATAGAGTTTATCTGCCCATTTCAACTGTACAAGTTATTAACTAGGAAGGGTTTCTCATAGAGTTTATCTGCCCATTTCAACTGTACAAGTTATTAACTAGGAAGGGTTTCCCATAGAGTTTAACTGCCCCTTTCAACTGTACAAGTTATTAACTAGGAAGGGTTTCTCATAGAGTTTAACTGCCCATTTCAACTGTACAAGTTATTAACTAGGAAGGGTTTCCCATAGAGTTTAACTGCCCATTTCAACTGTACAAGTTATTAACTAGGAAGGGTTTCCCATAGAGTTTAACTGCCCATTTCAACTGTACAAGTTATTAACTAGGAAGGGTTTCCCATAGAGTTTATCTGCCCATTTCAACTGTACAAGTTATTAGCTAGGAAGGGTTTCCCATAGAGTTTAACTGCCCATTTCACCTGTACAAGTTATTAACTAGGAAGGGTTTCTCATAGAGTTTATCTGCCCATTTCAACTGTACAAGTTATTAACTAGGAAGGGTTTCCCATAGAGTTTATCTGCCCATTTCAACTGTACAAGTTATTAACTAGGAAGGGTTTCCCATAGAGTTTATCTGCCCATTTCAACTGTACAAGTTACTAACTAGGAAGGGTTTCTCATAGAGTTTATCTGCCCATTTCAACTGTACAAGTTACTAACTAGGAAGGGTTTCCCATAGAGTTTATCTGCCCATTTCAACTGTACAAGTTATTAACTAGGAAGGGTTTCCCATAGAGTTTATCTGCCCATTTCAACTGTACAAGTTATTAACTAGGAAGGGTTTCCCATAGAGTTTATCTGCCCATTTCAACTGTACAAGTTATTAACTAGGAAGGGTTTCCCATAGAGTTTATCTGCCCATTTCAACTGTACAAGTTATTAACTCATTCAGGGCCAGTTTAGGACTGCCAATATTTAGCACAGGCCAAAGATTTTCATAATTGTTGGTCATCTTTCAAGACCCACAGTAAATTATCTATTAGCACCAGAGTGATTTGCAATACCTCAAAATGAAGATGTACGTCTCTGGGTTCACCAGGAAAAAAAAAGTTAGCTTTTAGCATGTTCTGTACTCTACTTATATCCATTTATATACACCCTGTTTTCACCCAAAATGTCTCTCTCTCAGATGACAAACAGGAGCAAATGCAATTTCTGTAAAATATACATTCTCAAGCAGAACTCGCTCTCAATTCTTTTATTTTGAACTGTATTGACATCAGACATGTAAATACTATTCGTTATGACACAAATGAAAAAAAAAAAAAAAAAATATATATATATATACACATGAAGTGCTTTTTTTTTACATTCAACAATACTGCAGTGTGAGTGAGTGTGCAGACAGACACACAGACAGACAGACAGAGAGACAGACAGACAGACACACCGACAGACAGACAGACAGACAGACAGACAGACAGACAGACAGACAGACAGACACACACACACACACACACACACAGACACAAACACACACGATCCCCCTTCGTTGCGTGATTTCTAACCCCACATAGGATAAGCAATAACCACGCCCTGTGGCGCCGGGATTGGCCAGGAGCAACACTGGAGCAGAGACACTACACTGGAGGGCACGCAGTCCAGCGATTTCATGAAGCTCTTGAGAACGGGCAGCGGGCTTCTGCCTGCGTGCCTAGCTGTTCGTGTGCTGCTCGTCCATGTCTCCCCCTGTCATATTCTTCCTGCTATCGTTGCCGTTTTCCCCTCGGCTATTCAACACGTCCTCACCGCCCTCTGATCACTGCTGATCGATCATTTCCTCATTCCTCCGATGATCAAACGCATCTGTGGATTACTTTCTCCGGTTTTCTCCGGCTGGCACACAGGAAGGCTGGCACACAGAAAAGCGACCAGCTCCTGCAGCGCGCGAGGGGCGTTTCAATGGGGTTTCTCCTGTCTGCACAAGGCAAGCTCCTTATCCATTTTCTGATATTCCTCCTGCTCAATTTCAAAACAACAGCTGCGGTATGTGTTTGTTCACGTGTTGTCTTAGATGATAGGGACCTGATACCATGTGACAGGCTGGGGAAGTGTTTTAACTACGCCCTGCAGTAATAAAAACAAAAACACGTCAAACACGTCATTGGCCCTCTGGGCTATTCCTGATAAGACGTCAAAGACGTCATTGGCCCTGAATGAGTTAACTAGGAAGGGTTTCTCATAGAGTTTATCTGCCCATTTCAACTGTACAAGTTATTAACTAGGAAGGGTTTCCCATAGTTTATCTGCCCATTTCAACTGTACAAGTTACTAACTAGGAAGGGTTTCTCATAGTTTAACTGCCCATTTCAACTGTACAAGTTATTAACTAGGAAGGGTTTCTCATAGAGTTTATCTGCCCATTTCAACTGTACAAGTTATTAACTAGGAAGGGTTTCCCATAGAGTTTATCTGCCCATTTCAACTGTACAAGTTATTAACTAGGAAGGGTTTCCCATAGAGTTTATCTGCCCATTTCAACTGTACAAGTTATTAACTAGGAAGGGTTTCCCATAGAGTTTATCTGCCCATTTCAACTGTACAAGTTATTAACTAGGAAGGGTTTCCCATAGAGTTTATCTGCCCATTTCAACTGTACAAGTTATTAACTAGGAAGGGTTTCCCATAGAGTTTATCTGCCCATTTCAACTGTACAAGTTATTAACTAGGAAGGGTTTCCCATAGAGTGTATCTGCCCATTTCAACTGTACAAGTTATTAACTAGGAAGGGTTTCCCATAGAGTTTATCTGCCCATTTCAACTGTACAAGTTACTAACTAGGACGGGTTTCTCATAGAGTTTATCTGCCCATTTCAACTGTACAAGTTATTAACTAGGAAGGGTTTCCCATAGAGTTTATCTGCCCATTTCAACTGTACAAGTTATTAACTAGGAAGGGTTTCCCATAGAGTTTATCTGCCCATTTCAACTGTACAAGTTATTAACTAGGAAGGGTTTCCCATAGAGTTTATCTGCCCATTTCAACTGTACAAGTTATTAACTAGGAAGGGTTTCCCATAGAGTTTATCTGCCCATTTCAACTGTACAAGTTATTAACTAGGAAGGGTTTCCCATAGAGTTTATCTGCCCATTTCAACTGTACAAGTTATTAACTAGGAAGGGTTTCCCATAGAGTTTATCTGCCCATTTCAACTGTACAAGTTACTAACTAGGAAGGGTTTCCCATAGAGTTTAACTGCCCATTTCAACTGTACAAGTTATTAACTAGGAAGGGTTTCCCATAGAGTTTATCTGCCCATTTCAACTGTACAAGTTATTAACTAGGAAGGGTTTCCCATAGAGTTTAACTGCCCATTTCAACTGTACAATTTATTAACTAGGAAGGGTTTCTCATAGAGTTTAACTGCCCATTTCAACTGTACAAGTTATTAACTAGGAAGGGTTTCTCATAGAGTTTAACTGCCCATTTCAACTGTACAAGTTATTAACTAGAGTTTCACTGATGATGGGTTTTTGAAGGCTGTCAGACACTATTTTGAACTGATATTGATCATTTTCAGGCCAAACAATTGCAACTATTCAGGAAGCAATGTTCCACTTAGCTTTAACATGGGCACACTTCTTTTAGACTTTGCAGGCTTTTTAGGGGCAATGGCAGAACAGCTCTGGAATATATTACTGCCTTTTTAAATGAGTACATTTACAGAAAAACATCATTATTGAACAATAAAATAAAATAATGCGCAAAGAATTAAAGAATCCATTGCTGTTTTTACAGACCTTTTTTATTGTAGTCGTGGTCAGGGAGGATCCTCGATTGTATGCGAGATGGATTATATTGACTTTCTAATAAAAGGCTAATATCCACCCAATATATTGGCTGTTATATTGGTCTAAACCACATGACTATTTTTTTACTTGTTTGATCTTGAAATTCAACTGAATGATTGTCTCCAGTATACATGCATGCTGCACTCCAGAATAGGGATGGGCATCGAATTTCGAATTTTCGAATAATCGTTGTTATTATCAAGGTCGACTTTTATTATTGAAATTCGAAATTCGAAAAAAAAAAAAGTTTTTTTTTTTTTTTTTTTATTTTTTTTAGTGAAATGTTGCATTGTCTCCCCTGATTCTAAGTATAGTCAAATCGCTTGGTTTGAGCAAGTAAAAATTTTTTATAAGCATTTTAAGCAAGGTTTATGGAAAAATGAATGGCGGATGAAATCCCATGAAGAGGGAGAGGGGGTGACTTTGGCACCCCTTTGGCACTCAGACCTGAGCCTACTAAATATTTAATGAACCACTCATGATTGTCAAAACTGTTTTTTATTTTCGAAAATGTCAATGTCATGTAACATGTTCTTTACTTCAGTGGTGCAATGCTTGTTTGAGCTAAAAATCCACAGCAGAAGCTTTTTATATTAATTAATAAAGCCGTAGACTTAGAATCAGGGGAGACAATGCAACATTTCACTCACAAAAAAAAAAAAAATTACATTTTTAATTTTTTTTACATTTTTATTTTTATTTTCGAATTTCGAATTAAATTCGAATTTGGCCAGCGAATTTCGAATAGTGTTTTTGCTAGAAATGCCCATCCCTACTCCAGAATAGAGTGTGTTCATATGTGCTGTGCTCTCTTCCTCTCTAGGACTTTGCTGACGAGCTGGACGTGATGCCGTCCATCACCATGGAGAACAATGTTCTCCACAACAACGAGGGCTACGGGGTGATCCTGGTCAAACCCAGCCACAAAGACCAAGCGCCTCAGGGCAACGCCGGAGGTACGAGGTCTTATTACTTAGTATTATTGTTTGCATTGTTTATTATCTAAGGCATTCTGGTTCTGTACGGGGGCCGGTTGCACAAAACACCTTAAAGGCATAGTTGTGATTTTTGATTGATTTTATTTTTTGATGTGGGGTTGTATGAGGTACTTGCATACAGTCAGTGTACTACATGTAGTAGAATGCAGCCGGCGTGGTCCCAGTTTGGAGAAATGGAAACCGGTCGTGTCAGGCAAGTAGAGCTGTCTGCTGAGTGTGAACAGGGTCACCAGCAAAAACGTTAAAAACAACAGGGAAGAAAAAACAAACATTAAAGGTCCCAATTCGTGCAGCTGTAACCTCTTAAAAACGTGTCTCTGGTCCATAAAACATGATTCTGGATTAATTTGTTGAAAATATAGCAACCCCGTTTGTTGTGACGGAGTTGTCACTTCCTCATCTCGTTGCGTCCCAAGAATGGTCTGTTTCTATAATATATTCAGAACTAACAGGTCCCATTGGCCGCTGAGGGAGAGCCCGCCCCAGGCTCCCAGCGGCCAATCAGATTAGCGTCTGTGGACCAGCACGCTAGGTTGTGTCCACAACTAACGTGAGCAACGAGCTATCGCTAACTTAACGGTTGCTACGCTAAAGAGGACATCTCAAAATGCCTAGACTTACCGAATGCACCTCCGCAGTTGCCGGATCACGTACAGTTGGCGTCGCTCCAGCTAGAAGTGTTAATTTTGTGGCTATAGACTAAATGGTGCAGGTAGCTTGTGTGAGAGAGACGCGCGCAGTATGCTTGAGGACCATCGTGACGTCACATTAACCCGTCTGGGGAACAGAGCGTTAGGGGGCGTGGCTTGAAGGAGACTGCAGGGGGAAGCTGGATAGGGACAAATCCAACTGAGCTTGTGACCACTCATTACAGGGAGGGATGACAGCAGTATATATGCATTTACAAGTAAAAACAGCTTTTGCACGGAATGGGACCTTTAAATGATTCCATACTGCTCACCAAGTCTCCAAAAGCCCTGAGATGTGAGGTTGACTAGAAAATACATATTTCAGAGCTGGTTTTTAGCTTCTCCAGTTACTCTCCTCACATTCCTGGAGCACCTGGCTACAGTGAAGATTTCAGCTAGAAAGAATCTGAACTATCCCTTTAAATTTCCTCCTTAAGTATGACACTTTATAGCTTAATAGTTTATTTGAGTTAAGTTGTGGACCAGTGATGTCATTCAGGCACAAATGCCATCACTGGTCCACAACTTATTTCAAATCACCTCTCAATAACTGTCAAACTAAATGAATGCCTGCAAAAACTGTTTACAGTTTTCTGATATACTACTGATATTGTAAATTGGGTTTTTTGTGCAACCGATTTTTATTTTAAGGAAACCTTAACACAGCCTTTAAGGAAAATCTGAACTTATGGTGTTTTGCGCAACCGGCCCCCAGAATGTCCTCCAGGGCCTGTAGAGGAAGAGGGAGGACAGAGGCCAGAGAAACAGGAGGGAGGCGTCACCGCAGCGGACGACTCGACCGCCCCGACGCCCACGACGGAGGAGGGCGACGCGGCCGCCTCCTCGTCCAGGAAGTGGCGTCTCTGCCGCCAGCTGAGCAGGAGCAAGGAGACACCCGGCAGCCGCGCCGTGGACGGCCCCGTGGACTACCGCATGTTTGTCTCCTTCCAGGGAAACCAGTTCAAACGCAACGGTATGGGTGACTTTGGCAACTTCTTCTACTGAAGGACTGGACTCTGGACTGTAGGAGCGGGCCTGGTCGTTTGCACACCTATCAAAGTATAAAGTTACTATTTGACAGCCAGGATATTTTTGTAAGCAAGATTGACTGTATTTCATTTACTGACAAAAAGTTTAATTTTTTTGACAGTGTTTTTGTTTGTCATCAAATCTATATTACCGAACAATATCCTTCGCCATCAACTGAGCCGAATTCCATTTATTTAGGTGGTATTGTGAAAAAGTCTTGTGCGTTTAGTTTTGGTGCGTTCAGCTACGTTGTCTTCTTCCATTTATAACAGCGCATCGAATTTGGTGCGATGGTGAATCGATGCCTGCTCTCCCAAGTTGCACAAATAATTTTTTATTTTATTTATTTCTATCGGCTCTCGACTAAAAATGGCTGCACGAGTGTACGCATAATTGATGTTTTTAAATGCTTTTATTAGAGATGGCTAATTGCAAATCCACAAGGTTCTATTTAGATCTAATCAATTTAATTATCCTTGAGTTGGTTGCTTGTTTAACTTTTCACCAGTGCACTGTAAATGTTGTTGAGTTCCTATATACCGGTACTGTTCTTTCTTCCCACGGTGTTGTGGTAATGTATTATAATAGCCTACATACAGCTCTGGGGGGAATAAGATACCACTATTTTCTCCACTTAAATCAGCATCTCCAGATAGATGAAGTGTAAGATCTTTTTCTCCTGACTGATCATTTTGCAGTGGTCTCTTTTCTTTCCCCCCAGAGCTGTTAACTGTCACATGGTGCCTCCGATTGTCTTAAAAACTTTGAGTGATGTATGTTTTGGTTCAGGGAAGTTCACGTTTTTTTCTTCTTGCTTTGGAAGTTACACGAACAATTTCACACAACTTTGGATTGTTTTTTCTTGCACTTTTGCGACACCACTCTCTGTGAACACTGATAGCCAAGTGCAAATAAAACCAGATCATGATTACGATTACGAAAACTTTATTGTCCACAAGTGGAAATTAATTCATTGATTCATGTGTACGGCTTTGACCTCCCCTACTCGCTGTCGAACAAAAGGTTTTGTATTCTGAGCGGCCGTGGCAGACGGAGCCGACAAATACCATCCAGGTTCTTTGGGATTTAAAAGCTGAAACTTCTGGAAGACAATTTAAAATGGTTTAATTTGAGATGATTAATTTCCCAGAGATTAAAAAGTGTCTGTTGAAACCTCATTATGCGGCGCGGTAGGATTAATGACATACCGGGTAATCCTCCTTCTGTGTGTGTGTGTGTCCCGTTGTAACCTGGTGTAACGCCTCTGTGCAATACATTTTACTGCAGCTCCTCCCTTTGTGCAACACGTTTGACTGCAGCTCCTGGGCTTTTTATTGACTGACCTGACTAGATGACTTGGCTCAAATCCAAAGTGAATTAAATGGCTGTAATCATTATGTCTGTGTGAGAGAGAGA
The DNA here is from genome assembly GCF_964638095.1 of Poromitra crassiceps. NCBI lineage: Eukaryota > Metazoa > Chordata > Actinopteri > Beryciformes > Melamphaidae > Poromitra > Poromitra crassiceps. Next base: position 15,978,769 of record NC_139651.1, on the reverse strand, counting down.
GAGATTGTGTGTCTACCTGCTCAGTAGTCAATGTGGAACTTATGTTCTTTCTCGCGCATGATGGGACAAGTTAGCCCTGAAGCCTTTCTGTCAGAAAGCCACGGTGCAGAACAGAGGAATCGGCATACAACTCGTCAAAACATGTTTCATTGACATTTTATTTTTGTTTTAAGGATGTTGGTTGTTATGGTTCGGGTTATAGGCGAGTAAAAAAAACTAGAACCACTATGCATGTATGCATATAATATGCCTCCGCCAACAAGTGAGCAGTCGACATCCGCGTCTCTCCAGACTTTTGACGTTTGAGCAAAATGTGAAGAAATTCCGTCAAGGCGTTACTAATTATTATTATTATTGACTGATATGGCATTTAGGGATGTCACAATACTAGATTTTCTACTTGGATACCGATACCCAGGAAAATATCAATACTCGATACCATTTTCGATACCACGGCAAGAGGGGATGATGACACATCAAGAGGCATAAAAATAAAGTTAGACAGACGGACGGACAGACGCACACTTCTCCATAATCTAGACCTGATCAAACTTTGAATTTAGACAGCAGATTAGCCCTGCTCGCCATCAGAACACATTTAGCTTGTTGAAGCAACAGATACCCAATGATAGGGAGGGGAAAATCAGTGATTTTTCATTAAAAGAAAGCACTGATAGTATCAAAACTGTTGCAAATGAGTATCCATTTCAATTTTTTAGTATTGATACTTTCGATACTATCGATACCTGTTGCAAATGAGTATTGTATCCGATTCAAATTTTCAGTATCGATACTATCGATACTTTTCACAACCCTAATGGCATTACCTACAATGCCTATATGACAAACTGACAAAGCCCTAAAAATAGCAGAGCATGTGACGCTAAGTAGAGACTGACAGTGTTCAAAATATTTCTGTAGCTTTGAGCAGCCAGCTATGGAATGTTTCTAAGTGCTATGAGGTGCAGGTGTGTAAATGTGTTGGCTGCCCAGTCTCAACTGTCATGAGGTGCAGGTGTGTAAATGTGTTGGCTGCCCAGTCTCAACTGTCATGAGGTGCAGGTGTGTAAATGTGTTGGCTGCCCAGTCTCAACTGTCATGAGGTGCAGGTGTGTAAATGTGTTGGCTGCCCAGTCTCTCAACTGTCACTTGTTCCACACCTCATCCTCTTTCAATGGATCAATCTGGGGGGGGAAATGAAAAGATTCAACTTTGGAAAAAGCAGCAGTTGAAGGTTATTATTATTGATTTCTTTTGCCCAGAGCGGCCCGACTACCACCTGAGCTCTGTGTGCTTTGTTTCATGAACTTCAGAAGCAAAGTGCAGCAATTAATTTGAAAAATATACAATTCGAGTGTGAAAGGATTTACCTCTGCTTCATGGGGGCTGAAGTGCCACTGGCAAAAATGTATATTTCATGTTGTGCTTTCGACTGTTACGAGTGTTGCACAATATTCTCCCTTCAAAAGTGTTTAAATTAAGGGAGGTACGGTGGTGCAGTGGTAAGCACTATCGCCTCACAGCTCGAAGGTCGTGGGTTCGATTCCCACCTGGACCGATGTGAACACTGAAGGAATGCGTGCCCGTCCGCATGTCCTCGAGTGCCCACCGCCCGGGTGGGGTCGGCAAAATGGCCTTTCTGTGTGGAGTTTGCATGTTCTCCCCGTGCCTCCCGGGGGTCTCCTTCATATAGGAACCCCCTTCACAAAAACATGCAACATCCTGGTTGCTTATATGGTTCCTCCTCTGATCGTTAAGGGCGCCTGTTCAGAGGGAGGGGAACTGGTTGGAATAGCGTGAACCTCCCACGTGCTATGTCCTACCGGTGAAACTTCCTCTGGCAGGTGAAAAGAAGCGGCTGACTTGACTGCCCATGTCTCGGAGGAAGCATGGAATCAGTCTCGGCTCTCTCCAGATCGGCAGAGGATGGAGTAGCAACCAGGATTGAGTAATCAAATGAGCACTAAACGGGGGATAAAATGGGATAAAAAAAATCGGGGGGGGAAAAAAAAAAAAAAAAAAAAAAAGTGTTTAAATTCTGTCTTGGCAACAAAGCAGAGACAAGCAGCGCTCAATACGCTGTCGTCACTACTAGGGCATTCACAGACTAGTCGACTAGTAAAACCACTAGTCGACACTGTGCTTAGTAGTCGACTTTTTTTTTTTTTTTTTTCTTTCTTTTTCTATAAGAAAGAACATGAGGTATTTACAGGACATACATGGACTATCATATCCCATATCCCCCACAAAGAACATCAAAACAACAAAACAAAACAAGAAAACTGCATAAGATACACAATAATCCAAGAACAAACAAGACTATTGGACAAACAACCAAACAAAAACAATGCATTCAAAGTAAATACATAGATCTTGCCCTGTTGGCAGCTAGGAAATGCATAGCTTTAAATTGGAATGGTGGAATGAACTCTCAAGCTACCATACGTTGGATAACATTTACTACAAGAGCAAAGGCAGATTCTTAGACATCCCCAAAATATGGCAACCACATACAGAGTTTGACTTTAAGAACTTTTTGCCCCAGTGTCATTAGGCTTATCAGGATAGGAGCTGGATGCATTGTTTTTGTTTGGTTGTTTGTCCAATAGTCTTGTTTGTTCTTGGATTATTGTGTATCTTATGCAGTTTTCTTGTTTTGTTTTGTTGTGTTTTGATGTTCTTTGTGGGGGATATGGGATATGATAGTCCATGTATGTCGTGTAAATACCTCATGTTCTTTCTTAAAGGAGAATTTCGTTTTTTTTTAACCTGCAGCCCTCTCCTCACATTAATTATGATCTGACGACTCACCCAGTGCTCTCCAGTGTTTTTGTCGTCCTAGGCGTTGTTTTGAGATCAATAGTGTCCAAGCCACTCCTAGAATGGAGCTCCGTGAGGGCTAAGTGGCAGCATGCTTTTCCTCCATTTAAATAGACAGTTTTATTCCCGTTTTCGACGCATATCGTCATAAACTGTTCCCTAAGGAACGATCAGACTGCATTTCTCCCCCGGGCTCTTTTCACTAGTTACAGGCAGCCCATTTTTGCCTGTCGGGTCAGTGAGACACAACTCTCGTCAGGAAAGTCTCGAGGGCTGCAGGTTAAAAAAAAACGAAATTCTCCTTTAAAGATTAAAAAAAAAAAAAAAAACGACTGGTCGACTAGTAAAATTCACTAGTCGTGAATGCCCTAGTCACTACAGTGTAGTGGTGGGACTATTTCCCCTGACCAAACAGAAATATGCATGCAGATGCATATTTCTGTTTGCATCATGCAATGCATCTGCATTGCATCACTGTTGAATTGTGTTTACTGCTCTGGGTTCAGCAACTCACTACACTGTATTTAAGCATGTAGCAATTAAAACAAGGAAACGGTAATAAACTGATTTGATCTCCACACTTGCTGTAGCTTAAGAGGATCGTGTGTCTTGTTGAGTGCCCTCACATGATCATCTGTGGTGGAGATGAACACTTGTGTCTTGTTGACTACCCTCACATGATCATCTGTGGTGGAGATGAACACTTGTGTCTTGTTGACTACCCTCACATGATCATCTGTGGTGGAGATGAACACTTGTGTCTTGTTGACTACCCTCACATGATCATCTGTGGTGGAGATGAACACTTGTGTCTTGTTGACTACCCTCACATGATCATCTGTGGTGGAGATGAACACTTGTGTCTTGTTGACTACCCTCACATGATCATCTGTGGTGGAGATGACCCTCACATGATCATCTGTGGTGGAGATGAACACTTGTGTCTTGTTGACTACCCTCACATGATCATCTGTGGTGGAGATGACCCTCACATGATCATCTGTGGTGGAGATGAACACTTGTGTCTTGTTGACTACCCTCACATGATCATCTGTGGTGGAGATGACCCTCACATGATCATCTGTGGTGGAGATGAACACTTGTTGATACACACCTTGCGGCAGGAGATCATATGCATGACTTCAGTCTGAGAGTATTTCCTTAATATTTAGACTATCGTCTTCTCACATTTATTTCGAGTATTTATTAGGATTTTGCTTTTTATCTGAGAAGAGACGAAAGGCAGAGGCAAGATGGTGCGGACGCAGCGGAAATAGATGACATGCCAAAAACAGTGGACATTCTTTCATAACTTTGGACACCATAACAAGATAGCAGACTAGATAGCAGACAAGATAGCATCATCATCGTTGTTTGAGGAATGCCCCCCCCCACACACATTTTGTCCGTCCTCCCAAGGTTGTGTTACATCAGGATTGGAATTACCAGCGGTGACGTTCATTCAAATATCCTATTATTCAACATTAGTCCTGGCGTAACATTCTACACATTAACCAGATTCCTAGAACCCAGCTTGTCCTCTTGTCCAATCAAATTGCTCGGCCGGAACTAACTTGTATAGTGTTTCATATATAATGAAAAACACAGCAAGATGCTCCAGGTTTGAGAGGCCCGACACAAAGCCATGAGTAATGATCGCTGTGTAAATGGAAGAGATTCATTCAGACTTATTTTCATTCCAGCAAAGAAGAAAACGCCAGTGAAGTGCATTGTAAGATTCTCTGTTAATTACAAGCTACTTCCAGCCACTGGCTAATTAGATTGTTGTGCTGAAACTTTCACTCAGCTCTCTGCATAATTCTCTCTCATATTTTCCTCTTTATCGACTCTAAGTAGCAGTAGGACTGTGTGTGTGTGAAGAGGAGCCTAGTTTTATTTCCAGATGCAAATTTAAGACGACACCCTGCAATTTGCAAGCTCTTAATGTAATGTGGTTGGTCATAGCATAATATGGTTAGTTTGGCTACCCTCCAATATGCTTTTGTGAGCTTTCTACCCAGTAGTCTGTTATCTCCACCATGATGGACCATGATCTCCACTGATGATGTCATCAGTGACATCATCACTGAACTATAGCCGTGTGTGTGTGTGACGTCAGAGGCATTGTGACATCAGTGATGTCATAAGTCGTCCTATTAAGCGAGTGACGTCACCGAAGAGGATCATTAGCAACTGAGAAAAGGGCTATGACTACTGCTGAGAAGAAGCGAGCTCCATGGGCCAGATAACCTGCTGAAGCTCCTACAGCCAAGAAGCCCACGACTGATGAGGAGTCACAAAGACAAAAGTACTCACGCGTAGCCACGGGGTGTCTTCCCTCATAATGGACTGGCAACGGTGTTTGTTAACTTTCAGTTTACGAGTATACGATGCTTATTTGTGTATTTCATTTTTCATTTTCATTTTTCATTTGGCAGACGCTTTTATCCAAAGCGACTTACATCACATTTCAAAACAATTCATTCAAAGAAATACAAACAATGAAAACATAACTAAAACCATATATAATCAATAAGGGTTAACCGATTCCGGAGGGGCCCAGGTGTAGCCCGAAAAGGTACGTTTTTAGTCTCCGGCGAAAAATCGGCAGTGTCTCGGCCAACATGACGAAGGGGGGAAGTTCATTCCACCATTGCGGAGCCATGGAGGAGAACAGTCTTGAACGAGACAAGCGTTCACCGGGGTCACGTAGCGATGGAGGGGCGAGGCGAGCCGTGCAGGTGGAGGAGCGGAGGGAACGGTGGGATGTTTGGAAGCTGACCAGGGATTGTAAGTAGAGCGGGGCTGACCGGTGAACTGCACGGTAGGTCAGTACCAGGGTTTTGAATTTGATACGGGCCAAGATGGGGAGCCAGTGAAGGTCACGGAAAAGGGGAGTGACATGGGAGAATTTAGGTAGCCAGAAACGGTATCTTTCCATTTTCAGAGACTCTTCTTCTGGGGGCGTGGCCGCGTTTCAACTGCACAGCAGCGCCACGCCCCCAGAAGAAGAGTCTCTGAAAATGGAAAGATACCGTTTAGCTCATTTGCCACATCCCCCCACATAACCAAGATACACCATGCCTTCTTGTTGGTTCACTGTTAAACCTTCACAGGAAGTTCCAAGCTGAAAATCCAAACAGAGTCCTGTCCTACGCTGTCTTTTGCAGACAACGTCCCTTCTGGGTTGTACGTCCAACCATTCAGGACAGAGATACTTGCATGTGCAAAACTCACGAGAACCTCAGCTTTGTGGTTGACAAGCTGAAGCAACTAGGTTTGCTACCCAACTCAAACCTTGAGAGGCTAACAGAGGAGGTCTCTTGCAGCACCAACAGTAAGGAGTGAGGAGGGGTATAAGTGAGTAAGGAGTGTGATGGGGCCCCCCTCGTCAGGGGGGCCCCATCAATTTTTTTTATTTTTTTTATTTTTTTTTGCAGGCCAGGCCACCGGGCCCGGCTGGCAACCTGTGTTTTTATTTTTCTTCTTCAGAACAAGCTTGTCTGTAAAGTGGCTTCACTGTAGGCTTTCTTGGACATAATATTACTTGGCTCAATGAGTGACAAATTGTGTTTTTCGGATATAGGGGCTATCAGCTATTTTACAGTTGTGACTTAAAATGACTTTATTTAATAAAGTCAGTGGTGTGAGTGTGAGAGGAATTCAATCAATAGACAATAACATTGGTGTGTTTAAAATGAGATATTCCACTAAATATGGCTAAAACCGATTCAAACGTGCAAAAAAGGCAAATTTTTCTTCGCGGCCCGCCCCTGACTGACATTTCTGCACTTATTCAGTTTGCATTCATTTTTTGTGATCTAAGTCAAAATCAAGCCTGTGTTTCCTCGCTCCATCCCTTCAGTATCATGTGTCTCTGTGCAGCTTCTATACAATAGTTTCTACTCATTTCCTCCTCACCTCTCTAGAAGTGGGACTTTTTATTCGACTATATTTAGCCTGGGTGCTGCTCACAGGAAGCTGTTTGAACAGGAAACACTCATTGTGGCAGTTAAGATATTTGTTAAAGTTCTAATTCTTGTAAGACACATAAACTACATGGCATTGTAAATCTGCACTTCATTTGAAATCTATGCATTCATAAAGAAATATGAAATCATAAATGAATCAATCTATTTAGAGGTGATGTCATTTTGCACAATCAAGTGAGACTTCTGTTCAAGTTGCACATGCTCAGAATGCAGTTTTTGCACACTATGCTAAAACTGACTTTTCATAAAAGCATAGAGGCTTGATCAAATGAAGACTGGTTGTTCTCATATGGTTTCAGAACTGATTCACATCCTCATGTCAGCATGGTGATTTTGGCTAATTAGTTTTTGAATGTAAAAGACCAAGCTGTGAGCAAACTGAATCAACTGTTGATGGTTTAGCATCCAATAATATGGTGGTACACTGCACAGGAACTTTAGGCAATCACAGTGGGTTTCGAAAAACATTGTATCTCTCAATCCACACAGAATAATTTGGCAAAATACATTTTATTTATATAGCACTTCTGATGTTGTTTCTCTTAAAAGCAGAGTTTGCAATGTACTTTATCATAAGGCAAAAATGAAAGAATTGTAATGAGTTAGAAATTAGGAAGCACATTGTAAAGGTAATTAAAAATAAAAACACGACAAGAAAATTACACTGTAAAAACATACAAAACTACAGAAGGTTGATGGAAGTGTGAGACATGATTTGAAAGATCATATTGAAGTACTGTAGCTTATCTAAGTTCCTCAGGCAGATCTTGCATGGTCTAGTCTTACTAACTAAAATCACTTTAAGTCTTGAGTCGAGACTGAAGAAAAGAGGAGCTGTTAAATCTACACTTCTACTGAATGCTTAACAAATACTGATCCTGGTCCCAACAGCCATTCTTGTTCTGAAGCTATGATACAAAGATTACAAAGTGTTTTACAAACAATAAAACACAATCTCTTAAAAGGAGCATTTCACGTTCTCTGTGTGAATGACAATGACAGTCTTGGTGTGAGGTGTAAAGTCACAATATGTTTATAATTTGAGATGACACAATGTTAGAAGTCAATCACTTTTTCACAGGCCCAGTAGTGCTGTGAGTCACACCTGACATCATTCCAGCTGTTTAGTTCATACCAATAAGTGTGAACACAGTCCTCTCCATCGTATCCACTGGGCTCACCACTCATCCAGAACCTGTTTAAAAAAGAAAAGAGTCAACTGTACTTGATGGAAAATAAGAAGCACGATGCATCATCAGGCCAACCTGTTCACTGACTGGTAAGACTGAAGAATGGATGTCTTACCCTGTGCTGTTCAGACGTGTCCCATCCACCCATTTCCAGATTCCCTCCTCATCCCTGTCACTCAAACCAATCCAGATGTCCTTGTTCAAGGAAGTGATGAATTTCTGTTGAATTGTTTAAAAGACAAATGACATCAACACACACTTATGAAGCACTGTAGAGAGTAACAGAACTAAACACAAGAGATTCTAAAGAGATTTTTAAAATCAAACAGGAACTGGGGGGGGGGAGTGTTTTGTCACTTTTCCCTTTACCTGTTCTTCTTCACTGTTTATGATGATCAGGTCTCCTCCTCTCTGTATACAGTCCTGCCTGCTGTCATTCCAGCTCTTTACATCATTAGAGATGTAGTAAAAACTGTTGCTGAATGATGTACAGCTTCCATCTTTACAGAAATGAGCTGCAAGAGGAGAGGCTGTTAAGAGTGAGCAGCAAATAAAAGCACAAATGCATTATGCACTCAAATGTACGATACAAGCGTGCTCATGTAAATGCACACACACACACACACACACACACACACACACACACACACACACAGACACACACACACACACACACACACACACACACACACACACATACACACACACACACACATACACACACACACACACACACACACATACACACAGGCAGAATAAGACAGACTCACCAAGCTCAAACCAAGTCTTGTTGAGGGTCTCTTTTAAGATGCGATCAGCTTTTGTACCTGCAGGAAATCCAAAACAGTGGTAGACTTTAGGTAGAAACATGTTATGCACATCATCAACACACACACACACACACACACAGACGACATGTGCGCGCGCACACGCACATGCACACACACACACACACACACACACAGGCAGAATAAGACAGACAGACTCACTGAGGGTCTTTCTGTTTTCAGCCCAGGTCTTGTTGAGGGTCTGCAGTTTGTTGAGCCTCTCTTCTAAGATGCCATCAGCTTTTGTATCTGCAGGAAATCCAAAACAGTGGTGGACTTTAGGTACACACAAATGTGCAAAATGGATGCTGAAGAGAGTGCAAATATATTGTGTGATAGAGGAAATGAATGCCTCACAGTGGACCACAACGCCTATGAGGGCAGCCAGTAGGAGAAAACACATCAGCAGCAGACACACTGTAGTCGGCCTGCAGGGCTTCATCATGGGCTGGATAACAACACCTGTAAGAACAAGACAGGCCAGGTAGAGGTTAGATTCTCTGCCCGAACCTGAGACCCGAATTTCCCCTCTATTCCCCTCCCAAGTCCAACCTCCGCAGTTTTGGTGACAGAGCCTTCTCCAGGGCAGCTCCCAAGCTCTGGAACCCCCCCCCCCCCCCCCCAGACATTAGAGAATCAGACTCCCTCACTGTATTCCAATCCTGCCTCAAGACCCATCTCTTCTCCTCTGCCTTCTCTTAAGTTCCCCCTGCCTATCCCTGTGTGTCTGTGTCGTGTTTGTTCATTGTCTGTTGCACCTTCATTGCCCCGCCCTTTTAGTGTTTAGTGTAAAGCGTCTTTGAGTCCTTGAAAAGCGCTATATAAATCCCATATTTATTATTATTATTATTATTATTATTATTATTATTATTCCTCTGGCTTGGGTCGGGCCGGGCTCGTGGTCAGATATAATACAAATTTTATATTTGGTGTGATCATCAGAATGTTATAACAGTGTAACCTTTAAACCTTATGTATTCATACTGAACAGATAACATGGATATAGTTTAGAGATAAACAGCCAATTTTCTAAGAAGATTTCGGGTTTGGGATGGGCTCGGCCCATAAATGCAGCTAATGGGCCGGGCCGGGCCTGGCTCAGACAGAACATGTATGGAATCGGGTCGGCTTTGTTTTTTTCCGCCCTCTACAGCCAGGTCATGTTTTAGTAACACAAGCACCAGAGGGACTGTTACACAGTTACTGAATATTGCTGTTCATTGCACAGCATGACTGTGTGTGTGTGTGTGTGTGTGTGTGTGTGTGTGTGTGTGTGTGTGTGTGTGTGTGTGTGTGTGTGTGTGTGTGTGTGTGTGTGTGTGTGTGTGTGTGTGTGTGTGTGTTACTCACCTAGCTGTTGATCTGGTGTGTTCTCTGTATTTGATCTGGGGTCAGGACAGCGATAGTTGTCTACCCTTTCATAGATGATCACTGTCCTCTCCTCCGCCTCGTCGCTCCCTCCAGCTGTGATTAAGGCCCTCTGTCTTAGACGCTCCTCTTCTTCCAGAGTATCTTCATTATCGTAGCTGTGAACGTGCTCAGACATCTCCATCTTCTGTCTCAATCAGCTACTTGATATATCCACACTTGTTTTCAACTTGCTGCTTCTTCCTTCAAGTATGTGAAAGTAAAGCTTTGTCTTTCCTTGCTCCACCCAGTATCATGCGTTTCTCGGCAGATACGACAGTTTCTGATCACTTAGACATGAGTGTGTGTGTGTGTGTGTGTGTGTGTGTGTGTGTGTGTGTGTGTGTGTGTGTGTGTGTGTGTGTGTGTGTATGTGCGTGTGCGTGTGTGTGGGGGGGGGGGGCGGGGGTGTGTGTGTGTGTGTGTGTGTGGTGTGTGTGTGTGTGCGTGTGTGTGTGTGTGTGTGTGCGTGTGTGTGTGTGTGTGTGTGTGTGTGTGCGTGTGTGTGTGTGTGAGTGGGGGTGTGTGTGTGTGTGTGTGTGTGTGTGTGTGTGTGTGTGTGTGTGTGTGTGTGTGTGTGTGTGTGTGTGTGTGTGTATGTGCGCGTGTGTGGGTGACAAATGGCAGTGTGCGGTTTGGGGGGGGGTGGGGGGCTGTGGCTGATCAGTCACCCAACTCACAGGAAATACTCTGTGGGAGGAAGCTTTGTTTGCACAATAAGAATAAGAAACAAATGCTCACTGTCCAAAAATTAATGTTATTCCTTCAGTTGTTTCTACTTTGTGATATTTTAGGGCAGTGATATTGGATATTGTTCCCACTGGGCTGACTGACATGCACTTGGGCTTCTACAGTATGTGATATTGCATTGCATAATATGATATATTATTATCATATTTATCATATATCATTATATATACATATATATCAATATATATATCAATATATATATATATATATATATATATATATATATATATATATATATATATATATATATATATATATATATATATATATATATATATATATATATATTTATATATATATATATATATATATTTATATATATATCAATATATATACACACACACACACACACACACACACACACACACACACACACACACACACACACACACACACACACGCGCACACAGTCATACATATTCTGTGTTCTATTGCAAAAGGAAAAGCAGATGAAATATGTGGACTGACTTTCCAGACAGGGAAAGAGATAAATCTCCACACTGTTTCCCAGACGATCCGCCCAAGGCTTTTGAGGCATGGGTGGGTTTAAATACCACAGAATAACGAGCAGAAAAGCATCTACATACAGTGCCTGACAATGGCGACCTGCTGCCACCGGGGTGAACGGTGGTGAGTATAAGCAGCTTGCCAGTAGCTGGAGGAGGGATTGAAGAGAGAGACGGGTAGAGAGAGGTTCAGATGAACAAGAGAGCGGGAGTGTGTGAATTTGACAAACCGATGATCTGCATTCATCCGGAGTCCTGCTGGGTTGGTTTACCGACAAACAAGTGCAATGATGAGGGCGAGGACGTTGGCGCTGGTGGTTAGCTCTTTCATCCTTCCTGCAACAATCATCATTGATTTTGGCAGAGACACGCGACCGCTTACAAGCTAACTGGAAAGTGAGGCTGGTTGTTGATGGAAACGGGCTGAGTCTGGATGCAGGCAGCTACATCCAGGCAGTGACAGGTCGAAACGGATGCTAGCAAAGAGACAGGGTTTCTGCAGGTCCTGAACAATAGTTCTACTCTATCAGCAATTGATATTACATAGCGATTCAACCTATAGTCAATTGCTTTTCATACACAGGCCTCATAATTAGAGTTCTCAGTTTCAGCCCGAGCCCGACGGGACCGACCCAGCCCAACGGGCTTGGGTCGGGTTCAGGCTGGCATGCTAATTATTAGCCAATTAGCTGCTGACCAATTAGCAGCTAATTGGTCGAGTGGGGTCGGCTTCAACTTACCAGGGTCGGGTTGGGTTTGAATAATTTTCAGGCCCGTTGAGAACTCTACGTTATAATGCCAGGAATGAAGCATTTGTCTTCAACTAATTTCTTGGTGCGCTGATCATGCAGATTGTCATAGGTCTACTGCACTCTACAGTTGTTTTCATTCTCATTCTTTCACATGTGAAATGACTGCTTATGTGTTATAAAGTCAAACATTCTTTGAGGGGTTTTTTTGGGCATGAAAATCAAATCAAATCAAATTGAAAGATATTGACCTACTGTCGACTTGTACCGTCATAAATATCAGCTACTGATGGTACATCGAGTACATTTTCCAGTAATATCGGTACTAGTAAGACCTCAATAACTCCACCCCTGTATGACCTGGTGGTATTTTATAATGAGCAGTGAGCTAACCTACTTCTATAACATTTTGTCGTTTTCCATCACCACACAGTAGCCGAAGCTATTTCTGTCCCGTGTAGAGATGCCTGCACCAACCGAGAGCTTACTATGCAATGGAGAAAACACCATTCATTTCTGTCCTTGTTCGCACACATGCACCTGCTCAGTGATATATCGTTGTTATATCTGTTGTCATGTTGTGGTGCCAATTTTGGTGATTTTTGTGTTTTTCCTCTCAATTGCAAGACAATCTACTGTGTGGTGAGAAATTTACCACAATTAATTATTATGAGACCCATTCAAAACCCTTTAAGTAAGTGTAAAAATGCCATATTAGTTGCTTTAGAGTTAATCCCTTCCGATTCAGGATGCAAATTATATTTTTATTTATTAAGGATAAAGTTATTCACAGGCCTCATTAACATGCCTCATTATTCTATTAAATTGGCTTCTTGGAGGTTGTTGGGTGAGTCTAACATTGCACAGCTATCTTTACCTAACAATTAACTACCAGAGGTAAACCACAAGTGACAAGGCAGATCTCTACATTTATTTACTGGTCTTAAAGGAATGCTCCGGCGACATTCATGTGGACATTATGTTAAAGGAAATGAATTCCTGAGTTCATAGCAGCAATTAGGTCCCCCAAGGGCAACTTAGGTCCCCCAAGGGCAACTTAGGTCGCCCAAGGGCAACTTAGGTCGCCCAAGGGCAACTTAGGTCCCCCAAGGGCATTCCCCAAGTTTGAACTCAATCGGACGAACTGTTCTCGAGATAAAATGTTTTTTTGTGTGTGTTTGCCAGTAGGTGGCAATATATCAGATAATATCAGAGGTTGACAGCACACATCGAATGTCGGCCATGATATCGGTCTAACCCTACTATTATTGTGAATTATTGTGGCATTATTTGTCATGGCACTATGTGTATGTGTTTGTGTGTACTGTATGTGTGTTTCTGTATCTCAGTATGTGTTTATGTGTCCTCGTATGTGTTTTTGTATCTGTGTGTACGGTATGTGTGTTTTTGTATCTGTGTGTACTGTATGTGTTTTTGTATCTGTGTGTGTGTGTTTTTGTATCTGTGTGCCTAACTGTGTGCACTCCCCAGTGTTCCTACAGGTATACGAGGAAAATGCAAATATGCTGTGTGAGTGCAGCATCTATTTACACCTACATTCATCACCCTGCCACAGTGCAACCTTCTTTTCTCTCTGTGTGGAAGATCTTCTGTCAAGATGTCAGCTGGTTGCCACCCTCTCCTCCCCCTCCTCCCTGGTCCACTCTGCCCTGCTCACACACACAGAGGAAACAATTACTACCCAAAACCTATAGCCGCATCTATTTATCTTTCTGCCAACGCAATGATGTAACATGCTGAGCTTATGCAAGCCGTCTCTCTGAAGCTTCAGGGCTGGAGGTGGGAAAGTGTGCAGTGTGCAGCATATCGCAGAGTGGAGGCGTGCTTAAGGATAGGCTAGGCACATGATCCAGGTTTGCGTTTGGAAAAGCTTCATTACAGACCATGGGACACTAAAGCGCTCCATTGAAATACAGACTAATGACATGCTTTAAGGAATGGCAGCTCGTTAAAGGGATAGTTCAGATTTTTTTGATGTGTGGTTGTATGAGGTACTTGCATACAGTCCGTGGACTACATGCAGTAGAATGCAGCCGGCGCGGTCCCAGTTTGGAGACGTGGAGAGCGGTCGCGTCAGGCGAGTAGAGCTGTCTGCTGAGTGTGAAGGGGCGCCATGAGCAAAAACACACAGTTCCTAGTTAATCAGTCATTAATGATTAACTAATGATTAACTAATATATTCACAAACTGACATTTATTAATCATTAACGAACGATTAACTACTCTACTCACGGAACTGACCGACTAATCAGTAATTAAATGATTAACTACTATATTCACGAGCTGACATTTAGTAATCATTAAAGGAGAATTTCGTTTTTTTTTAACCTGGACCCATCTCCTGGCAATAATTATGATTTGGCCACTCACCCAGTGATGTCCGCGGCGTTTCTGGCCGTCCTAGCGTTGTTTTGAGATCAATAGCGTCCAAGTCAGTTGTAAAATGGAGCTGATTTGGGGCCAAGTGTGAGCCTGTCTTTCCTGCATCTAAATAGCTATTTTTATTCCCGTTTTCGGCAAATATCGTCGTAATGTGATCCCTCAACATCCAACAGAGTGATATTTCGCCCCAGGCCATTTCCTGGAGTCTCCCAGGCATCAAATTGCCTCAAACGTGATCTCGGTCACCAAGTCTCGTAAAGTCCCGCGATACTTTCCTGCCGACTGCCCAACTACAGGTAGGACGCTTTGCGGTGGTGGTTTTAGCGTAACCTATGTGGGGTTTGGCGTAACCTATGTGGGATTCGAAATAACGAAGGTTACTCTACTCAGGAACTTAGATAGGCTACTAATCATTAACTAATGACTACCTACTCATTAACTATGATTAACTAGTGATTGACTAATGACGAAATATTCATTAACTACTCATTAACTACCTATGAGTTAATGATTAGTTTACTAGTAACTACTACGTTATTCGTGTACCTTATTGTAAAGTGTTAGCGGCTATGGAGGTTGCAGTAAAAAAAAAGAATCACTTAATGATCAAGACACTCAGTTTGGAAACTATATGGAAGATTCATTAAATTTTTTGGCTCTCTGTTTCCACTTTATCTCTCTCTGCCTGTCTGCCAGAGAGAATTGATCTGAGCTTGGCTCGCAGCGAGAGAAAAGTCACGTCGGGCTGAACTGTGAAGACTTTTTAATCAATGCCAAATCTAAAATGACAGCAGCTTCATACACAAATATCGGAACAGATTTTGCCCTTGAGACATTGAGAAAGGAAAAACAGAATTTTTAAAGACATGCTGTTAGGAGTTTTCAGTGGATGAGATCAAGGTAGTAACAAACACTTTGCCTCCATACTTGTTGATACAGGGCGCATGGCCATGGAAGCCGCCCACATCCGTGGCCGAAATGACCGTTCTTCAGAGGCTGTGGCAGACTCATTCTTAAAGCTAGACTGAAGCTACTGGGATCCTATTATAGAAGAAGGCATAAGGCAACCGTTGGTACCAACGACGTCATGCTAGCTTTTCTGAAAGGTGGCTAAATAACACTCCAAATTTAGGCAAACTTTTGGCGAGGGAAAAACTGGCATGTCCATTTTCGAAAGGGTTCTTTGACCTTTCATCTCAAGATATTTGATATGAGAATGGATTCTATGCAAACCCACGAGTCTCCCCTTTACACACATGGTCAGGGATGGTCATCATATACTTCTCATCATAATGTTCGAAGAGCCCATTACCCCATAAACTGTCAACATTTGAGTAGACGCCTAACCAAAACATGTTTATTTATGCAAGATGCACGAATGCTTGTAGCCAATCACTCAAAATGGTTTTATTGACATTTACAGCAAATAAAATGTGGAAAATAAATGCAAAAAAGAAATAAAAAATGGAAATACTCTGCTTTGAGCTCTTTGGGTCTTTTTTTTTAATGTGCTAGGTTACCAGTGGCAATAGAGGAATAATATGACGAGAGGATAGAGAGTGCTTCTATTGAGGTTTGAAGTGTGAAAGCATTTGTTGAAGATGCACTTGGGGAAAAAAAGGAGTTAAATTACAAATTAAATTAAATGAATTAAAAAGCTTTTAATTCACGATTCATGAAAACTCATGTGCATTTCAGCTATGCTAGAGTACCACAGGAATGAGTCCGGAAACTTAGCACTTCCGGATCCATACGTGTAAAAGGCAATGTGATTTTTTTGTTTGTGTTTGTGTGTTTGAGCCAGATAATCTTCCCAAGCGAGGACCACTTCTATGACTTAAGAGTAAATAATGTGTTTTTTTCCCCACGCGATTTTCAGAAAACGCTTCAAAAGTCATCAAAGTGGTCCTCGTTTATGAAGATGATCTTGCTGAACACAACTGTTTCATAAACTTTTGTTAAACCACAGAACTTATTTCATGCATTTAACCTAAATTGCCATACAAAAATCCTATTGCCCTCTACATGTACGAACCAGACTTGCAGGGTAAGCCTGCAAAAATACGTCATCCTCCCTGCAGTACGTCTATGACCCCGCGTATCGGGTTTGATCCAGCCTGCATCTGAGCCCAATGAAAGAGACACTCGGTTTTCACAAAACAACATTTTCGCTTTGAAGATGGTCTTATGTCTGCAGTGAGTAAACAGAAAGACCCAGGGGGAATTATTCTTACAGCTTCCAACTCCATATATTCTAAAGAGTTGGCCACTGCAGAAAAGTTGGATTTTGTACTTTATTGCACACAGGCCAGTTCACAACAGGCTTTGAGCTTTGTTGTTGGATATCTGATGTTAAAAGAGAACAACACATAAAGACATTGAAAGTGGACTGTCAATATGACAATAATACGTTCACTGTTGGACATTTCAGCTGAATAAATGGAAATTTTAAATAAAAATGAGTAGGAGAATTGTGTGCTTGAAATCTGAAAAAATTAAAAAATTAAAGGAGTTTCCTATAGTAGAGGAAATACTCGAATGGATCGGTTCATACTTCTTACCAGGTTTCCGCCTTTCAGGAATGCATTTCCTAGAAAGAGGGTGCCGCCGTCACGGCCCCTGTCACTTCCCCACCCTGAGGAAGTCCTGGAAGGCAGGGAATCAGCCTGGGGGTCAGGGGTCAGGGGTCAGGGGCAACGGCCTCCAGCTGGGAAGTTGTGGAGGATCACTGTTGTCTTCTTCACCAGCTCATCCGCATTTTCTGGCCACACTTCATTCACAGCAGAGATGCATCCCCCATTGTGCTGCCATGATCCTGGAGGTGTCCTGAAGGTATAAGTTATCCTTTATTTATCCCCTTGGGGGGAAATTCATCCTCTGCATTTGACCCATCCTCTACTAGGAGCCTTCCTAGAACTAGGAGCAGTGGGCAGCCACTGTGCAGCGCCCGGGGACCAACTCCAGTTATTTTAGCCAGTGCCTTGGTCAGAGGCACTGACAGGAGTATTAACCCTAACATACATGTCTTTCTTTGATGGGTATCTGATGGGTCATATTTTAACTGCTGTCTGAAGAGCTGGGATCGTAGAAAAATGCTTAAAAGAGGTATTTTGTCAAAGGAAAGTCATGTGATTTTGGCCCAAGATGTTTAGCATTTAGCAGACTGGCTCTCCCCACATCATGTCAATATGGACAGCAATCATCTTTAACTTGACTAAAACAATAGTCTGAATAAGAAATTCCCTCAAAACACCATCTTCTGATCACAATGGAGTAAGCAGAATGACAATAAGATGGGGAGTATTCTGATTTAGCATGACTCTTCGCGGGTATTTGTGACACAACTGGCAATGAAACTGCATGAGCCTCTCCCAAAGGTCAGACACTGTGTCTCGTCTCCATCACTGTCACCTGAAGGCACCTTCATCCAGGCCCGGCGTTGGAGGCGGGTCAGACCGGGCCAGGCCCGCCCATTTCCCGTCTTTGCCCGGCCAGATAATGTGTGTGTGTAAAAAAAGGGAAAAACGACACTTGCACATAAATCTTTAGAGAGATTTACATGCAACGTAAAAACCAAAAAATAAATATACTGTAACTGAATCAAATACATGCCATATATAGGCTATTTTATGATTGACATACATTTAGACCTATCACAAATCATGTCAAAGCATGTCATTAGTGCGAGCTTTCAAGCAAGTTAGTAGATGGGTGGGTCAAAACACCCAGAGAATTTAAAATGTACAGCTGTGATTGGCTTGGAACTTTTCCGGAGTTTGAGGGCTCTGCCTCTGTCTGTCTATGCAGTGGTTCTCAAATGGAGGTCCGCGGACCCCCAGGGGTCCGTGGCACTTTGCCAGGGGGTCCGCGAAAAGTTTTCAGGTAAAAAAATAAAAAATAAATAATAATAATAATAATAAAAAAAAATGCTACATGTTACTTATTCCTTCTCAAACTACTTCCAGCATGGTACTACATGCACTACATGGTGCTAGTCTATCAAAATATCTTGGCTGTCATTGATTGTGTTGCATAGTGGTTTTCTGTACTGTTGACAAATTGTGATATTGTAAGTCGCTTTGGACAAAACGAAAGCGTCTGCTAAATGACGTAATGTAAATGTAATGTAATAAAAAAAATATATATATATAGCCTATATTTTTTTTACATATACAACATAGTTCAACGAAAATAGTTTATGCTTTAAATCTAAAATGGTTCATGGATTACATTCTAATAACAAACATATCAAATTAAAAGTCAAGCACGTTACCGTGGAAACAATTAAGCTTAGCCCAAAATCACAAATCGGAATGAGGGGGTCCCCGGTATATTTTCTATCTTGTAAGGGGTCCTTGGCTGAAAAACATTTGAGAACCTCTGGTCTAGCACTAGGCCTATACTGAGTCATTCCTCACATTCAGGAATGTTTTCCCACAGGGTTTAATGGTCTGCTACCTGACAGGCTCAGGCTAACAGCCATGCCTCCTCTCTCCCATTAGTAACAACTCCGCCATTGCTCTGGACTGGAGAACTTACCAAAGTGATGCTGTACTACTGTGAGCTTGAGTTGTGAGCTGTGGAGCCGCCTAAACATGTCACTAAAATTAGCTCCGGAGTAAAACATGACCCCTGATTAAAACTTGTTCAACCCGACTTGCAATTAGCTATAGGAAACATTTTGTAGTAAAGCACAACTAAAGACACTCACACTGTCATGATGTCAGAAGTAACATCAATGTAAACTGCTGTGCAAGTTAAGATGAATTGATATGGGGAGGAAAAACCCACAGCTTGTTTGGAGAGGAAAACACCCCCACTGTACTTTTAAACATTGGAAACAGTCACTCTGAGTTGATCTTTGCAGCCTGGGGTCTTTCTTCCATGATAAACCTCTGTCTCAACTCCAAATACACATATACCAATACATCTTTTGGAGGTTTTTCCACAGTATAAATGAAGTTTTTATTATGTGTTATGTTGTGCAGGCAGTAATGCAACACTACTCTGTGTCATTTCATTTGAGTATTTTGTAAAAGCTGGTATTGCTTTAAACATTCATCCCTTCTTCTCTCATCTAGTCGACTCAGAAAATAAAAGTCTCCTTTATTTATCCAGGAAGGTCCCATTGAGGTACAAGAACGTCTCCAAGACCAAGGAGATCATTGTGGACTACAGGAGAGGGGGGGGCACACACCCCCCAATCACCATCAACGGCACAGTGGTGGAAAGGGTGGACAGCTTCAAGTACCTGGGAGTCAACATCCACCAGGACCTGACCTGGGCCGGCCACACCGCCACTGTTGTCAAAAAGGCCCAACAGCGAATACACGGACTCAGGCGCCTGAAGAAGTTTGGGCTAAGGAAAGAAATCCTCAGGGACTTCTACAGAGGCACCATTGAAAGCCTGCTGACTGGCTGCTTCACCGCCTGGTACGGGAACTGTACCACCATGGACCGCAGGGCGCTACGGAGGGTGAGGCGCGCGGCCCAGCACGTAACAGGAGACGAGTTGCCAGAACTGCACGAACTGTATAACCAGCGGTGCCTCAGGAGGTCCCTGAAGATCATCAAAGACACAAACCATCCCCACAACAGCCTGTTCTCCCTGCTACCCTCAGGGAGGAGATACAGGGTTCCAAAAGCACGCACAAATCGCTTGAGGAACAGTTTCTTCCCGCAGGCCACGAGACTCCTTAACATACACAAATAGTGTAGTAGTCGTACCGTACCGTACTGCAGCTGCTACCATTATGTATGCCTAATGTTTAATTGTATGTCTAACAAGGTACATGCTATTTGCACCTGTATGTCAATTACGTTGAATTTAAAATGTCTGAACACGTCTAACGTATGCACAATGCCTAATGTTTAATTGTATGTCTAATAAGGTACATGCTATTTGCACTGTATGTCAAATACGTCGAATTAAAATGTCCGAACATGTCTAACGTATGCACATGACATGTGCACCTATGTGCAATGAATATGTCACTGACTTGTCTTATCGCTATTCTGCCTCATTGCCTATTGCTGCTTAGTATTGCTTATTGATGCCTATTTCTTATTGCCTATTGCTCATTGCTTGTTGCCTATTTGTACTATGTCGTAAACGGAGTCCACAGCACAAGAATTTCACACGTGATACTTGTACCATGGAGTGACAATAAAAATCTTGAATCTTGAATCTTGAAGATCTCTTCTTCCAGGGAGCCCTCCTGGTCAAGAAGGCAGCAAAGACATTCGAGTTTTCGGAAGTTCTACCAGAGACGGAACCAGTTACATCATCATTACTAATTATCCAATGACAACCTGCCAAGGGGCCCTCCGCCAAAGACCTTTATCAATAAAATTTGTTAAAGCTGATTTGGTGTTGTGTGTAGTCTCTAAGGTACCCATTATGATGAACTCTATCACTGGTGAATTTGAAACAATTTTTTTTTATTCAGATTAAACACAAGAAAATGTATTCCTCAATGGGCTCTTAAAAACAAAACCGACGATAGAAAAGCACACCGCTTTGAACTCAATACAGGATAGCCTGATAAAGGCTATGCAAATACACCTCTGGTTGGTCCAATCTGATGTAGTTTCCACTGAGAACCCCCCCCCCCCCCCACTTTGCATTAAACTATTAATGTGCCGCCCCCCCCCCCACTTTCAATTAAACTAGTAATGTGCCCCCTCCCCCCCCCACTTTGAATATGGACATGAGTCCACATCTCATGAGTCCATCTCATGTAATACATGTAATATATTACTTTTAGCAGTAACTCAGTAATATAACTTATTACCTATAGGATTTCAGTAATATTTATAACAGTTACTTGGTCAAGTAACACAAGTTACAAGTTGAGTTAAACAATTTTTTTTATCAAAGCACATAATAAAGATAGTCATTTCCTAATCAAACTGTGTTTTCATGCACTATAGATGACAACAACAAAGGAAAAGGATAACATTTAGAATTTTGGATTGATTACACTGACATCAAGGCATCTTTGACATATGTCAAACATTGTGCATTGTCAATCATTGTGCTTCTCTCGCTAGCTCCTCATAAAAATCAGCATAGCAAACTGGCATCATTAGCTTTAGCCCCTTAAATGAGAATTACTATTCGATCACTTCAAACAGCCAACAACAGTCATTGGCTACAACTAATGAACTCAACTATAATCACTTATATGACTGTGAACAGATGTCAAAACTTTTGACCAACTTAAAAAAAAAGACAGCAGCAGCTTGTGAAAGAGCGCCACCCAGTGGAGGAGATAATGTGCTTACACACCTCAATTTGGTGCAAAACGCTGCAAAACGTGACTGTTCCAAGTTTCCATTTTTGACTACAGATGGAAATTAAATGGTTACTCTCCTGTGTGGACTATCATGTGTCTCTTCACATCTCCTTTCTGACCAAAACCTTTACCACAGAGAGAGCAATTAAATGGTTTATCTCCTGTGTGGACTATCATGTGTCTCTTCAAGTCTCTTTTACCACCAAAACCTTTACCACAGACTGAGCAATTAAATAGTTTATCTCCTGTGTGGACTATCATGTGTGTCTTCAAGGATCCTTTCTGACTAAAACCTTTACCACAGACTGAGCAATTAAATGGTTTATCTCCTGTGTGGACTATCATGTGTAACTTCAAGTGTCCTTTATAACCAAAACCTTTACCACAGACTGAGCAATTAAATTGTTTATCTCCTGTGTGGACTATCATGTGTGTCTTCAAGGATCCTTTCTGACCAAAACCTTTACCACAGACTGAGCAATTAAATTGTTTATCTCCTGTGTGGACTATCATGTGTCTCTTCAAGGATCCTTTACGACCAAAACCTTTACCACAGAGAGAACAATTAAATTGTTTATCTCCTGTGTGGACTATCATGTGTCTCTTCAAGGATCCTTTATGACCAAAACCTTTACCACAGAGAGAACAATTAAATTGTTTATCTCCTGTGTGGACTATCATGTGTCTCTCCAAGTCTCCTTTCTGACCAAAATGTTTACCACAGAGAGAGCATTTAAATGGCTTCATGTGTGGGGGCTCTGGGTCCTCCTGGTCCAGACTGGAGCTCCACTCCTGCTGCTCAGGGGGAACCTCTTCTTTACTGACCAACAGGAGGTCTGGTGGTGACACACACACACACACACACACACACACACACACACACACACACACACACACACACACACACACACACACACACACACACACACACACACACACACACACACACACACACACACACACACACACACAATTTCAATGAGATCCATGATAGGTATGGGATGGAACAATGAAATGACCAAATTATATATATATATATTTTTTTACAGTGCACCTGAACGCAACGTGCAAGATACCCACTGAATAAGTGTCCAAATGTTCATGTCATTCTGGCCAATACTCCACTTCTGTTATAGCATTTCAGTCTGGAATATGGAATATCTTTCAATAATCTATGATTTAGCTGCTAAATTGTCAAATACTGCCGTCTGCTCGCTACCCAGGCACTTATGTACGTACTTAACCTAACTAACTTAGCCTAACTAACTATCCGGTGTGCACAACATT
This sequence comes from Poromitra crassiceps, assembly GCF_964638095.1. Classification (NCBI taxonomy): domain Eukaryota; kingdom Metazoa; phylum Chordata; class Actinopteri; order Beryciformes; family Melamphaidae; genus Poromitra; species Poromitra crassiceps. The sequence goes on along the minus strand of NC_139651.1, from coordinate 15,955,540 downwards.
GTCAGACTAAACTCTGGCTGACACCCCAAAAACCTACAATCCGCTACAGAAAAATGTATATTGTTTGTTTATTAACTGGCCCCTGGCCTCCTATCATTTCACGAAAGTGGCCCCCCGGGCAAAGCAAGTTGAGTATCCCTGACCTAGGGTCTCTAGGGCTGTCCCGATTCGTGGACGTCATCGACTATGAAAATACGTTGATTTGCATAACGTGCGTCGATGCATCGCACAAGTGAAGCAGAGATAAGTAATACACAAGATAGCTCCGTTCCAAAATGAGACTTCAAAATCCAACTTTTTAATGGCTTCTGTGGTGGTTTAGACTTGCGTTGAATCAATTTTGCTTTGGAAAAAAAAAAAAAAAACTGCGGAAGCCGGCTAGGTAGTGAAGGTGGCAGCGCCCGTCATAGCATGGATTGTTATTCCCAAGCGACAGGAAAAGCTGCATCTACAAAATCTCGTCCATGATCATGTAAAAGTGTCAGCACCGTGCGTCTGCAGCAGACAGCACGGTGCTGTCTGCAGCAGACAGCACCGTGCTTCTCCAGCAGACAGCACCGTGCGTCAGTCCTCTTTAACATACTCTTTGTCCATGCAGATTAGGATTATCAACAATGTGTTTGTTAGTAGTAGTAACGTTTAGTCACTTAAATTCATGTAAGTTCAATCATTTCAATGACTTTCCTTGCCCCACACTAATGAAAACATGTATTTGCCAGTGGTGATCTTAACGGCATATTACTCCAGTTTGAACATGAATCTTCCTTTCTTCTTCCACAAGCGAAAAACACAGAAGGGCTGACAGTGGCTGCATTTCCCAAAAGCTTCTTAGCGCTAAGAAGCTTCTTTAACCCTTCTTAAGGCCCCTAAGAAGCAAACGCGTTTCCCAATTGCTTCTTAGCCTAAGATGATCTTTCGTTACGAAGGCATGCGTTTCCCAAAAGCTTCTTAGCGCTAAGAAGCTTCTTTGACCCTTCTTAAGGCTCCCGTAAGAAGCCAACGCGTCCCGATTGCTTCTTAGCCTAAAATGATCTTTCGTTAAGAAGGCTGCGTTTCCCAAAAGCTTCTTAGCGCTAAGATGATCTTTCGTTAAGAAGGTTTTGTAAGAAGGGTCTGGGGCATTCTTAACACCTTCTTAATGACGAAACACTGGCAGATCCAGCCGCGTCAGGCAAAAGGAGATACTTGTGTCCACTGTTCCTCTTGTGTTTTTCCATTTTTCCTTTCTTTCATGCACCCTTTAGTGTTTAAAATTGGGGAACACTTGAAAATCTCCCCTGTATGTATGGTTACTTGTGTTTTAAATGTTTTACCGTAGGCTATATTCCTCTAATCAGAATGGATTCCTTTGATAATAAGAATGTTGTGGATTTATATAGCACCTTTCACAGAACCCAAGGTCACTTAAATTCTGTAGTGTTTCTCGCAATTTTGTTGTATGCTGTGTATATAAAGCAATTTGAACTGCAGTCCATGTCTGAAATAAATAATGTTTAATAGAAGTTCTTGTTTAACATGACCATGATTAGGTTATTCTACAACAGTGTTTCTCAACCACTGGGTCGTGGCCCACTGGTGGGCTCAGAGTGCCATCTAGTGGGCCGCAGAGGACCTCTCACATCGAGATGGTGGACAGCTCCAGTTAACTCATTGAGTGCCAATGACGACAGCTGTCGTCAATTCAAATACTGACGTAGAGTGCCAAAGATGACGATTGTCGTCAATTGCGTTTTTTGACGGTGGGACGTGGATCAATCCCTGATACATCTCTGGTACAACTATTGTAGCTATTGGAGGTCTATAACCTATTTTACAGAACCCTTAGGTGGCGACAGTGCTCTCCAGGTTAACAGAAAGGCAGAGAAAAACAGAGAATAAGTCGTTGGGGAAACGGAAATCGCATCGCATCCGTATGCATCGATATGCATGAAGCGTTTTAACGTTAGATGCGCCCGCAGCAGCCAATCTGCTCCCACAATTGAGCTCCTCCATGCCCGCTGCGACAGCCCATTCGCATGATCAGCCGTGGAGTTGTTTATTATTCTCAACTGGAAGCATAGGAGCCGGTGACAAACACACGCGGAAACGCTGTAAAAAAGCTGGATGTCGCGCATAGATGGTCGCGCACCCTTCACAGTGCAGAGCAAACTCAGCAGAGAGCCACCTCCCATAAGGAGGAGTGTGCAGTTGAGGCGGGGCGGGGCGGGGCAGGGGGGGGGGGGGGGGGCACGCAGAGCAGCACACAACACTGACCCAGACAGACCCAGGCAGCAGGACAGGGTTGGCAAACGCAAGCCAGAATATCCGATGCCCACCAACAGCAAAGACCAGCAAGAAGCTGCAACCAGCAGCGCACGCAGGGGCCAGCGCTGCTGGTTGCAGCTAAAAATATTATTCTGCCAAACAAAATTCCCTGGCCTTCACTGTTTTATTGAAGGAAATTATTTTTGAGGTGTGACTACATCAGAAAATTAGCTTCAGAGTCAGTGATGTGTTTGAAATGTTTAATTTCACAAAAGGGCCATTATCTCAGCTTCTAGAAAAAAACTGCTCTTTTTTGTTAAATCAAGCTATCTTCTCCGGCTGATAACGAAAGAACGGAAAATGATATCAATAAACCTGTTTTTGCTGATGATAGAAAAGAGTCTCATCATTCTTTTTGCGTGTTCATTGTTTACATAGTAATATCACACAATATTCTGTGGGCCTCGAGAAATCACTGAAAAAAGCTCTGAAACTCTGGCACTGGGAGCGTCCGTTCTCCAAAAGTGGCTGGCACTCAATGAGTTAAGATGCTTCTTAAGAGCCTTCTTTAGCGATGTGTTAAGAAAGGCTGTTAAGAAGGCGTTTGGGAAACACTTCTTTGGAGCCTTCTTAACTCCTTAAGAAGCTTCTTAACTCCTTAAGAAGCTTCTTTGTTGGGAAACGCAGCCAATGTCAGTGCCATTTGCAACTTTTTATCAGACATATTCTGTAGTAGCTATATGACGAAACCGTTTAAGTGAGTGAAATGGTAGGCAAACGCTGCTTAGACAACACCACTACTATTGTGAAGAAAGCCCACCAAAGACTTTTCCTTCTGAGGCAATTGAGGAAGTATGGTATTTCTGTGAAAGGCATGGTGCAGCTCTATAGAGCAGCAGTGAGACCTTCAGAGTCTCGGATGCGCGGTCCCTACAGCCACTGCAATGCTGACCTGACGACAACACCATGGCTGCACGCGATATACACGCTATCAATCACAATAAAACTGTACCCACCTCCGAGACAATGTTGTTATCCCTGGTGTGGGTGCCCTGGCACTCCCAAATAGTACGCACTTTCCAATACCGAGCCCTTTTTCACATGCCAGTGCCGAAGTTTTTAGGTGCTCCACAGCGCCGGAGGTATCGGTTCGGTGCTCAGTGGTTGGGAGGGTGTAGTGCAGTTTATACAATTTTGAGCATTGGCTCCGCCATGTGGAAAAAGTGCTCGGTACATTTCATACAAACAGTAGTGGAATGTATCACTCAAAAAACTGAAAGAGCAGGAGGGTTACCTTGGTTTGGCTTTTGCACTGTGGCATGTGGACTAAGAGCACTATGTATGGTCTGCTCAGATAGTCTGCTCAAGACTACCACTGCTGGCCTGCTGCAGGCCTGCATCTCAGGTGGAACAGCCTCATGTGGAGATGGAGCCATCTTATCTACAAAGACACACAAAAAAATTGTACTTTCAAAACTCAAAAGCAGCAACTCACCTGGTTAAAGTTGTGATAAACAAACAATACATAGACCTATGTGTAAGGCTACTGCAGGTGCAGAGCAGGACGACACGGTCGAGCATCGACGCATGTTCCTGTGCCAACACCAAAACGTCACGCGGAACATCCTCCATGAAGACATGTTACTATAACATCGCTGAATTAATTTCATTACAGACAACACAATTCAATTCCATAACTTTTCCAAAGCTTTCGTAGATTTTTACAAATTCAATTAACTTTTCCAGGCTGGAACAAAAGATTTTGAAACTCGGTGACTTTTCCAGGTTCTCCATGACTGTGGGAACTCTGATATTAATACTAAAGTACAGTCCAGATACTCCCAAAAATACTTAACTGTACTACTGTAATGAAGTATTATGACTTTTAGATTACACCACTGTTTCAGTGCCTGTACTTTTTCATGTTTAGTTGAATAAATAAGTTAAATCAGTAGTTCTACCTTTTATTTTTACACAATATGCAGGAATCTTGAAGTTAAATTCAATACCTTTCAATACTTTTTGACCTTTAAGACCTTTTCAATATATTCTAAGACCTGAACGCCACTTTGTCACATCAGCGATAGGCGTGTAAATCACAAGTTTCATCACGATACAATATTATATACAGTGTAGATTATGTACACTGTAGATTCTTTGGACAACGGTACAGTATATGATATTGGCTGATATCACAAAGTCTGCCACAATATGATTTGGATTCAATTCAGGGGTCTGCGATATGACACGATATAATATTCATTTACACAATCAGCTACGACATGAAGTGGAGGGTGTGATGACACTCAACAGAGTTCCCCTGCGGTCAAATCGTTTATCACCTGACTGAGGTTCACTAGTCTCCATCCAATCATCACTGTCTTCAGTTTCAGGTTCAGCAGAGTCTGAAGTCTTACCATCACTAGTTGGTTGTAAATCCTTAGCTGGATCTAAGTTCCTGGCTGGTTCTGATACTCCACGGTCCTCACCATCAGCTTCTGTTTTCATCTGTTCAGTTGAGATGCTGGCTAAAGACTCTGCCTCTCTGTTCTCCTCAGGTTGGCTTTGATGAAGGTGTGAGGACTGTTTCACTTCATCATCTTCACTCTTCACAGCGACAGGGTGATATAGTAGGCCTCCTCCTCCTTGAAGCTGTTCTCCCTCATGACTGGTCCAGAGTTCCCCCTGTTCCCCTTTTATGTTACTGATCAGCAGTTCCTCCTGTTCCTCTTTAATGTCTGGGGGCTCTGGGTCCCCCTTAAGCTGTTCTCCCTCCTGACTGATCAGCAGTTCCTCCTGTTCCTCTTTAATGTCTGGGGGCTCTGGGTCCCCCTTAAGCTGTTCTCCCTCCTGACTGGTCCACAGTTCCTCCTGTTCCTCTTTAATGTGCGGGGGGTCTGGGTCCTCCTCGTCCAGAATGGAGCTCCACTCCTGCTGCTCTGGGGGAACCTCTTTTTTATCGACCAACACTGGTGGTGGTATGACTGAAATACAGACATACACACGTTAAGGAAATCTGTGAATGCAAGTCAAACTAAACTTGTTGCTATTATTGCATCATTTCAATGAGATCCATGATAGGTATGGGATGGAACCATGTGGAAGCGGGCGAGCATACGAGTAACCTATAGCTAGTAACCTATAAATAACAACCTCGCAATTTTCCCGTTTGTTTTAGTGTAAAGAAATACAGGTAGGTATATTTGACAGTAAAACACATTTTTCACGTAATGTTATCTCAGCTACCATCAAACAAATGATCAAATCTGTAACTGTGCATTACAATTGATGCCAACCAACTGGGCAATTCTATATTCAAGGGTACTGAAAATAGTTTACCATTTAGTGATGAACAGAAAAGATGGCTACTTGATATTTCACTACTTGCTCCTGAAACCTGGTACCTCTAGCCTTCACTGGTACCAAATTTAGAGAGACCCGTAAGAATCTACCCAGTACTGTATTTGAGAAAATGATCCTGGAAACTAGAGGTTACATATTTGGTGTGTCAGAATTTGTGCATGGTCAGAGTCCATACAGGGATCACCTACATTTTATAGCATCCTTCATGATGTAAAAGAAAGTTCATACAAAAAATATTTCCTTTTCCTTTTCATTTGATTCTTCTCTCCTCCCCCCTCTTGATTTAAAAACGCAGTGAAATAGAAAACAGAAATGGGAAATTGAAATTGAAAGGAGAAGGCTACACAATAAAATTTGGGCTATTGCTAATATAAATGTTCACTAGAGACTATTCCTTGAGTTTAGAGGTGGTCCAATCGGATCAGCCGATAATGGCTCTATCGGCTTTGATCGGGGTTCTCAAAATAGCCGATCAAAGCAGGCTGATCAGATGCATTCCAGACAATTAACTGCATTCCAGACAATTAACTGTGCGCACCTAAAATGACTAAACTCCTCTGTCCCTCCCTCAATGTATCAGCAGCATACTGTAGATCCTCTGTCTCTCCCTGCCTCCCTCAATCACACACACACAGTTTAGACCTTAGATACACACACACCCACCCGCTTCCTTCAGTCTCTGTGGTTAGTTTTCACAACTCCCCATTGTGTGTGGTCATGCCCAAATCCCCCCCACCCCCTCTCTACTCTACACCTGGAGGTGCTCCACATGTATGAAAGCCACACATGCGTCATGTCTGAAAGGGTACACTTCACGTACCGGGACGGCATTAGCTCGGGAGGTAGAGCAGGTCGGCCAATGACTCAAGGGTTGGCGGTTCGAATCCCGCTCCCTCCCAGCTGTTGTCGTTGTGTCCTTGGGCAAGACACTTAACCCTCATTGCCTCGTATGAATGGGTATGAATGTCTATGAATGTTGGTGGTGGTCGGAGGGGCCGTAGGCGCGAAATGGCTGCCACGCTTCCGTCAGTCTTCCCCAGGGCAGCTGTGGCTACATCACCCGTAGCTTACCACCACTGGTACGAATGGTGTGAATGAATAATGATTCCTGTGAAGCGCTTTGGGTGTCTAGAAAAGCGCTATATAAATCCAATCATTATTATTATTATTATTACGTATCATCAGGGGCAGGCTCAGTGGGAAGCAACCCTCACCTGATCCGGAGTTCATGTCTGAAAGTCAGTGGCTTCTCTCTCTCTTCATGGATCGCTTCCTTCAGTCTTTCATGGATCTTGCAGTATGCAGCGCGCACACTGCTACATGTCACAGAGGCAGAGGTCGCTGCAGGGTCACGCCCACTGAGTGGAAGCAAGACTGAGCTTGAATGCAGTAATCAGCCTGATGACTGACACCTGCTGCTCAGGGAGGAACCTGCTGAATGTTTTGACACACACATAGTCCTGATTGAGGGGGCGTGTTCCAGTGGGAAAGTGACCTCTGTGACCTCTATACTGCCGTGCCGCTTCCGCGTTGCGCGCCACAGAATTAGTTTGTTTAAACAAAATGGACATCAGAAAGTTTTTAGTAAAAGTCCAGGAGAAAACATCAAGCCAGCAAGGCCAGCGTCGTCAACAAAGTGCTGAGGACCGTGTAGAACCTACAGACGATGCTGCAGCAGCTACCTCTGGTGAGTGGACTATTTTCATGTTACTGTATTTATCTTTTCTGCTGTTCAGAGGTCAGTCAGTGTTGTTGGACAAGCATAGGGCCTATAATGCTGCTGTTGTTCTCTCATGCTGTTTATCTGTAAGCTTTGCACAAAACACAGTGCTGTTGATTGATTGTGCGCTGTCACTGTGCGCCTTTTATATAATGTTGATCATCATGCTGTGTTGTTGATTTGGGCATATTTGCACACGTGACGTGTGCGCCGCTGTGCGCTATTACGCAATGCTTTTGATCATGCTGTTTTGTTGATTTGGCAATATTTGCGCACGTGAGCGCCGCTGTGCGCTTTTACGCAATGCTGTTGTGTTGATCATGCTGTGTTGTTGATGTCATGTCATGTGTCAATGTATGTGGACTAACTCAGTCCACATACATTGACACACCCTTTGCCTTTGGCATCGATGGTTTTCGCCCTATAGGCTGAATTTGGTGTGTGTGTGTGTGTGTGTGTGTGTGACGTGTGTGTGCTTTCAATCGCAAACAATACCACATACCGTAAAATATATTTTCAGTTTCTTCCCCTGGCTGAACCTTACCCACACCTGAACATGGTATCTCTGCTCTACATGGAATACAACATACGGACTTAAGTGTTGTTTTAAGTTGTTGAGTAATGACTCTTAGCAGCTTAAACATCTTTATCCCTCTCAACGGGTAATTATAAGACAGGGAGTCGTATGTTATCTTCACGAGAGATGAGAAAAAGCAAACTCGGTTGTTTCTGGTGTGTGTGTGAGAGAGAGAGAGAGAGCGCGAGAGAGAGATATAGTCTGAGTATGGAGTTATGCATGTATCTGTCCTCATCCTTGTAACAGTAGTTTGTCTTGCCACGCACGCACGCACGCACGCACGCACACACACACACACACACACACACACACGGCGGTCTGTTTAAATACGGCCTCCTCTCACTCTGATCTTTGCTCCACCTACGCTGCTTCATACCACTGCTGCTGGCAACTGCTTTGCCTCCACCACCCCAGCCTCCACCTTTCTAGCTCAGAGTCTGCATGGCTCAAAGGCTAAACATGTATTCTAGCTCAGAGTCTGCATGGCTCAAAGGCTAAACATGTATTCTAGCTCAGAGTCTGCATGGCTCAAAGGCTAAACATGTATTCTAGCTCAGAGTCTGCATGGCTCAAAGGCTAAACATGTATTCTAGCTCAGAGTCTGCATGGCTCAAAGGCTAAACATGTATTCTAGCTCAGAGTCTGCATGGCTCAAAGGCTAAACATGTAGTCTAGCTCAGAGTCTGCATGGCTCAAAGGCTAAACATGTATTCTAGCTCAGAGTCTGCATGGCTCAAAGGCTAAACATGTATTCTAGCTCAGAGTCTGCATGGCTCAAAGGCTAAACATGTATTCTAGCTCAGAGTCTGCATGGCTCAAAGGCTAAACATGTATTCTAGCTCAGAGTCTGCATGGATCAAAGGCTAAACATGTATTCTAGCTCAGAGTCTGCATGTCTCAAAGGCTAAACATGTAGTCTAGCTCAGAGTCTGCATGGCTCAAAGGCTAAACATGTATTCTAGCTCAGAGTCTGCATGGCTCAAAGGTTAAACATGTAGTCTAGCTCAGAGTCTGCATGGCTCAAAGGCTAAACATGTATTCTAGCTCAGAGTCTGCATGGCTCAAAGGCTAAACATGTATAGCTAGCTCAGAGTCTGCATGGCTCAAAGGCTAAACATGTAGTCTAGCTCACAGTCTGCATGGCTCAAAGGCTAAACATGTATTCTAGCTCAGAGTCTGCATGGCTCAAAGGCTAAACATGTATTCTAGCTCAGAGTCTGCATGGCTCAAAGGCTAAACATGTATTATAGCTCAGAGTCTGCATGGCTCAAAGGCTAAACGTGTATAGCTACCTCAGAGTCTGCATGGCTCAAAGGCTAAACATGTATTCTAGCTCAGAGTCTGCATGGCTCAAAGGCTAAACGTGTATAGCTAGCTCAGAGTCTGCATGGCTTAAAGGCTAAACATGTATTCTAGCTCAGAGTCTGCATGGCTCAAAGGCTAAACGTGTATAGCTAGCTCAGAGTCTGCCTGGCTCAAAGGCTAAACATGTATTATAGCTCAAGAGTCTGCATGGCTCAAAGGCTAAACATGTATTCTAGCTCAGAGTCTGCATGGCTCAAAGGCTAAACATGTATTCTAGCTCAGAGTCTGCATGGCTCAAAGGCTAAACATGTATTCTAGCTCAGAGTCTGCATGGCTCAAAGGCTAAACATGTATTCTAGCTCAGAGTCTGCATGGCTCAAAGGCTAAACATGTATTCTAGCTCAGAGTCTGCATGGCTCAAAGGCTAAACATGTGTTCTAGCTCAGAGTCTGCATGGCTCAAAGGCTAAACATGTAGTCTAGCTCAGAGTCTGCATGGCTCAAAGGCTAAACATGTATTCTAGCTCAGAGTCTGCATGGCTCAAAGGCTAAACATGTATTCTAGCTCAGAGTCTGCATGGCTCAAAGGCTAAACATGTATTCTAGCTCAGAGTCTGCATGGCTCAAAGGCTAAACATGTATTCTAGCTCAGAGTCTGCATGGCTCAAAGGCTAAACATGTAGTCTAGCTCACAGTCTGCATGTCTCAAAGGCTAAACGTGTATAGCTAGCTCAGAGTCTGCATGGCTCAAAGGCTAAACGTGTAGTCTAGCTCAGAGTCTGCATGGCTCAAAGGCTAAACATGTAGTCTAGCTCAGAGTCTGCATGGCTCAAAGGCTAAACATGTATTCTAGCTCAGAGTCTGCATGGCTCAAAGGCTAAACATGTAGTCTAGCTCAGAGTCTGCATGGCTCAAAGGCTAAACATGTATTCTAGCTCAGAGTCTGCATGGCTCAAAGGCTAAACATGTAGTCTAGCTCAGAGTCTGCATGGCTCAAAGGCTAAACATGTATTCTAGCTCAGAGTCTGCATGGCTCAAAAAGTATGCATTCCATGTCTTGCTTGTCATGTCTGTTACTCACTATGGCTTTAAATGAATCTGGAATCTCTGTGTGCCGGAGCTGTGCCACGTTCAGCACCTCGGACAGCTCCTCTGCCACAGACAGAGGGGGGATGCGCTGGCCTGTGCTCCAGTGACCGTGTCAGTTATATCTGTCAAATCTCATTTACACTTTTTGCACTGAACCCAAACCACAAGAAGACTCATTTGAATGGAGTCAACGGAGCCCATACAGAAATGTCTTTGTATTTTTCTCGTATCTTGTTCTTGCACAAAACAATGAGAGGAAAATAAGAAAATGCTTGAAATTGACGAAACGTACGCCGACGGCCGTCTGTTCTCACCCCACGTGTGCCGTCGATGAATTGCAAATTATTATTTATGTAAACTACCTGTTGACGTTGCTGCAATTCTTTCGTCACCCACAGAGGATCCGTACTACTCACAGATGAGTTAATAAACCAGCTCCAGGCTTCCTCTCCACACCTCCTCCGCTCGTCACTTGTATCAGGTGGCATCTGTGGTCTCCCCGGTCTCCATCTGTTCCTCCTCTCGCTGCCCCGCGGGGAAGCGTCGCTCAGATCACCCGAGACTTTGGCTCGCCGTCTGGGGGGGGACGATGAACGAGACACCGCACAGCTTCCTACACAGACACCGATAAATACGCTCAAACACACACGCCCGCCATTTTGGCAGCGCGCGCCCTCCTTCGACACACAAGCGCCCTTCATTTACGGCATTGAACAAAACACAGTATACACACTTTTGAGGAGGACAGACTATCCGTTGCCACAAAGCGATGTGTCTGTAGTTTTTAGTGTATTTCTGCATCCTCCTACTGGTGGTGGTGCTGTGCGTCCTGCGTCCTCCTACTGGTGGTGGTGTGCGTCTGCGTCCCGGTGGGAGAGTTTGCTGGCGTTTCCATGGAGATTTTGTGCAGGGGGCTTGTTGTTATGTTGTGATGGATGCTTGTGTACGGTTGGTTAGCCAATCACGAGGGCCCCTGAGTGATCCCGCCCCGCCCAGCGGCACTGGCTGCTGCTCTCTAAATGGCCCTCAGATTAATTCAGCTTGTCATAAAACATAACGGCTTTGTTTTCCTCTCAATGCTCCATGTTTTCTCCCCTGGTTCCTCCAATTCAGACCAATTATGTTCCTCTCTCTCTTTCTAGGCAGCAGCACACAGCTGTTTAGTGATAGGCAGCATCACACAGCTGTTTAGTGATAGGCAGCAGCACACAGCTGTTTAGTGAAACACACGTTTCTCTGCCATCACACTGGGCATCAACACTAGCGGGAGGCTTCTCCCATGCACTCCCGCAAATAAGTAATGTTATGCGCAGCAAAGTTACATCTTACCGAGAGGGAGAGAGAGAACATCCATGATCGCTAACAGCTAGCTATGCTAATAACTAGCTAGCCGTTCAGAAACGCATGTAAACAGCCGTGTGATTAGTGAGAACGTCAGTAAAATAAGGAGAGAGCTGCAGGGGCTTATGCAGAACTAGTGCACGATTAAGTGCACAGTGGGGATGACCCGCTGTGATGAAGAATATAGCGAGATTAACAAGGTTGATAGCAAAACACTGTCGGCTGCCATCAGCAGCACCTCCAGGCTTCAACTAGCGTTTAGCCTGTCACATGACGCCTTCATGGTCCCTCGATAAAGTCTGCAGAAATATGCACGTTACCTCACACTCTCTCAAGAAGCGGCACGCGAGTGTGGCGTTTAAGGCCGTCTGTCGCTACAAAATAAATAAACGGGGTGTATCATTGTATTACTGGACAGACATGTAACTAACTTTGCCAGTCTGAGCCATCTTCTATGTGCTGTAACACAGTGCAGTTTCTATTTTTCTGGTGTTTCTTTTTTACATGTTTGGGACAGGCAAATGTCTCAAAATGTTTTATTTTTTTGTAAAGATAATTTTATTTCAAATTGTTTTATTTATTTAGTTTTAATATATTTTAAATTGTAACATATTTCATGTATTTTAGTCTGTGATACGTGAAACCGTGGTATTTTTGTCCAAGGTTATCATACCGTCAAAAACTCATGCCGGCACATCCCTAGATACCTCTTGTTTATTATATCGCAATCACAATCGCAATCGCAATATTGTCCACCCTAATCGCTAATCGCACCTTTCCCCCAAATCGTGCAGCACTATTATCAATGCTTAATTAGGGGTTAAAGCCTGTAGGGCTGGAACCCCCTTTCTGCCATTTTGAATTTCATGCTGCAAAAACTGTTTTTCGCAGTTTCTCCTGTGATCCAATCTCACCAACATGTTTCACACAGCACGTATGGACTTCCTAGATTGCAGCTCTTTACGAGGAATTTTGAAAATGGCTGTGATGACGCACATAATGGTTGAACTCCCAAGAGACTCAATTGTCCCATGCTGGAGATACAGGCACCTGTTCAATTTGTCACTCCAAAATACACACGCAAAATGTGTGAAGTCGAAGTTGTACTGACATGAATTTTTTTTGCTTTTATCATGTCCTATTTCTTTGTGCTGTGCTAAAAAAAAAAACAGCACCATTTTTAGAGTGTGTGCTGGAATGTTTTGCTATGAAGCAGCCCTCTCAGCCATCTGTTGAGAAACATTTCTCTTTTGGTAGAGTCGTTTTCTGACAGACACGGCCAGGGCCAGAAACTCTCCTCTACCTCTTAGCAAGACGAAGAGCCCACGGTGACAGCGCCGTGGCCCGCGATGCTGCTTTGTAAATGATGCGTATCTAAAAACAAGATATTCACTGTGGGAGACAAAGAGGCTATTGTGATTTATGGTTTTCCACTAAAATGCATTTTGGCAAACCCGGCGGCTGCAGCCTTTTTAGCATTAGTCTCTATATTCCTATTCCCCTACTCTAGAGATCTACAATATTCAGATGTAGAAGCAAGACTCGGAGTAACGGATATCAGGCGCTATATTGTTTCAGTGGGCTTTGTGGGGTGGGACCCCCTAGATTAGAATTAGGGGTACCCAAATCGTCGAATGATGAGCTTATACACCGTGCCTGGCTGGTTCAGGTAATTTTGATTATTAAATGTAGGATTTGTTATTTTTGACTTACGTCATGAGGCTGCCGCTGAATTCAAACCATATTCAGATTAAATCAGTCCAGTCTGTGTGATGAAATCAGTCCAGTCTGTGTGATGAAATCAGTCCAGTCTGTGTGATGAAATCAGTCCAGTCTGTGTGATGAAATCAGTCCGGTCTGTGTGATGAAATCAGTCCGGTCTGTGTGGTGAAATCAGTCCAGTCTGTGTGATGAAATCAGTCCAGTCTGTGTGATGAAATCAGTCCAGTCTGTGTGGTGAAATCAGTCCAGTCTGTGTGATGAAATCAGTCCAGTCTGTGTGATGAAATCAGTCCAGTCTGTGTGATGAAATCAGTCCAGTCTGTGTGGTGAAATCAGTCCAGTCTGTGTGGTGAAATCAGTCCAGTCTGTGTGATGAAATCAGTCCAGTCTGTGTGATGAAATCAGTCCAGTCTGTGTGATGAAATCAGTCCAGTCTGTGTGATGAAATCAGTCCAGTCTGTGTGATGAAATCAGTCCAGTCTGTGTGATGAAATCAGTCCAGTCTGTGTGGTGAAATCAGTCCAGTCTGTGTGATGCACTAGATGAGAACGAGGCACCAGGATACCAAAACACACGCCCGAGGTTCCATTTTTCTCCAAAAGTCTGTGAACGCTTGCATAGCTGAACTTTTGGAGTTGTCAGCTCATCCAGATTTGAACTAATCTGCCAAAGTCATCATTCTGCTGTAACTGACGTACACTGAATCCATTTGGCTGAATCATTTCTTTCTTTACTTTTTCTTTGCTATTCTTGGCTTTTGCTCAACCTTTTCGATAAAACGCTCAAATCCGTAATGTCTTAAGCTGAGTATAGCTCTTTGTTGATGATTCGTTTCAATAGCTTCTGTCCCTATTGGCTTCCCCTCTCAAATTGCTTTCCTGGAGTCTTGTTTCGTTGCCCAGGGTGCCCAGAGAGGGTTGTGGAGCTTCATCAGAACAGGAAAGAGACTTGTCCTCATTCAAACTATCGTGAATTAAGCGTTCACATTTCCCTCACATATAAGCATCAAAAATGACACTTTACATGACGGTACACAAATGACAGATTAATAACTGTAATAGACATAATCAGAAAGTGTTTTTATAAGTAATTTGGTAATTAAAAAGTAATTTATAAGTAGGGGATTGGGCTGGTCTTCTACTATTGGCTGGTCTTGTTGTCAGGTGATATCACCACCTGTTACTCTATTGAAGGTGACATCACATGGCCGTTGGACCAGCCAATAGCAGAAGGTGTTTTCGCATCATTTGGTATCGCATCAGCTCCGCTCAACCCGCTTGGAACAATAGCATTTTTTTGTAGCAGATTGTAGGTTTTTGGGGTGTCAGCCGGAGTTTAGTCTGACAATGTTCTGCACACCGGATAGTTAGTTAGGTTAAGTACATACATAAGTGCCTGGGTAGCGAGCAGACGGCGGTATTTGACAATTTAGCTGGAGCTCGCTCAAACTTTATTTCATGTTAGTTTTTATTGTGAATTACATTCTAATTCTGAAAGGATCGCGATTCTTAATGCCACGATTCCTGGATCGATTCTAAACTCCCAAGAATCGATTCTTAAAATCGTAAAAAAAAAATCGTTTTTTTTTACAGTGCACCTGAACGCAACATGCAAGATACCGGCTGAATAAGTGTCCAAATGTTCATGTCATTTGTGTACTGTACTGCCACGGTGCCACCACCTCTTGCACTTAAGAACTCTGGTTAATGTATTCCCCCCAAAATCTATAAATCCTTCTCAAAGTCTACAGATCCCCCCCCCAGCCTATAAATCCATCTTATCTGAAGAACATAAGGGGGGAATTCCCCCCTAGTTTGCAAAATGAATTTAGGCCCTGACTGTAATACAGAAGTTGAATTTGAAGTTCAGCATTAATTCATTTGTCATTTTTTGTCTTATATTTACCTTTGTGTGTTATTGCAATATAAAACTACATAATTGAGAATCGATTCTAGATTCTGGAATCGAGAATCGTTGGAATCGAGAATCGTGACCCCAGGAATCGGAATCGGATCGGATCGTGGCTTAGCCGGATCGGAGCACCCCTAATCCAAAGAGATACTGCATATAGTTTGATAACATGCCTGCTTTGTGCTATGAAAAACATAGTCTGATTTATGGTCTATCTGTTTTACTCAAATTGGGACCATTGATGAAATGAACATCATGCTGTATTGAAGAAGACTTCACCTGTTAGAAATGCGTAAATCATTTACGACTCATTCACGAGGCTTTCTGCATCCCCTAATCTCAAGTGTAAACACATTCATCACACATAAATGTGTTACATAAAGCCGTCCTCTCTCTGGCAGCAGCGTCATATATCAGCGCTCTGTCAGGCACCTTGTGCTCTGAATGGAAACATGCCCGCGGTGCCCGCGTTGTGCACGAATATGACACGCCCACAGACGTCCCGCTAAACGAGCCGGCGCACCTCGGGCGTATTGTGGACTGAACACAGACGCACAAGGTGCGTGCCAGAGCGCTGATGTATTACACAGCCAGAATGAGAACGTGTTGGTTAAATACAAGGGGGGTAGCTCCGTTTGGTCCACAAACCAATGGGTCGCCCCCTGCAGGCCATTTGAAAGAATGCAGGTTTAAGACACTTCCTTATTTGCTTCAATTTTCAACAACAACAACAACAACAATAAAATACACCTGTGATTGTCAGTTAAAGGTATGCGCTCAGTAGGTAGGAAGCAGTTAAAGGAAATGGAATGGAAAGGAACATGTGAAACACGTTCAATCAGAAGGATATCAACTTTCAACCATTGTTTGAGAAGCAAAACCATTTTCACTGTTTGGTCCCGTGAGGTAAACAAGGTCATAAAACCAGAAGTAAATCCATAATTAGGACTCGGGCACACATAACACATAGAATGTGTCAGGAGATACGTAGGTACGGTGGCGCAGTCGGTAGCGCTGTTGCCTCACAGTTAGAAGGTCCTGAGTTCGATTCTCGCCTGGGACACTGTGGGCGCTGTCGTTGTGACCCCCCCCATATCTTCAGTGCCTACTACTGCCCAGGTGGGTTATCTCGTCGTAAGGGCCTTTCTCTCTGTGTGGAGTTTGCATGTTCTCCCCGTGCTCCCCCCAGGGGGTTCCTCCGTATATAACCCCCCCCACTAAAACCATGCAGAAGATCAGATCGTCATCGTCATCCGACCAGTGACGACAACATCCGAAGTTGGTCCCCGGGCGCTGTACGAGAAAGCGACCACTGCTCCTGGCCTGCCCCCCGGAGGAAAGGACATGCCTGGATGGGTTAAATGCAGAGGACACTTTTCACCGGCCACCGTCAGCATGAGTGTGTTGTGGCCGCATGCATGTGTTGTGGTGTTCGTGTGACAATAAAAGACGGGCTTGTCCGTTAGGAGAGAGAGATGAAAGTAATGTCTTTGGTGCAGTGCCTCCTCAGAGCACCAGCTAAAAAGGCCCGATGAGCCCATTTCGTTTGAGCAGGACTACCAGAGCTTCTGGGAAGATTAACGTTCCTCCCTTGAACCCATAAGCTGACTGATCTGTGGCAATAAAAGTGACAGTTCAGAGTGATCAAAGTGAGCGAAACCTGCACACCAACTCCAAGAATCAAAAACACAGATTGAAATGAGAGGCAGTCCTTCCTTCTATAGACTATCTCCACACTTTATTAGAGAGAGTCTGGCTCAACCATCATCCTGCTATACGAGGGATCAGCCGAGCAGCATTTTGGTAAACAAACCGCGTCACTGGGTGGCAACGGCAATGGAACCCTATGGAGCCTGAGTTTGAGCGTCTGACTCTAGCCGGCTGACCGTGTTTACAATTTAAAAACTGCGACGGTTCACACAACTTTAACACGACATGCATATATATTATACATCAAACTCTTGAGCCACTTCTGCTCTCACTCAGAATGTCAAAATATAAGCGTTGTGACATATTGAGATATTAACGTTTGTTTGGCACAACTCATACCTTGTTCTTCTTTTAAACCAATCACAATCATCTTGGGCGGGGCTAAGCCCAGTGATGGTGTCCTTGCAAAATGGCGTTGACGGGGGAACTTGTTTTGTTGTCACAAAATTGCTAAAACACGCCACATAAAACAGGAAAAGATGTATGTGGAGCAGCATGTAAAACCTTCAGCATGTAGGTTGTTAGCTTGCAGGTTGTTGTTGTTGTTTCACGTAGCAACAGGTACTTTGAAGGTGGAAGTGAAAGGGCGTTCCCCATCCGCTCAGTCTGAAATGGATCATGGCATCAATGAACAAAGTCAGAATACAGTCAAAATCCTCAAAAACGAGCAAGAAGGAGGAAGTCAAAGAACAATCAAAATCATATTCACCTCATGCTTGAGAGACTTAACAGAAAGTGTAAACACAATCGGAAGTTTCCGATTGTATTTACACTTCCTGTGACTCATAAACCTAGTCTGACTCATAATGTGAGTCAAACTAGGTTTGACCAGGTGAGACAGACTAGTTTGAGCAGGTAAAACAGCCGGTTTTATAGCTGCAAGTGGGCTGCATAAGGTGAATAAAAAGACCAAATAAAAGAAAATATTTTGTAAAAGTTCTCCAAAAGTCCAAGGTTCACTAATCCAATATCAAAGCAGGTTCATGCGGTCAAAGCCTATTCAACTTTTGAAATACTGTAGTAAATAAAATCAGTCTACCACAAGAATTTTAAATCATGATCACTTTGAACGAACCGAGACAGACTTAAGACCTTTGAGCCATCATCGGTTTAATCCTTGTCAATTTCAAGGGCTTTCAAAGGGAGCAAAACAGAAAAAGAGATTTCTGTGTCAGGCTGTTCTGACATCATGGGGAAAAGTTCCTACATTCATTCACTCAGAAGTTAACCAAGCTTGTTGCCAACCCCTAACGGAGAGTAAATGTTACTCGAGCTGGTTTCCTGCAGCTCTGTTCCCACTGCTTTCTATTCGATGGGCCGTGCTTTTGTGCGTGGACGACAAAGAGGGAGCAGGAGATGCGTCTCTGTAGCTGCCTTCTCCGTGTCTCTCTCTCTTCCTCCACCTCTTCTCTGTTTCGCTATTTTTGCACGCTGTCTGTCTTGTGTCTGGAGTTGAGCCTTGAATACTAATGGAGTGTTTCAAAAGCCGGACGGCTCAACGTTGAAGGAGGATCAGACACTGGCTCACTCTATTTCAGTCACACACATGCTCGCTCTCATCACTTCTCAACCGGCTCTCTGCTCATATAGTTCACCCACTCCACCAGCTGAACTCACCCTGGCACCGACATGACATCACACGACACCATACAGCCATGTAAGGACTGTGTCAAATCCACTGCACACACCACATTTTCACAATACTGTAGACCAGGGATACTCAACTTGCTTTGCCCGGGGGGCCACTTTCGTGAAATGATAGAAGGCCAGGGGCCAGTTAATAAACAAACAATATACATTTTTCTGTAGCGGATTGTAGGTTTTTGGGGTGTCAGCCGGAGTTTAGTCTGACAATGTTGTGCACACCGGATAGTTAGTTAGGTTAAGTTAGTTAGGTTAAGTACATACAAAAGTGCCTGGGTAGCAAGCAGACGGCGGTATTTGACAATTTAGCAGCTAAATCATAGATTATTGAAAGATATTCCATATTCCAGACTGAAATGCTATAACAGAAGTGGATTGGCCCGAATGACATGAACATTTGGACACTTATTCAGCGGGTATCTTGCATGTTGCGTTCAGGTGCACTGTTAGAATTTTTTATTTTTATTTTCTATTTTTTTGCAATTCCATCGCAGGCCACACAGGGGGCGCCAGCGGGCCGCAAGTTGGGTATCACTGCTGTAGACCTTATGTTATGTTATGTTAAGTTATACTTTATTTGTCCCCTGGGGGAAATTGGTCATGGGCATATACACTGTTGCTTCGTAGATAACAATACAGACAATACAAGGAAGCATTAAAGGAACACTCCGCCCATTTTCAACCAGCTTTGTATCATTAGAACATCAGTAGTATATCAGAAAATTGTAAACTGTTTTGAAGTCTGTCATTTAATTTGACAGTTATTGAGTGTTAAAGTGTGGACCAGTGACATCACTGGTCCACACTAACTCAAATGAATAACTCATTAACTCAAATCAACTCTCAATAACTGTCAAACTAGATGAATGACAGAATGTTTGACAGTTATTGAGAGTTGATTTGAGTTAATGAGTTATTCATTTGAGTTAGTGTGGACCAGTGATGTCACGACTGGTCCACACTTTAACACTCAATAACTGTCAAATTAAATGACAGACTTCAAAACAGTTTACCGTTTTCTGATATACTACTGATGTTCTAATGATACAAAGCTGGTTGAAAATGGGCGGAGTGTTCCTTTAACATAGTAGGCTGTGTAGGGCTTCAACAGACAGAAAATAAAGAATACCGTAAACAAACATCACCACCACATAGTAACAGGGCCATTACACTGACAACATGGAGGCTCAGGGTTTGGTGTTCAGCAACTTGATGGAGGCCGGGACAAAAGAGAGCTTCAAGCAGTTTGTGCTGCACTTTGGCACCCGGAATCTCCTGCCTGATGTCAGGAGATTCATATTCAGACTCAGAGAAGAGGGGATGTTTTGGGTCTGCAGTGATTTTGTTTGGCTTGTTTGATTACTGCCTGCTCATAGAGTCTTTGTTGTTCAGTAACCTAGCGGTTACCGAACTGTTCCTACTCATGGCCCACTTGAAAATGAAAGAAATGTCTGCGGCCCACATCCGACCGTAAACAGTGGGCTATAATGTGTTCTCAGAGCACTTTTTATTTGAATGATAAACGGAGCTGTCCATCAGCACCACACATAAATCAGAAACTAAAAGTGAGGGGCTGTCTAGGCTAATTAATGAGTAATATATATATATATATATATATATATATATATATATATATATATATATACAATTTATGTTATTATCATTGATGGTATCAAACAATGGGAAAACCTCATACATAATGATAACAAATACATTCATGAAGATGGTAATGTTTTGCAAAGTGTTTGGCAGTACCTTTGGCTTCGTGGCCCCACCAGTGGCCAATGGCTGCTGTAGATGTGTGTACATGTTCAACTTAAATGCAGCCACACCCCCTCCTCTGAGACACACCCCCTCCTCTGAGACTGCACTCAGATTTAAAATGAAGACATAAATAATTTAGACCGGTATCTGTCGTTGAGTTGATATATTGCTTTGCTGATATACTAGGCTGCTGATATATGAAGGAGAAAACATCCTACATCAGTTGTCTATGGAAAACCCTTAACCTGAACCTGATTAAAACTTGACATTTTTATTGGAGGACTGTTTGCAAGCATATGAATTATTATTGTTTGACTATTATCAGCATTGTGTGTTTGTGTCCCATGGTCTAAATGCTATTTCAGACGTTCTCAGGGAAACACTGAATACATTAGATTTTTGGAATATTTTATATAAAGATCATATTCATATTTAAAGATCGTGATCAGCGGCTCAAAATATGAATTCCCGGTGCTTCAATAGCATGAATCAATCAGTTGATCAAGAGAAAAAGAGAAACGCACACACGCACACACACACACACACACACACACACGCACACACACACACACACACACGCACACACACACACACGCACACTAGGGCTGGGTCGGTTTGAAAATTTTAAAACCGGTTCAATATTGCCGTCTAAACCGGATCGAACCGGTATACCGTTTTTTTTTTTGTAATTAAAAAAAAAATATATATATATATATATTTTTTTTAAGCAGGGCTCCCGAGTGTGGCCCATAACTGTCTGTAGTGCAACTTCAGTCCACCT
Source organism: Poromitra crassiceps (assembly GCF_964638095.1). NCBI lineage: Eukaryota > Metazoa > Chordata > Actinopteri > Beryciformes > Melamphaidae > Poromitra > Poromitra crassiceps. The sequence continues at coordinate 15,934,370 of NC_139651.1, read as the reverse complement.
GATAGCGATAATACACCTCTAAGCTGGTATTGTCACTAGGCATGGGTCGGTTTGAACATTTTGAAACCGGTTCGATATTCCCCAAAAAACCGCATCAAAGCGGCTGCAGTTGGTGGCGATAATGCACCTCTAAGCTGGTATGCTGCCAACCAGCACAAACACTGAATACAAATAAGCAGAACCTTTTAACTGTAACAACACACTGTTTTTATTTCTCATAACTATTCAGCTTAACTTTTCTTCAAACATCAACATAATAAACAAAATAAGACTTTTGCCTACTAGTGCAACTTGAGAAGAGGCTAATACGAACAATAGTGAGGTCTCCAGACCATAGTTCAAGCAGAAGGCCACTCACGCGTAATCCGATCTCAACGTGGTCAAAAAATCCTAGTATGACGTCTGCTATGACGTCAAACATGACGTCAGTTAATCCTCATATATATAGCAAGGGTCCTACGTCACCTCTCTCTCTCTGGCCGACCATAGCAGCAGCAGCCCACGGCAGTCCATCTCCCTTGAAGCCGGCCCCGAAGCGTTGTTTTGCACCAGATCCGCAGACCGAATCAGCACCCACAAGCCTTCTCTACCCGTGGATATTCCCATTCCTGGCATGTCGAGTTCAGTCATCGGTCCCCTGTCCCGGACCGGCCACGGAGCGTACTTGCCTTCCGAGGTGCCTGACGAAGACGTTGGCGAAGCGACCGGACCACAGGCTGCCAACATAGCCCCCCGCGCGCCACTGCGACGGCCCCGGTAGGAGAGCAGAAGACGAAGCGCCGCGCCGCGGACGCCCAAGAACGCGTGCGAGCGTGCCGGAGGGAGAGGCCGATCGGCGCGGACGTGCGAGAGGCCGCGGGCGAAGACCAGTAGAGGCAGCCGCCCCCAGAGCCGGGAGCCGCTGGGGAAATGGAGGCCGCGGGGCCGCCGCGAGACGCCACGTACTTCCCGGTCGCACTGACCCCCAGGCCGCCGGGCAGATTCACGGTGATTGACGGGAACCGGCTTGGAGAAGCGCTGAAGCCGGAGCGCCGTGGCATCTCGGGCACTCTGGGCAGACCGAAAGGTCCATGGGGCGAACGGTTCATTCTGGCGGCAACAGCTGAAATGTAGTGCAATTTGCTTCCCTTCCAAATCCAGCGACGTAAAATAATCCATTCACGAAAAGAATAAGCACTCCCAGGAATTCATGGACGATAAAAGTTTAACGTTACATGCAGTCAAGCAGAAAGTCGCACTCGGCAGTAAAACTCGCATCCATGTTCCATCCTGTTCTTTCTGTCACGAAGACTATAATCCACCAGATCACATGACGTTTTTCATCAAGTCTTTAATCCACCGTCACACTTCAGGACATCCTCTTAATCCAAAACAGAGTGTGAAAAGTAGCTGTCTCCCTCCTTGTTGTGGTGTTCGCGAAACGGAGGTTCACGGTAACCAGAGACCTTTTATCGTAAAGATGCGACAGCACACAGCCAATCCGCCATTTTGGAGACTAAGCTTCTGCCCCAGCAAGGAGCCGTATTTCAGGCCAAAATGGCCGCAGCGCCGTTTTCAAAAAGGCACTATATACTCTTGCCTTCTCATTCTCAATCAACCCCATGTGACTGATGGTGACTGATAAATTAAATTAGGAAGCTCCTGTGATGATGACAATGATAATTTCTTAACTTTAGCCGATCTGAGGGGGTTTATCTGAACAACAATCTTAAAAAAAAAAAAAAAAAACTCCACTATCACCCCCCTTCCTGGAGCCCGACGACACCTTCATAATACCAGACTCGCTCTGTTAGTCGTCTTGGACATGGACGAGGGGACGTTAGGTTTCATAGTGACACTGCGAAATACGAATCCGGTACATAAACGGACTCGATCCGGATCCCCTCCCTCTGATGGACCTGTGCAGGCGCTCCGTGCGGGCGGCTCTAGGAAGGGACCGCCCGAGCGGAATCCACGGACTGCCCCTGCCCGCCTCTCTCAAGAGCTACCTGCTCTACCAAGGACGGGGTTGACGACCACAGCACACCGAGCATACCCCGGAGGACCAGTCACCCGTGGACGCGAAAGGACCCATGAGGAAAGTATCAGTACTTCAGCATTTAAACGGGCAATCTACCAGTCCAGTAAAATCAATTCAATTTATTAAAAAAAAAAAAAAAAAAAAAAAAAAAAAAAAAAAAAACTTTATTAGTCCCGCAAAGGCCAATTTAAGGCATGAATACTGCAAACAAGCTGTACTCTGTACACATCCAAAAACAATACAAAAAACAACACAATAAATACAATAAATGACACTGATAAAGCAAGATCCCTGATTACAGTGTATCCAACACCACAAAGGAATATAGGTGTCACATCAATACAAATTAATTTCAGTCAATACAATCCAAGTGCATATTAGACTTGTTCAAGGGTTCAAATCAAAAGGTCAAGGTACAGACCTAGTCTAGATAAACTGACCACTTCTCGTACTGTGGCTGTTCACCAGTCGAATGGCCTCTGGAACCAAACCAAACTTCCTTCTGCTTGTTTCGCAGGCAGGCTGTCTAAAGCGCTTTCCTGATGGCATTAAGTCAAAACAGACATGAAGGACATGCGTGGAGTCATTGATTACCTCGTGCGCTTGGCCTGAGATCTGACTATTCTACCCAGCGGGCATCTCAGCCTGCCTATCTCCGACGCCTAAGCGGAAATCGCTTCTGGCAAATGGCCAGCGGGAGTCACAATAATAATAATAATTATAATAATAATAATTACAACAATAATAATAATAACCACGCAAGGGGCCATTCTAACACCCCTGGCCCACGGAGCTTGTCTGAGCATCAGCTAGAATGAGTGTTACTGCATAACTTCGGACCGAAGCCAGACGGCCCAGGGAATGCTGACGTCTTTCCGTGTTAAGCTACCCGGTCTTAATACACCACCTCCTGTTCTTAACGAATTTCAAAGTAAAATGCCTCTGGCATTTCTTCAGAAGCAGAATCAGAATGACTTAATGATCCCCGAGGGGAAATCGGGACAGGTTACAGTAGCTCGCTCACAGTACACACATAGCTTAAAATAAAATAAACAGTAGTAAATGCAACGCAAATGCAAAATACAAAACACGTCAGGTAAGTATACATTCCGTGTCAATTATCATTATTGCACCCGGGACTATATTAAGTCGGCTTGCCCTATACGCCACACGTGGCTCAGCCAGGCACAGTTAACCTATCGGCTGGCTCAGTCTCAGGGAGACTGAGCGTCTCCGAGGTGCTCTTTAAGGAAGGCATTAAATAGACTAATGGCCACAGGCAGGAATGATTTCCTGTGCCTCTCCGTACTGCATCTAGGTGGAATCAGTCTCTCACTGAACGTACTCCTGCGTTCGACTAGCACGCCGTGGAGTGGGCGCGAGTCATTGTTCACGATGGAGCGTAGCCTGGACAACGTTCTCTTCTCTGACACCGCAGCCAGAGAGCCCCGCTGCCCCAGCACACAATAGCATACAGGAAGGCACTAGCCCCCTTCTGCCCTTTCTCGTTCATGGCTCACTACGTCAAGCTCAGGCCTCGGACCGGCCCCTCGGCTCCCCTGCTCCTCATCGCACCCTGTCACCACACGACAAGATCCCGGTTCACCCTGCACCTCAAGCAGACGCTCCAGCAATGCAACCCCCGACGAAGGACTACTCCAGCCACTCCTTCAGGATCGGAGCGACCACCTCGGCCGCCGAGCAAGGAGTGCCCTCCGCCTCCCTCCAGCAAACGGGCCGCTGGCCCTCATCGGCACATCGTCATCGCCCGGAACAATTCCCCCTTCTGCCCCTTCTCGTCCATGGCTCACTACGTCAGGCTCAGGCCTCGGACCGGCCCCTCGGCCCCCCTGTTCCTCATCGCACCTTGTCACCACATGACAAGATCCTGGTTCACCCTGCACCTCAGGCAAACGCTCCAGCAACGCAACCTCCCGACAAAGAAATACTCCAGCCACTCCTTCAGGATCAGAGCGGCCACCTCGGCCGCCGAGCAAGGAGTGTCCTCCGCCTCCCTCCAGCAAATGGGCCGCTGGTCGTCATCGGCATTCTCCAGCTACATCCGCCCGGAGCAGGCGGCCATACTGGCGGCCCAAAGAACCCTCCTCCCTTAAATCGGTGAGCATGGCAACAAACAATGTCCCGGACTTCCGTGCCGATGAAGAAAATGTCTCGTTGGTGGTGGCTCCCCGAAAGCACGGCGCCAGCAAGGCGCAGTAAACTCCCCGGCTCATTTTTGGGGGGGAAAGAGAAAGAGAGAGCAAAAAAGTCAGGGTAGTCGCGCCAAGGCAGCCAAGTAGGCCAAGCCGGGAAGCGCCAAGCTAAACTCTAATGTACCAAGATCGAAGGCCCGACCGAGTTAGGAGCGCCGGCCGCAAATAGCCGTTAGCCGCTAAAAGGTCGAAGGCCGGAAAAGTACAATCGCGAAGCGCCAAGGCGGCCAGGTAGGCTAAGCTGGGAAGCGCTATCGCGAGGTGCCCGACCGAGTTGGGAGCGCCAGCCGCAAATAGCTGTAAGTCGCTAAAAAGGTCGAAGGCAGGAAAAGTACAATCGTGAAGCGCCAAGGCGGCCAGGTAGGCTAAGCTGGGAAGCGCTATCACGTGCCCGACCGAGTTGGGAGCGCCAGCCGCAAATAGCTGTAAGTCGCTAAAAAGGTCGAAGGCAGGAAAAGTACAATCGTGAAGCGCCAAGGCGGCCAGGTAGGCTAAGCTGGGAAGCGCTATCACGAGGTGCCCGACCGAGTTGGGAGCGCCAGCCGCAAATAGCTGTAAGTCGCAAAAAAGGTTGAAGGCAGGAAAAGCAAGATCGAAGGCCCGACCGAGTTGGGAGCGCCAGCCGCAAATAGCTGTAAGCCGCTAAAAAGGTCGAAGGCCGGAATAGTGCAATCAACTACTGGCGCCTGCAGATCTCAATTAACCTCCGGTAATCAGATCTTCCTTTTGGGGGATCTCCTAGCCCATGCAGGCGCCCTCCTCTGCCTCAAGAGCAGCGCCACTGGCCAATGGAGTCAAGCGCCAAAGCATTTGCCATGCACGCCGATTGCTAAATAAAGTTTGTCTAATCCTACCAACTGGCCTCTCCTGATTGAAGTGAGGTCTCCAGACCATAGTTCAAGCAGAAGGCCACTCACGCGTAATCCGATCTCAACGTGGTCAAAAAATCCTAGTATGACGTCTGCTATGACGTCAAACATGACGTCAGTTAATCCTCATATATATAGCAAGGGTCCTACGTCACCTCTCTCTCTCTGGCCGACCATAGCAGCAGCAGCCCACGGCAGTCCATCTCCCTTGAAGCCGGCCCCGAAGCGTTGTTTTGCCCCACCCACCTCCCCAGTCCACCACCAACGAGTCTTGACTCCTGATCCCCCACGGGGGGGGGATCTCCTAGCCCATGCAGGCGCCCTCCTCTGCCTCAAGAGCAGCGCCACTGGCCAATGGAGGGGGGGGATCTCCTAGCCCATGCAGGCGCCCTCCTCTGCCTCAAGAGCAGCGCCACTGGCCAATGGAGTCAAGCGCCAAAGCATTTGCCATGCACGCCGATTGCTAAATAAAGTTTGTCTAATCCTACCAACTGGCCTCTCCTGATTGAAGTGCAATCAGAATGGACTGGCAAAAAAAAAAAAATTTTTTTAGGTTTTTTCGGTTCGCACGTGATCAAACCGGTTTGGGCTCGTACACCGAACCGAACCGGTAAAACCGGAAATCGACCCATGCCTAACGCACACACACAGACGCACACACACACACACACACACACACACACACGCACACACGCACACACACACGCACACGCACACACGCATATATATATATATATAAAATTACTCCTGTTTTTTTGTTAATGTCCCTCCTGTCTGAAATTGTGACAGCTTAAAAGCTATTTAGCCACAAATGAGATTAGATAGACTTGTTTGCTTCCTCTCCTCCTCATCTCCTACCTTTCCACCCACCTCTTCTTCCTCCTAGTTCTAAGTGACTTCCTCCTCCTCAGATTCCCCGCGCCTGCTGTGTTTTGACCAAAGAATGGCGACATGTCATGTGCAGCCATGCATGTGTGTTTGTGTTTGTGTGTGTGACTGTGTGTGTGTGTGTGTGTGTGTGTGTGTGTGTGTGTGTGTGTGTGTGTGTGTGTGTGTGTGTGTGTGTGTGTGTGTGTGTGTGTGTGTGAGAGAGAGAGAAGGGGGGGGGGGTTCAAGGGCAGTCTGCATGATAAGGAGAGGGATTCATTTCCTACATGCACTAACAGTGCACACACACACACACACACACACACACACACACACACACACAGCTGGATGGCTAGATAGCTGCGGCTGTCTGTCACTTTGACATTTGCACAAGTCGCAAACCAAAACTCCAGCTGAGAAGTACTGAGAGAAACAAACAACCCGGGCGTTCTGAGTCGACACGGTCCCGATCCTGCATCAGCCTCGGCAGCTTTCATCCCTACTTCAAACATCCCACTAGCAAACATGCCACGATGAACTAAATACTGTGGAGCCGTGTGGAAACTATCTTCTAATAGCTTCATAATAACTGCCAATTGGATTGTGCAGGGAAAGTTCATATTTGGGAATGAAGCCCTCAAATAAAGTAAAGTCTGGATCATGTAGTTTCGTTCTGACATGCATTTGTTCGTTAACCATAATGACTAATTGAATCTCGTAATTGATGGCATGACTATTTGCGGGTGGTTTTGGACTAGATCATTCCTGACCAGTAACAGTAGCACAGAGTTGCTTTACTGACATTGATTGGTATGTGCTGATGATGTACCAGTGTACAAAATGTGAGTCCAATCACAGGTAGTCAGAAACCCTAGTTGCCAGTCCAGGCTAAACACTTTGGATTTTTACCTCCGCAAATGAAGTTATATTTTCATCCGTGTGCGTGTGTTTGTCCGTCCGTCTTTTAGCAGGACATCTCAAAAAGCTGGACACAGATTTGCACAAAACTTGATATGAAGGAAGGCTATGGGGCCCAGAACTGATGAACTTTTCATGTCAGTTGGCTAAAAGGGATAATGGTGGTGGGTGTGCAAAGGTGCATTTTTGTCAAGCCAAGCCAAGAGAGATTATTATTAATTATATTAATTATATATAATTGTCTCTGGGGGAGGCATTTTGGGGTGCTGGCAGGTCTGTGATCTACTGCAAACATTACATTTTTTTTAAGCAGCCTGCATACTACATAATGCAGATGACAATCGTTGTATATCAAAGTAATTTATAAAAGCGCAATTGCTGTTATTTTAAAGTGTTTCACTCGGTGCTGCTGACACATTTGAAGTTACAATAGGGCCGACACATTAATCGGTTGATTGATCGAGCACAACAAGTAGCCTATCTGGATCCAGATGTCCTGCTCTAAATACTCAGTGAATAACTCTTAATATGATCATTTCTGACAATGTACCACTAATTGGTTATGTTAATAACTACAGGTACATGTTATTTAGTTAACATTCCCGGAATCTATGCTCTAAGCAAAAAAAAGTAAAAAGTAAAAATAAAGAAATAAAATAAATCCGCTCAAACCTACCAAGTCCATCAAGTCCATTTGGGTTCATCCATGAATGTCAAGCATTCGATCCCCTACAATGAAAGCTGTGTAGATGTAGTTTGCAGTCACGATCCTCCTCTTGGCAGCTCTTTTGTATTCTCCAGGTCCACCAAGCAGTCCCAGGAGGGTCGAGGACAGCGTGACCCTCAGCCATCATCATCTGCTGGCTGGCTATGGATCATCAAGACTCCAAATCCCAAATATCGATATTCTTCTCCCTGGTTCACTGTGGCCCCTAAATCATCAATACATCTCCAGTCACTCAACTATACCTCCTGAAACGACGGAGCCAAACGGACGCTTCAGTAATGATGCTCAGCTGATCTCAGTGTGAATATGATATCGAAAGATATCATATGTCGCATATAGACACTCCACCTCTGCATGGCTTCTATTCCAGTCATCAGCTGAGTCTGTACAAGTCTGTATGTTGATCTAGACCAGAGGTTCTCAAATGTTTTTCAGCCAAGGACCCCTTACAAGATAGAAAATATACCGGGGACCCCCTCATTCCGATTTGTGATTTTGGGCTAAGCTTAATTGTTTCCACGGTAACGTGCTTGACTTTTAATTTGATATGTTTGTTATTAGAATGTAATCCATGAACCATTTTAGATTTAAAGCATAAACTATTTTCATTGAACTATGTTGTATATGTAAAAAAATATAGGCTATTTATATATATATTTTTTTTTTATTACATTACATTTACATTACGTCATTTAGCACACGCTTTTGTTTTGTCCAAAGCGACTTACAATATCACAATTTGTCAACAGTACAGAAGACCACTATGCAACACAATCAATGACAGCCAAGATATTTTGATAGACTAGCACCATGTAGTGCATGTAGGCTAGTACCATGCTGGAAGTAGTTTGAGAAGGAATAAGTAACATGTAGCATTTTTTTATTATTATTAATATTATTATTTATTTTTTATTCTTTTACCTGAAAACTTTTCGCGGACCCCCTGGCAAAGTGCCACGGACCCCTGGGGGTCCGCGGACCCCCATTTGAGAACTACTGATCTAGACACATTATCCTCACATAACTGGAGTTACGTATACGCGTACAGTATGCTTCAAAAGGTTTCAAGGACACATTTTGTCCCATTTTCCCTGGCCTAAACCCAAGCTGAACCAGCTCCCACATCTCCTAAGGTGCCTCTGATGTGACGGGACATGTTAGCTTAGCTCTGCTGGGGGACACGTCTCCCACGGCGACGCCACTGTGCCACATGCTTTATTCATGAGGCTAGCGGCCATCAGGCGCCCCAGCTAGCGTTGGCTGGCAGCACGCTAAAACAACGGCGAGACGCCTCCATGTTTATTTATCAGCCCAAGTGAAGCATTAGCTTCTCGTGCGGCGGGGTCGCTCTGCGCGCGCTGCGTTACATCGTTCATCTCCGGGAGACGCACGCTTCTGTCAGCTCTAATGTGAGCTGCCTTACCTTTCTCCTCCACCAGGGAGAGGTGGAGGTCCATGCCAGTGGGCAAGTGAGACCTGCACACACACACACACACACACACACACACACACACACACACACACAGACACACACGCACACACACACACACACACACACACACACACACACACACACACACACACACACACACACACACACACACACGTGTCATCCGGTGGGAGATCCTCGAGATCTGGTGGATCTCAACTGCCTGTATTTTATTTTATTTTTTAGCACAGACTGTTTCCGTATCTGACCAGATGACCAGATGCAAAGCTTTTGCTCCCAGACTAACAGGGCTGAACAGAGCAGCGCCTCCTACTGCTTGTATAGTCATTACAATAGAAACAAATAAGACAAACCCATCTGACTAAATTCACTCGTAAAAAACAACTTTCCCAATCGTAAAAATTACAATGTATTCCAGTAGAAAAAAAGAGTGGTGCACTTGCAGTTAAATTAACGCCAGAGAGGAGGATCATTAACAATTCAATCAATTTGGGATGATTGTTGCTGATTGTTCAGTGGTTCCAGGAAGCTAAATGTAAGCCTTTATAAGACCTTTGTACAGTAATACTGCCTGGAATTAAGAGACACATCTGACAAAACAGCCTATGGTTTAATGAACTAATACAAGTTGTGAAAGTATTATGGGCAGAATAGGTAAAGGGATAACAGGAAGTGAACTGTTAAGGGACAGGAAGTACATTGTGTTTAGTAAAGTGGATAGGGTGAAGAATACATTGTTCTGCTCAACACGTTTGAAGCCCCTAATCAAAGAGTAGGCAGTGCAAAGAGACCCATCACTGCATGGTGAAAAAATAATTTTTTACCATGCAGTGATGGGTTAACGACATTTTAACACTTTTCCACACCCTAAATTTAGATCATCTTTGTTTCGGTCACATCGTCATGGTTATAATCCGTTATTTGTTTTTGCCATATATATACTTTTGTTTCATGAAAACACCTTTTGAATTTGATTTGACTAAACTGAATAGACAAACCAAACAGATCCACATATTCACACGTGTGCGCTCTCCTCTCAAATTCACTTTCTCCTTCACACGCACGCACACACACACACACACACACACACACACACACACACACACACACGCACACACACACACATCACACACACACACACACACACACACACACACACATCACACACACACACACGCACACACACAAACACACACGCACACACACACCCTCACAGAGACACACACACACACACACACGCACACACACACACATCACACACACACACACACACACATCACACACACACACACACACACACACACACACCCTCACAGAGAGACACACACCGTAGTTGCCCTGTTCAAAGGCACCTTGGGGCTGCATAGTGGAGTTTAACAAGCCGTCCAGACTATTTGATCCAGTCTTCTCTCTGCCTGCTGCTTATAATTGCCTTGTGTTGGGACAGATCATACTCACCGCTACCTGCTGCTACCAGCCATGAGGTGCCTCCAACATGACCTCGTCACACACACACACACACACACGCATGCACACACACACACATGCACGCACGCACGCACGCACACGCACGCATGCACGCGCACGCACGCACACACACGCACACACACACACACACACACACGCACACACGCGCACACACACACACACACACACGCACACACACACACACGCACACACGCGCACACACACACACACACACACGCACGCACACACGCACACACACATGCACGCACACACACACACACACACACACACACACGCATACACACATTAACAATGGTGTCTGTGTCATCTAACAGTTGACTGATCTTACAACCTTTGCTTCCTGCCATAAGAGAGAATGAGGCTACATGCGATCTCTTTCTCTAATTGGACGTGGCAATGTCACACACACACACACACACACACACACACACACACACACACCCTCTTGGTTGTCTGGTGTGTTTTGTCATTAGCCTCTCTCGCACACTAACAGTGCCACTGGCAGGACGGTCTGGGTCTGGAAGCCCACATATTTTAATGACTTGCATTAAGAGGAGATGTGGTGCTGCACAGAGGGCATGTTGTCTGGCACAGAGAGAGGGAGACAGGGGGACAGATAGAGGGACAGACAGGGGGACAGGAAACACAGAGGGTGGGACATGGGGACAGATAGAGGGAGAGACGGGGACAGGAAACACAGATGGTGAGACATAGGGACAGATAGAGGGAGAGACGGGGGGACAGATAGAGGGAGAGAGGGCGGGACAGGAAACACAGAGGGTGAGACATGGGGACAGATAGAGGGAGAGACGGGGGGACAGGAAACACAGAGGGTGAGACATAGGGACAGATAGAGGGCGGGACAGGAAACACAGAGGGTGAGACATGGGGACAGATAGAGGGAGAGAGGGCGGGACAGGAAACACAGAGGGTGGGACATGGGGACAGATAGAGGGAGAGAGGGTGGGACAGGAAACACAGAGGGTGAGACATGGGGACAGATAGAGGGAGAGAGGGTGGGACAGGAAACACAGAGGGTGAGACATGGGGACAGATAGAGGGAGAGAGGGCGGGACAGGAAACACAGAGGGTGGGACATGGGGACAGATAGAGGGAGAGAGGGTGGGACAGGAAACACAGAGGGTGAGACATGGGGACAGATAGAGGGAGAGAGGGTGGGACAGGAAACACAGAGGGTGAGACATGGGGACAGATAGAGGGAGAGAGGGTGGGACAGGAAACACAGAGGGTGGGACATGGGGACAGATAGAGGGAGAGAGGGTGGGACAGGAAACACAGAGGGTGAGACATGGGGACAGATAGAGGGAGAGATGGGGGACAGGAAACACAGAGGGTGAGACATGGGGACAGATAGAGGGAGAGAGGGTGGGACAGGAAACAGAGGGTGAGACATGGGGACAGATAGAGGGAGAGAGGGCGGGACAGGAAACAGAGGGTGAGACATGGGGACAGATAGAGGGAGAGAGGGTGGGACAGGAAACAGAGGGTGAGACATGGGGACAGATAGAGGGAGAGAGGGCGGGACAGGAAACAGAGGGTGAGACATGGGGACAGATAGAGGGAGAGACGGGGGGAGAGGAAACACAGAGGGTGAGACATGGGGACAGATAGAGGGAGAGACGGGGGGAGAGGAAACACAGAGGGTGAGACATGGGGACAGATAGCGGGAGAGAGAGGGGGACAGGAAACACAGAGGGTGAGACATGGGGACAGAGAGAGGGAGAGACGGGGGGAGAGGAAACACAGAGGGTGAGACATGGGGACAGATAGAGGGAGAGAGGGTGGGACAGGAAACACAGAGGGTGAGACATGGGGACAGATAGAGGGAGAGAGGGCGGGACAGGAAACACAGAGGGTGAGACATGGGGACAGATAGAGGGAGAGACAGGGGAACAGGAAACACAGAGGGTGAGACATGGGGACAGATAGAGGGAGAGACAGGGGAACAGGAAACACAGAGGGTGAGACATGGGGACAGATAGAGGGAGAGACAGGGGAACAGGAAACACAGAGGGTGAGACATGGGGACAGATAGAGGGAGAGACAGGGGGACAGGAAACACAGAGGGTGAGACATGGGGACAGATAGAGGGAGAGAGGGCGGGACAGGAAACAGAGGGTGAGACATGGGGACAGATAGAGGGAGAGACAGGGGAACAGGAAACACAGAGGGTGAGACATGGGGACAGATAGAGGGAGAGACAGGGGAACAGGAAACACAGAGGGTGAGACATGGGGACAGATAGAGGGAGAGACAGGGGAACAGGAAACACAGAGGGTGAGACATGGGGACAGATAGAGGGAGAGACAGGGGAACAGGAAACACAGAGGGTGAGACATGGGGACAGATAGAGGGAGAGAGGGCGGGACAGGAAACACAGAGGGTGAGACATGGGGACAGATAGAGGGAGAGAGGGCGGGACAGGAAACAGAGGGTGAGACATGGGGACAGATAGAGGGAGAGACAGGGGAACAGGAAACACAGAGGGTGAGACATGGGGACAGATAGAGGGAGAGACAGGGGAACAGGAAACACAGAGGGTGAGACATGGGGACAGATAGAGGGAGAGACAGGGGAACAGGAAACACAGAGGGTGAGACATAGGGACAGATAGAGGGAGAGAGGGCGGGACAGAAAACACAGAGGGTGAGACATAGGGACAGATAGAGGGAGAGAGGGCGGGACAGAAAACACAGAGGGTGAGACATAGGGACAGAGAGAGGGAGAGAGGGCGGGACAGAAAACACAGAGGGTGAGACATGGGGACAGATATAGGGAGAGAGGGCGGGACAGGAAACACAGAGGGTGAGACATGGGGACAGATAGAGGGAGAGAGGGTGGAAAGGGAAACACAGAGGGTGAGACATGGGGACAGATAGAGGGAGAGAGGGTGGAAAGGGAAACACAGAGGGTGAGACATAGGGACAGATAGAGGGAGAGAGGGCGGGACAGAAAACACAGAGGGTGAGACATGGGGACAGATAGAGGGAGAGAGGGCGGGACAGGAAACACAGAGGGTGAGACATGGGGACAGATAGAGGGAGAGAGGGTGGAAAGGGAAACACAGAGGGTGAGACATGGGGACAGATAGAGGGAGAGAGGGTGGAAAGGGAAACACAGAGGGTGAGACATGGGGACAGATAGAGGGAGAGAGGGTGGAAAGGGAAACACAGAGGGTGAGACATGGGGACAGATAGAGGGAGAGACGGGGGGACAGGAAACACAGAGGGTGAGACATGGGGACAGATAGAGGGAGAGATGGGGGACAGGAAACACAGAGGGTGAGACATGGGGACAGATAGAGGGAGAGACAGGGGAACAGGAAACACAGAGGGTGAGACATGGGGACAGATAGAGGGAGAGAGGGCGGGACAGGAAACACAGAGGGTGAGACATGGGGACAGATAGAGGGAGAGAGGGCGGGACAGGAAACACAGAGGGTGAGACATGGGGACAGATAGAGGGAGAGACGGCGGGACAGGAAACAGAGGGTGAGACATGGGGACAGATAGAGGGAGAGAGGGCAGGACAGGAAACACAGAGGGTGAGACATGGGGACAGATAGAGGGAGAGACAGGGGAACAGGAAACACAGAGGGTGAGACATGGGGACAGATAGAGGGAGAGACGGGGGGACAGGAAACACAGAGGGTGAGACATGGGGACAGATAGAGGGAGAGACGGGGGGACAGGAAACACAGAGGGTGAGACATGGGGACAGATAGAGGGAGAGAGGGCAGGACAGGAAACACAGAGGGTGAGACATGGGGACAGATAGAGGGAGAGACAGGGGAACAGGAAACACAGAGGGTGAGACATGGGGACAGATAGAGGGAGAGACAGGGGAACAGGAAACACAGAGGGTGAGACATGGGGACAGATAGAGGGAGAGAGGGTGGGACAGGAAACACAGAGGGTGAGACATGGGGACAGATAGAGGGAGAGAGGGCGGGACAGGAAACACAGAGGGTGAGACATGGGGACAGATAGAGGGAGAGACGGGGGGGCAGGAAACAGAGGGTGAGACATGGGGACAGATAGAGGGAGAGACGGGGGGACAGGAAACACAGAGGGTGAAACATGGGGACAGATAGAGTGAGAGATGGCAGGACAGAAGACAGAGACATGGGGACAGATAGAGTGAGAGATGGCAGGACAGAAGACAGAGACATGGGGACAGATAGATGGAGAGACGGCGGGACAGAAGACAGAGACATGGGGACAGATAGAGGGAGAGACGGCAGGACAGAAGACAGAGACATGAGGGATAGAGCGACAGTCGTCTTTTGTAAACTCAGAGTTCTCCGACAGATTCTTGGGTTCTTTTCTTTTGCTCCGACACTCCTTTTAAAAACACTTGAAAATAGCCACCCTCCAGAGACCAGGTGTGACCTCTCTTCCTCGCTCTCTCTAACACACACACACACACACACACACACACACACACACACACACACACACACACACACACACACACACACACACACACACGTGTAACAGTTTATGGTGCTATCCTCTAGAGCCATGTTCTGTTTTAGTTGATCATCTATATATGACTACCAGAGGAACATGCATGGTTTTAGGTTGTGGTGGACTCAGAGTTGTCCTGGTTGTCATCCAGGGAGAGGAGGTGCAGAGGGTGGACTCATACAAGTAGACTATCTTGGGGTCCAAATCATCATAATTCATGTGAGTATGAGGTCATTTAAAGTGTTTTTGGTGTCTGTAAAAGTGACATCACAGCACTTATGTAGAATCAAGATCCTTTTCTCAGCTACAGTGGTAAACAAAACATATGATGTCACAGTGGAGTTGACCTTTGAACCTTTGGATATAAATTGTCATCACTTCATTTGATCCTATTTATCATTTGTGTTCAATTTGGTCATAATTAGCGTATGAATTCTTGACTTACGGCCAAAAACATATTTTGTGTGAGGTCACAGTGACCTTGACCTTTGACCACCGAATTGTAATCGGTTCTCCCTTGAGTTCAAGTGGCCAGATTTGACGAAATTCCCTCAAGGCCTTTCTAACATAACACGTTCATGGGAATGGGGCGGACATGACGGGACATTGACCTTGAAAATCCAATCCGTTTATCCTGGAGTCCAAGTGGATGTTTGTGCCAAATTTGAAGAAATTCCCTAAAGGCGTTCGTGAGATATCGCGTTAACGAGAATGGGATGGAGGTGAGATCACAGTGACCTTGAACTTTGAACTTTGACCACTAAAATCTAACCAGTTCTCCTTTTTTGTGAACTCACATGACCGGCTGGTTTACCAGGCTAAGGGGGCCCTCATGTGGAATGATGATGTCCTCCTCGATATTACAGATCTGAGAGAGGAGGAGATCTGAGATCTCTTCTCCATGGGCTTGAAGGACAGGCACTCCTCATTCCTCGCCTCCAGGTAATTGTGAAAACTGCTGGATGATCAGATAACCTATAGAAAGAGACAGAGTACATGAAAAAGTATGAATAAAGATATTTCAATCTAGAGATAGCCTACTGTATAGATAATATAATTAGGGATGCACCGATATGAAAATTTTGGCCGATGCCGATAACCGATATTAACATTGCTGTTATGGCCGATAACCAATATTTACCGATGTCGATTTGATCTGTATAAAACCACATTTTTATGATCATCACATTTTGTACATACTGAAAAACACATGTTTAACACTGAATTTGAAAAAGTTATGCATTTCTTTATTTGCAAAGCCTTTGGAAAAGCCCATAAATCATAGATTTACTGCATTATTTCATATCAATGTGAAGAATTTGGCTGATAATGATAACCGATATTAACATTGCAACATCTGACCGATACCGATATGACCGATATGTTAAAAAATGACCAACATCGGCCGATACCGATATGATTGCCGATATATCGTGCATCCCTAAATATAATCGATAATCTAATATGTACTTGTGTTTTGTCTGCGAGTTACACTGGACATCCACTGTGCCTACAAATTCAAACATTCAGATAAATCAATTAAATCGATCAATCAGTCTCAGCAGTAGTGCTATATGGGCTCGCTGTAAATGGAGATTACAAATCACAAAAATATTCTCTTCACCTTCAGCAGCTCAGCCAGGTCATTCCCAATGAATGGCAGCACAGGCTCAATTGACGTTCATGCATACCCTGGAGACCAGCCTTCTCAAATCGAGGTCACATAGGCTACGTTCACACAGCCATGCTTAGTGCTTGAATCTAATCTTTTCCCCCCTAAGTGACTCAGGTCAGTCTTTTTCATGACTGTGTGAACAGTACAAGTCACATTGAAAGTGACTTTTTTAAAGACGACCTGGGCTACTTTCAAATGTGGAAAAACATTAGATTCGAATCTGATGTTTTGGAATGTGACTCCGGTGTGAACAGACATCTGGCCCATATCTGACTTAATGCTTCAATGTGACTTTTACGTCATTCCAGAGTGACATTCGTCACTATTCTGCGCTGGCGGGAGGAGAGAGGACCAAGCAGACAGATTGTGATTACAAACATGGAGGACAGCTGCAAGGGAGCTCAGTGGAGGGACAGTGAGGTTTTAGACCTTATAAGTATTAACAAGAAGTAGCAGCTATTGCTCCACAGAAAGCCAGCATTAAAATGTTTTCTAAAGGCTCTCTTTCTCCTCCTCCTTGCTATCATCTGCACCCATATTCGCTGGCTTCCACTGCACAACTTGTAAATTGAACCGTAAACAACAGATGAAACAACATCGTCAGCTACCGCCATGTTTACTGCTGTCTTCTTCCGGGTTTACGTAGAACAGCAGTGCGCTGTGTGTGACGTTATTGTTGTGCTGCACATGCGGGTCACTTCAGGTCCGCGACCTGTTCACACTGGAGTCTGATATGGGCCACTTTTAAAAAGTCTGTGTGAACAGCCACACAAAAAATCAGAAGTGAGCACCAAGTCAGATTCAAGCACTAAGGATGGCTGTGTGAACGTAGCCATAGACACTCGTAGGAATCAGAAGCTAGTTTTAGCATGACATGTGCACATAAGGTCTCACTCCAATACCTTTTCCAGCTGGAAGGAGAACGCACTGCTGAAGTCAATGACTGCTGACAGCTGAAGGTTCCAGTGGGGCTCTTCCATTGGCGAAAGCGGAGGTTTTCAAAGTGGGAGGCGGGGCCTCCCCAAGGATGCTCCAAAGAGTTTCAGGGGAGGCTCAGTGAATGGAAGTGACAACATCTTACATTATTATTACATGAATTAGAATAGCCTGGGGGGGGGGCGGGCGGGGGGGCTTTTCCCAACCTTTGAGGGGAGGCCCATGGTCTCAGACTTTGAAGACCCCTGGTCTTATAAGTACTGACGATGTGGACGGGCCTGATCTACTGCCAAGAAAGTCCCACGGCTTTGTGTGGGCGGACATCACAGACTCGTTGACCCACAGGGCAGGTCTGAAGCTCGCGGAGGCGGCTTTCAAAAACAATATATTCTGGTTAATCACACGATGGACGTTGATGTTGGCCTGCTTTCAGAAAATTTATGAGAAAAGAAAGAAAGAAAGAAAATAAAATAGTAAATAGTAAAAAAAGTAAAGTCAAATTGTATCATGATTGCCACAACAGATTAGTCACACGTGGTCAGTCTCATTCCCCATTGACTTGCATCGTTACTGCTGACAACCGCTGTAACTTCAAAAAAAAGTCCTAACGAGGGTGCTTAATTGGGGATCAGTAGAAGGCCTTCAGGTGATAGCACCCACTGGTGGCCATATCCGATGTCTCTGTAACAGGTTGTGTTTCTAAACGTACAAGCTTGGCCTCTTCAACAGAATTCAATAAACAAGTCGATTTGTGTGCAGCTTTTAACTGGGATCTTATTCATTTGCCACTGATACATCTGTTCGATATTGTGTTGAAATCATGTCCGTTTGTTGCCAGATCTGAGAGGGAAACATGCAACCGAGACAAAAGAAAACAAGCAAATTGGCTCAAAACAAGTGACTTGGCTCTGTGAAGCCCAACATAGTTAAAGGAACACTCCGCCCATTTTCAACCAGCTTTGTATCATTAGAACATCAGTAGTATATCAGAAAACTGTAAACGGCTTTGAAGTCTGTCATTTAATTTGACAGTTATTGAGTGTTAAATGTCAAATGTCAAATGAATCTCATTAACTCAAATCAACTCTCAATAACTGTCAAACTAGATGAATGATGAATAGTTTGACAGTTATTGAGAGTTGATTTGAGTTAATGAGTTATTAATTTGAGTTAGTGTGGACCAGTGACGTCACTGGTCCACACTTTAACACTCAATAACTGTCAAATTAAATGACAGACTTCAAAACAGTTTACAGTTTTCTGATATACTACTGATGTTCTAATGATACAAAGCTGGTTGAAAATGGGCGGAGTGTTCCTTTAAGCACATTTTCCTTCTGGTAAACGCACACTGGGACAAGGCTGTGTGATAAAACAGTCATCACTTACTGGATGACTCCATAAAACATGCAATTCATTTGAATTATTGAGATATTTATATTTATGCCATGTAGGTATTTTTTTGTGTCATTCTCGTCAGTATTCATAGTTGTGAAAACACCTTTTCCACTTCTCTCAGTGTCTCAGCTCCATTCAATTCAAATGAGCTTCGTTGTCATTCAGTATCTGTTGCCAAACAAACACGTTGTTGGATGCTGTTAAAAATGTGGGCTGGCAGATTTCCGAGCCTACCAAAGATCCCTACATATCCTGCCTGTAATAGTGTCCCGCGG